>NC_138202.1:119263723-119756223 GCF_964194415.1 Vipera berus | reverse complement strand
TCTTCACTGCAAGTAAGTGTAGGGTTTGCTGGCTGTTTATATGCCAGTGCTTGCCTTGTCAGCTTTGGTGGAGGTGTAGTTTCCTCCTTGTATAAACAGGCAGCAAAACGCCATTCTAATTCACACTGATGATGTTACTAGCTGGGTAATGAAATATTAGCAAGCAAAGAACCAAGCTCAGAGAGCACCAAAAACTCCACAGTTGTGTTATATACACTATTGTAAAATCAACATATACCAGAACTAATAAAATCAGCAGAATAGAAATTCTGCCAAGATAAAACAAATCAAATATACTATTTTCCCCCTTGGGACTAAAGCAAGAAATGAATGAAGGACCAGAGTAGATACATGTCTTTCTAACCATTGGGTCTCGGTCAAAGAGATGGCCATATAATACAATATACTGGTTACAGAGCTTAGCTGAAAATTTTCATACCCAGGACAGCATATGTTGAGACAATAGATTCTTTAGATGCCTTGTTTTCTTTGGTCTCCAACTTTTAAAGGTCAAAATTGGTATTTTGAATTGAATTTGGAAATGGGATCCAGTGTTATATTCTGCTCAGAAAAAAAACACCATATTAATGGGGTGAAGAAAATAGCTTTGATGTCCACATTCCCAACTTGAATGTTGTGCTCTGATGTCTCCTATGGCATGTTCTTTTCATAGCTATATTTTACAATGGCTTGGTCCATTTATTTCAGGAAAGGTAATTCTAAAATGATACAAATATCCATCGATCAAATTACTGCAGTCCCTTTATTTCTGTAGTAGTTTTATAATCTGGGAAAGAAAGTGATGATCACATCAGCAGCAATAATTAAAAAAAAACTAATTCCCCCTAGCCTAGAGTAATTTCTTATATGGCAAAATAGATGGGAAGCCATCCCAGTAATTGGCAGGGTTTCCCTTCATTTTTGCAAGGAAAATATTTTCTTAAAAAAAGCAGGAAGGATAAGGATAGTGTTGAGACATCTTCATTCTGCTTTTTTTTTTGCCTTAGGAAGATAGTTTTGGAGTTTGAAAGCAGCCATCCAAAAGTAGGGGTGATTTCTGAAACCACACAGAATCTGTAAAGAGTCCCATTCTGGATATTTCCACAGGCTACCAAGTAGCATTAAAAATCAAAACATCTCTACGATTTTAGGGTATTTTTATAAGGAACATCAGGGCTTTTTTTCTCATAGAACGGTCAGAACGGAGTTCCCGCACTTTTTTTGGATGGAACCTTGTAGGGTAGGCAAGGCGGGTTGTATAACATGTGTGAGTTCCAGCACCTTTTTCTTTTACAAAAAAGCACTGAGTAACATTAATTCTTCCATGTTGGAATCTTCCAATGCTAGATATTGATAACAGCATACAAGCATTTTTATGAATGTCCTTTCTAGCCAACTCTGATATGGCATATTTGTTTTGGCTACCCAGTTGTTCTTAGTGCCTGGGCTGTTTTATGATTCACAACACCCACTTGTAGTTTTATAGATGCTTTTTTATGTGCTAATTGTCAGCTTGTAGTGTGTTGAAATGTTCAAAGTGGAACACATACTCTTGCTGGTCTTCTGAGAATTTGCAGCTTTTGGTCTGCCAATTTGGTGGAGGTGAAATCAGGCATTCTGCTGCTTTGCAAATGTTAAGGGAGCCCCCCCCCTTCCAAATTGAGTTTGTTCATAACTTTCACATTGATTCCAACTTCTTGTGCTATACTGTAAGTCCTGGCAGACTGATGACTTCCTAAAAATTTTCCACCCCCGAACACCTTGTGACCCAGCATGTGGGAATTGCCATGACTTCAACAATTACTCTGTGTAGGGATCCATCCAAAGCAGCCCATTTTGGCTGGGGATTTGATTTGCTCATTCCAATGACTCATGTCTTTCTTGTTGGTTTGGCATCTGCAGCCCCTTTCAGTTTTGCAGGTTTGATCTTCAGGTCAGAAGCTGTATGGCTGGGGAACAATACTTGATGATTATAATGTGTGTGTGTGGGGGGGGGGAGGTTTGAAAAAACCCACAAGCGTCTGCACGAGGCTATTATGCTGCTATATGGTGGAAAACAGTGAGTGGGAATATAAAAAAAATTCCCACATGCTAGACTTGCTTGGGCCCCTCAGTGATGTGTATGTGTGCACGCATTTATGTGCGGGGGGGGGGCGGGAATCCAGAAATGCGATGGGAACCACAACTCGTTACTCTCCTTGGCCTCTGCAAGTTAGGCTCTTAAAGGGAAACTCTGCAGTCTGCACATGCCAAGTGACCCAGGTGAACGAAACATGTGACACCTGCTTTAATGGGTTGCTGGTTTCCTCCGCTGAGCCGGGGCCAGCTTCACTCCAGTCCCCAGCCAAGCCCGGCAGGAGGGGGTCAGCCGAAGGCTCGGCGCGTGGGGCGGGAGCAGGCCAGCAGAGCCGCGGCGGGGAAATAGAGGAGATGGCCGGATACGAGTAGAGCGTCGGGAAATGATTTAATGGCGAGAAGAAGGAGACAAAGCAAACCCCGCCGACCCGATCCTTGTCCCGCGCCTGCTTCCGACCCAGCCCCGGCAGATGGTCGCGCTCGCTTCCTGGGACGGCAGCTGGCGAGGAGAGCTGAGCTCCGCTGCGAAAAGAAAAGCCAGCTCTCCCTCGCGCCTTGCTCTCTCGCCGCTGGCGGAACCGATATATCGCCGCCCGGCCATTCCTCCCGCCAGCTCTCGTATTTAAGGCCCAGGGCGGGTGACCTCAGCGCTCCTTGAGCCAATAGCGGCTCTCAAGGTTGCTGTGTTATTATTATTTTTTTGGAGAGGTCTCTCTCTCTCTCTCTCTCTCTCTCTCTCTCTCTCTCTCTCTCTCTCTCTCTCTCTCTCTCCTTTTATTTTTCCCTTTCTTGCACTTTTAGCTTTCTTTAATTTCTTTTTTTCTTATTTTATATAAACTTGTATTTTTTGATATTTTCTTAATATCCTGTTTGTCTATCTCTATTTCTCTCTCTCTCTATCACTATGTTGCTATCTTTCTCTGTCTCTGTCTCTGTCTCTCTCTCTCTCTCTCTCTCTCTCCTTTCCTTCTTTTATTTTTCCCTTTCTTGCACTTTTAGCTTTCTCTTTAATTTCTTTTAATTTTTTTCTTATTTTATATAAACTTGTATTTTTTGATATTTTCTTAATATCCTGTTTGTCTATCTCTATTTCTATCTCTCACTATGTTGCGCTCTCTCTCTCTCTCTCTCTCTCTCTCTCTCTCTCTCTCTCTCTCTCTTTCTCTCTCTCTCTCTCTCTCTCTCTCCACACGTGGCCGGCCTGTTAGAAACACAAGAAAGAAAGCCAGAGGGAAGATTAATATATAGATCACGCTATCCACCCTAAACCTCAGTCAAGGTTATTTCAGCGAACGTAGCTGCCTAACAAGGAAAGCTGCACGTCTTCTTGTGAAACCCAAGGTGTGGGTGTACTTGGAGGGATACTCTACTGAATTCAAACTTCCTCCCACCTAAACATATCTTTGCGGCAGGACAACCCACAGGACTTTCTCCACAGTTGAAGGGAAGTCCTTGTCAGCCATTCTGGAATCTGCAAGGACCATGCTGGCAGGAACTTGGCGGCTGCCCGCTTCTGTTGCTTCTCTCTCCATTCAGTGCCAAGCACCTGATTTCCCTTCAAAGTAAGGCGTGAGGAATCTTAGCAGGGTCTGACATTTGAGGCTGCCTTTGAGTAGCAGTGAAATAAGGAGGGAAATACTACTTGGGGGAGAGATTAAGGTAACTTTCTAGGAACATGGCAGAAGAGGAATATTGCCAGGGTATATTGTTGTTGTTAGTTGCGAAGTCGTGTCCGACCCATCGCGACCCTATGGACAATGTTCCTCCAGGCCTTCCTGTCCTCTACCATCTTCTGGAGTCCATTTAAGCTCACGCCTACTGCTTCAGTGACTCCATCCAGCCACCTCATTCTCTGTCTTCCCCTTCTATTGCCCTCGATCTTTCCCAGCATTAGGCTCTTCTCCAGTGAGTCCTTCCTTCTCATTAGATGGCCAAAGTATTTGAGTTTTAGCTTCAGGATCTGGCCTTCTAAAGAGCAGTCAGGGTTGATCTCCTCTAGGACTGACCGGTTTGATCGCCTTGCAGTCCAAGGGACTCGCAGGAGTCTTCTCCAGCACCATAGTTCAAAGGCTTCAATTCTTTGGCGCTCAGCCTTTCTTATGGTCCAGCTTTCACTGCCATACATTGCAACTGGGAAGACCATAGCCTTGACTATACGCACTTTTGTTGACAGGGTGATGTCTCTGCTTTTTAGTGTGCTGTCTAGATTTGCCATGGCTTTCCTCCCCAGGAGCAAGCGTCTTTTAATTTCTTGACTACAGTCCCCATCTGCAGTGATCTTGGAGCCCAGGAAAATAAAATCTGTCACTACCTCCATTTCTTCCCCATCTATTTGCCAGGAATTGAGAGGGCCAGATGCCATGATCTTGGTTTTCTTAATGTTTAGTTTCAACCCAAGTTTTGCACTCTCCTTCTTCACTCGCAACAAGAGGCTCTTTAGTTCCTCTTCACTTTCTGCCATTAGAGTGGTATCATCTGCATATCTTAGGTTGTTGATGTTTCTTCCGGCAATCTTAATTCCAACGTTTGATTCATCTAGCCCTGCCTTTCTCATGATGTGCTCTGCATATAAGTTAAATAGGCAAGGCGACAGTATACAGCCTTGCCGGACTCCTTTCCCAATTTTGAACCAATCAGTGGTTCCGTGTCCAGTTCTCACTGTTGCTTCTTGGCCTGCATATAGGTTTCTCAAGAGACAAATAAGATGGTCTGGTATGCCCATCTCTTTAAGGACTTGCCAGAGTTTGTTATGATCCACACAATCAAAGGCTTTAGCATAGTCAATGAAGCAGAAGTAGATGTTTTTCTGGAACTCTCTAGCTTTCTCCATGATCCAGCGTATGTTAGCAATTTGATCTCTAGTTCCTCTGCCTCTTCAAAATCCTGCCTGTACTTCTGGTATATTAGTGTCTTGGTAAGATGTACACCCAGAAGGCTTTATAGAATGTTGCTCAGGCCTATGGGCACATCCTCACTGTTTGGCTTGTCTAACACCAGGATCCTTGGTCCATTAAGAATGATGCTGCAGGCATAGAATAGATAGAGCAAAGCTTCAACTGGAATTACTCTGTGACCAAGGCTGTTTCTATATCAAGAATTTATATAGGTAATCCTCCACTGATGACTGATCATTTAGCAGCCATTCAAAGTTAACAACGGATCTGCCAGGGCTACTTACAACTCAGATTCAAAGTTCTGAGGACTCTCTCCCCACCCCACCCACAGTCACGTAGTTGCATTCTGGGCATTTGGCAACTGACCTGCATTTATGGCTCTTTGAAGCATCCTGTGGTCACATTTATGACTTTGGTGGAACCTGGTATTCCACTTTCTAGCGAAAAGTGCCTATTTGGATTTTCCCAAATGGATTCACTTAACAACTGTAGCATTTGCTTAATGACTATGATGTTTGCTTAATGGCAGCTGTGTTTGCTTAATGCCACAAAAAAGTAGTAACAGTCATGATCATATGATGACCCACTTAATAACAAGCACAATTTATGAGCATAGTTCTGGGCTTAATTACAGTTGTAAGTGGAGGACTTCTGTAGTCTCTTACTGTCATTCACCACTGCTGTGTTAACACATTACAAAGAAGACAGGCCTTACTCTGCCATAGCAATGACTTTAGCTTAGTGATGTTGTCAGTTCCTGGGATGAAAATTTATCCTATTAGTATCTTATGTCAATCTATCCTGGCATAAATAGTACTTTGTACTTACCTGTGATGGCCAGATTGGATTGGAGTAGGTTTTCATGCCTTAAATCACAATAGCAAAACCACAACAGCAAGGACTCCTGTGTTTTTAGACAGTCAAATGAAGAGGTGAAGTCTTTCCTGGCAGAGATATAAATGATGGGGAAGGAGCAGAGAAATTCCTGTCAAATGTCTTTATGCCAAAATCATAATAATCATAATCACAATAGTAAAGTTGCAAGGGACCTTGGAGGTCATGTAGTCCAGCCCACTGCTCAGGGAGGAAATCCTATACCATTTCGGACAAATGGCTCTCCAGTCTCTTCTTAAAAACTTTCAGTGTTGGAGCATTCACAGCTTCTGGAGGCAGGTTGTTCCACTGGTTAATTGTTCTGTCAGGAAGTTTCTCCTTAGTTCTAGGTTGTTTCTCTCCTTGATTAGTTTCCATCCGTTGCTTCTTGTCCTTGTCCATGTTGAAGAATGAAAGATATGGTCAGGAAATATATGTGTAATTATTTTATATGGAACTAAAATGCTTTCTATGCATAAGCAAGT
Organism: Vipera berus; assembly: GCF_964194415.1. NCBI lineage: Eukaryota > Metazoa > Chordata > Lepidosauria > Squamata > Viperidae > Vipera > Vipera berus. Next base: position 119,749,895 of record NC_138202.1, on the reverse strand, counting down.
GTTAGGGTTGGAAGGTTCCATTTAGATGTCAAGTCCAACACCCTGTTCAGTTTAGCAATTCAAATTAGTGCAACCCTGATAGATGCCTCTATTGCAGCCATCTGGCAAAGGGCAGCTGAGTAACACTAGGGAAATAGCTTCACTGTTAAAATGTTCTTACTGTTAAGAATTTTTCCTAATAATCAAAATTTGCCTTTCTATAACTCAGACTATTATCCTGTGCCCTACCCCATAGGGTGACAGAGGTCATAATCAGCTTCTGTGTAACTTGATAGGGGCTAATTAAAATAGACTATAAAAAGTGCAAATATTTCAGTTTAACACCAAAAGATACTGGGACAAAGGAATAAATTACTGTTTTTCCCCAGGAAAAAATAAAGACTAATGAAAGTTATGTAGACTAGAGATGCCTATTTGCTTACCCTGTTATTCCTCACCTACCACAACCTGAAGGCAAGAAACTTCAGATGTAGGATTTCTGACCCATGATTTTTATCAGAAATTGTCACTTCTTTTGGACAGTGAGAAATTAAGCCCTATTTGTCAGTTGCATATGTAATTTTATTTACAGCAAGCAATTTTGCGCTAGCTGTCAATTGCCTAACACAGAAATTAATTTTAATAAATAGAATTATACTTGATTTTTACCCATGATTTATATCATACTTGACCCATGATTTTTATCAGAATTTGCCACTTCTTCTGGACAGTGAGAAATTAAGTCCTATTTGTTATAAAATAATAAAATTATAGTTTAATAAATATATAAAAAACAAATAAATTAAGGAAAAGCAAGACTAAAACATAATGAGACATCTCAGAAATCTTCAAATCTTACACTGAATTATAACCTTAGTGCTGGGTATATAAATAAGATTTTGGGAAATTCATGTTAGTTCTCTGTAATTGTTATTTCTGCTTTCCCACTCTCCTTAACAAAAGGGTGATGGGAATGGAAGTGGAACAAAGGAAATAATGTAGAAATTGCAGTCTAAATTCTGAACAATTAGAGTGAGGATTATTGGGCTATTTTTCATTCCTGATGAGTATTTAATCATATTTACATAGCACTGAACATAGCATTATAGTTGTTTATAGGCCTGGGATTTTTGCTCTGCATATTACTTATCTCTCACTCCCACCCGCTACTAAGAAGTGGTTTCTTCTGCAGTTCAGTGCCAGGGGGCTAAATTTTAGAGTTTAAGAGAGATTGAGTTTGATCATGGCTGCAACTGTGATTGGTAACAGATGTTCAATTTATGAACACATATGCAGAAGTCACTTTCCATACCAGTACTGCTCAGGCTGTTACAGACAGGCACGATCAGATAAGGAGTCATCCTTCCACTTACCACTAACACAAACTGAGATGATAAAAAAAGGGGAAAATGATCTGGAATAAAGGCTTCAGCCTTATTTAAGCACAATACCTCTGTTATTTGTTAAAGCAAGATGATTCTCCCCCCCCCCCCTCTTTCAGGAGCCTTAAAAAAGACGCCACTGTTTTAAGAATCATTTGGATTTAAACGTGGTCTCCTTAAAGAGGTGGGATTTTATTTTCAGATTTGTATAAAAACCCGAAAAAATCCATTAGCAGGTAGATGCTGTGCAGTGTCTGAAACACTGAAACATACACAGCTCTAGTAAAAACTAATACATTGAACTTTTCTGGATCAGCAGCTAATACATCTGTGGTTCTCCAGTTGTCCTTAAACCTCTATTCCTAACATTTCCCAATACTAGCAATTGTCTCCATAGACTCTGTACATGTAGAAATTAATCTAAGGCTATTGTCCTTCCCTAATTGTTTCTCCCACCCATTGAAGAATCCCAAGTGTCCTTGCAAAAGAAATACTTGAGGACCATTTTAAAAACCCAGAGAGTAGAAAGGGAGTTTCATTATATACAGAGGTGCATGGATGAGGAATGCAGAGTCATTCTCCCACTTATAGAGCATCTATAAAATAAGACAGTTCCAGGTGCGAATGAAATACCTCCTACCTAGTTTAAAGCTGAAGAAGGAGGAACAATTAAAATGCTAACAGTTTTATGTCAACAAATCTCAAACATGACTGGATGACTGAAAAATATTTCTGTGTGTATACTGAAATACAGCAGTGCAAGAACATGGAGAATACTGAACGATCCATTAACTTCTACTTGCGAGCAAGGCTTTACTTAAGATCTTACACAGAAGTGTACAAGGAAAGAGATGAACAGGCAAGTTTCCGAAAAGGCAGTTCGGAGAAATATGGCTCATCAGTTACTAACATACAATAAATAACAGAGCAAGCAAGTTAAGAAAGAAGTTTATCTTTGCTTTATTGATTACAGCAATACATATGATTGTTTAGATCTAGAACATATGGAACATACTGAGGTTAACTGGGCATGCCAAAATACCTGATTATTCTTTACAACGAGCAAGAAACAATTGTAAAAACTGAATCTTAGGAAATGGAATTCAAAATAGGGAAGAGAGCAAGATAAAGATGCATGTTGAGCCCATATCTGTTTAATTGATACAACAGATACTGTATGTTAATGAATGGCAATATTAACAGAGATGACAGCCGGAATCAGATGTGAGGGTTGAAACACTAACAGTTGAGATAATTTAGATGGTACAAATACTATTACTGCTAACAATAATGTTTTCTACAGCTGAAAGTCTCAAGTAGCAAAATGGAAATATAATTAAAAGTTTGATAGAACTTGATAGAAAATAAAACAGTTTAATAGATAAAGTAATAGAAGCTACATAATACATTTAAAAACTAAAAAAAATAATTTATTAGAAAATATCTTGTTTTTATAGTCACAGTTTAAAATTTGGCTGTTGCCACTATCTGCTATAAGTAATACTACTTGTTAGCTAAAATCATATTGTAGAAGACTTTACAAATCTCATTAGGAAATCCAATTGTGGCCAGTGGTTAATTTTAAGAAGATAAGGTAGTGCTAGCCAGTATCCTTAGTGAATTGACAATTGACTATGAAAAAGTAGTAGTGGTAGACAGTTCTGTATTTTAGGGGCACAAGAATAATGAAAGATGGAGCGGAGTTTAATGCTATGAAGAAACAATGGCAAACTTAACCAGGATGACAGATTTTGGATTTTACCAGTACATACATACTATAGAAATATATTCTATACTTCAGCATTCATTAATTTGGTTTGGCTAACATGAATTTGGACTTTTAGTCAGTTCTGCATTTTATGTAATCTTCATACCTAATTCAGAGAAAACAAATGTGTGAGGAGTAAAAAAAATAATATAGTCCACATTTTTTGACTGATGGTAAAATGGTATGGGATTATATATATAATCTTCTGGGCTACAGTTTGATAAATATAAATATATAACGTTAAAAAAGGTTCCCTGGCTATGGCACCTTCTGGAAGATAAAGCTGCATGTCTACTTCTTGACAGGAAATCTTACCACTTCTTTAAAAAATACAATCATTCTATTTCTCATTAAGTCCCATAGCTTAGCAGATGTTGCTTTTGATACCAGCTCTGTAGATGCAGCTTTTAATTAAAGTGTGAGCAGATACAGTCATGTGAGTCTCTGAACTGCCAAATTGACAGAGATTCAATGTGGGCTTCCCTGGCAAATCTTACTGATAATCACAAACAGTTACTGCTGTTTGATGGTTTGTGATTTCAGGTTGCTAAGCAAACCCAAACACACCTTTCCTGCTTTATTGCAGATGCAGTGGCATTCTCAGGGGTGCAGCATTTCCCAGAGAGGATTGGTATGTTTGAGGAAACAGTTTTCCTTCTGCAACATGTTTGCAAAGGGGTGTGTTGCTTCTTAAAAGCTCTGCAATGGTTCATTTCTCAGCAGCAACAACAACAAAATGCCAGAAAAATCAAGTGCACATTTCTTTTCCTTGCAAAACACACCTAACATGAGTTGCAATGTAGTCTTTGGCATTTGTCCTTTGCCAGTGTAGAACACACTAGGACTAGGAAATCTGCAGCTCAGGTTGATTCAACATCTGCCTCACAGTTATATGGGCCTTGTGAATCAAGATCTCCAATCTTTATTGCTAATTGTTCCCACCTTCAATCTCGGGATGTTTTTGTGAAAGCCAGGAAGATGTTAAAGTGAGGGAAAAGGAAAGATCAAGCAGGTTTAACATATTTTACAGGGTGGATGGGGGAGTGAGTTATACAAAACAATTTCTATACTAATTTCATTTAACTTTCAACTGCTTTCTATTAACCCTTCATTTTGCTCCCCATGGGCTAGGCCTCTTCCACCTCCTCCCCATTTTTAAAATTTGACTTTGGAATCTGTTTATCTAAAACAGACCTGGGCTAGCTAATGAATACAGGTAGCGATGTAGCACACCACATACGTTCACCAAATGTATCACACAATCTGTGTGGAGCCTCTGTATTTCTTGGCACCTTATAGCTCAGAGAAAGGGAGAAAACTTTAGTATATTAAATGTTCCTGTGCTCTAAAATTTTATTTTATGTTATTTTATCATGATGGCTAAAAATTAGTTGATCCCACAAAACGTAATAAATAAGGTTACTTAAGTGCAACAGTTATACTTTTTGCTGTTATTATACAAACATGAGTCTAATTCACACCATTAGCACATATGTTACAAAATACTGGAAAAAACAGTTTCCCAACATACAAAAACAAGAAGATAAGGCATGAATTAAATTCTGGGAAAATTTGCTTGGAAATTTCAGATATTTTAAAATATCTGAAATATTTTAGAAACCTTTTAAACATTGGTAAAGAAATATCTCTTACTGAAGCATTATTAGCAAAAAAAGGAAAGTACAGAACAAATGCACCTCCAGATTAGAAGTTTTGATATAGTACATTATGATAAATGATAAGCAAAAGATCTTTAAATGTCCATATAAATTATTTTACTATATTATAAAATATAGTTATAAAATTCTATATACCTTCTATAACAGATAATAATACAGAAATGGTCAGTTAAATGCAGGAAAAGTGTATGTTGCAAGATTACTTATATTCCAAGATCATGGGATTTTTATGAGAGAAAAGGCCAATGTACTTATATTATGAACAGAAATGGCGTACTTGTTAAAAGACCACCATGGAAAAATATCTGTGGGAAATATTTTTTGTAAGTTGCAGAAATTAAAGACAGGTATCTAAAATCAGACTTCGTGGTTTTGTACCCGCACTTAGATATATTTAGATTTCTTCCTGCTGCCGACTACTATACATTCTGAATAGGCTGGGATTCGTTGTATTTCTACCTCAGGACTAGACAACTTGCCCATTCCAGTTCTCAGACTTTTCTGTCAACTGGAGGGTAGGTGGAAAGCACTTTAACTCAGCAATTGGGGGCAGGGGAGGGTGGTGGCCCAAAAACAGGTTCTCATTTCCTCCTCCTCAGCCCCATCCCCATCCTATGTTAAGGAGATTAGTGATGGTTTTTCCCTTTGGATTAGAATTGATCTTTGGTGTGAGGAGAAAGCCGGGGAAATCCATCAGCTACTTTCCTTGCTTGTCCTGCATTAATCTCTAAAACAGCACCCCTCCCTGGCTTGGTTACCAAAGCAGAACAGGGCTAAGTAATAAGGGCCCTGCACTGCATGCCAACCATCATCTTTTTTTGACACTCCCAGGCCTGGAGGAAAGCCCTTTAATGTGGTTGGCCAGGAGGAAGAGCTCATACATGCTTGTAAATCAAATAGTGTTTGAGCTATCATTGTTGCTCCACCTCGTATGATTCAGGTGGCTGCTTCCTCAATTATTATTATTCTGGTTGGTCACGCAATCACCCAGATGTTTAGACTGGATTAGGCATTTTTGTCCACCTGTTGAATCCTTCCCAAGGACCCAAGATAGGCAGATGTTTAATAACATTTCATCTCAGGATGATAATATAGTATTATTGTTAGCCACACAGTCAATCAGGCATTTAGACTAAATTTGGCATTTTTATCCACTTACTGAGTCGGTCCCACGTACTTAGGTTAGGCAGATGGGGTTGTTTAACAATATTAAAGGTATTGTTGCAGGATAAAAGCTGTCCCAAGTAAAGCTGTCTTTTGCAACTGACTGATGTTGATTTTGTCAATGCTGGTGGTGCTCCAGATCTTTTGGAATTACACCCAAGGCCACTATTATTGTCCATTTGTTTCCTTCTCTTCTTGCTGAATCGTCTTGCATTGAACATCACCATCTTTTTAGAAAGCAAAGTTTTGGGTTTTTTATAATGCTGCAAAAATGTTCCGGGCATCAGAGGAAGGAGTTTTCTGGTGACTCATCAGTGGCAGCAAATCAACATCAGGCACTAGTTTCGCATTCACCCCCTTTCCTCCCCACCCAAAGCTATCCTTCAACAGAAAAGGAATATTTGGACTGAAAATCCATGAGGGCATTTTTCACAGCATTGCGATGTGCTAATAAGTTTGTCTTTGCTTAAAGCAAATTTTGATAGCGAATGTCTGATGCTGAGGAGGGCTGGAGAAACAACCTCTTGTTTTTCACAAGCTGTTTTTCTTCTTTGTGGCTGTTCGCTGTAAAAACCTTTTCTACTAGACGTAAGTGTGCAAGCACACACAGAGAGACACAAACATGTATCTATTTCTTTTAAAGAAATTCCATATATATTTTCCCCAAAAAAATCAAGTCCTAGTTCACAGTAAATTTTCAGAGACTAATTTTATAAGAAAAAAAATGGACTTGTGCTTTTTGTCAGAACAGATATAAACTAAATAAAATAGTTATCAAGTTCTTCTGAACTGGAGGTGTGAAAAATACATGCAGTTCATTTGGTGTGTGTGTGTGTTAACTATTGATTTTGGTAAATTCGTACAAGCATCTATATTTTTCAACTAATGTCTTAATAAAAATAATAATAAAGTTGGAAGGGACCTTAGAGGCCATCTAGTCCAACCCCCTGCTCAGGCAGGAAACCCTATACCATTTCGGACAAATGGCTCTCCAGTCTCTTCTTAAAAACTTCCAGTGTTGGAGCATTCACAGCTTCTGGAGGCAGGTTGTTTCACTGGTTAATTGTTCTAACTGTCAGGAAGTTTCTCCTTAGTTCTAGGCTGCTTCTCTCCTTGATTAGTTTCCATCCGTTGCTTCTTGTCCTGCTTTCAGGTGCTTTGGAGAATAGCTTGAGTCCCTCCTCTTTGTGGCAGCCCCAGAAATATTGGAACACTGCTATCATGTCCCCCCTCGTCCTTCTCTTCATTAAACTAGACATACCCAATTCCAGCAGCCGTTCCTTATATGTTTTAGTCTCCAGTCCCCTAATCATCTTGGTTGCTCAAAATTGATAATGTGAATCCAGTTAACTGCAGGGTTTAAAAAGATGCCATAACCCAAAGTAGGAGAAATACAAAAAGAATATTGGTAGGATGTGAAATAGGAAGAAACATATCACCTAAATGAAAGGCAGGATTTTTTGAATTATTTCTGGCCTTGGAACCTGTTAATTATAATTTTTAAAACCCAGAATCTCTCATTAAGAGGCAAAAACTCTAATGACAGAAAATTGACTGATTCAAGTGAACTTTTTTTTTACTTCAAGTGAACAAAAACCTCCAAATTTTCATGGAACCCTAGTTTGAAAAATTTGAGCATAGCTTTACTGTGAACAAAAGAGGCATTTTTATATTGAAAGAGGCTATTAGTTCACCTAGGCATAGACAAAATGGTATCATCCAGATGTTTTGAACTTAATCAGGCCTAGTCAACACAATCAGTATCAATGGACTGTGGGAATTATATCCAAAACATCTGGAAGGCCCCAGATCTCTAACCTTATTCTAGAAAATGAATCTGAAATGCTGTACAACTTGCTAGTGAATTTTGAGAGAGAATGGAGTTTTGTTTCCAATTTCTCACATGCTGTCTTGTTCATAATTGAGTGTGTATGTGTTTGTGTTGATTAAAGCTCACATAGTACTTAAGGTACTGGATTTGAACTGGTGGTCTTATGCCTGCTTCCTATAAGAGATTATTGTTGCAATGGCAAATTGTTGTACAGTTACATGTTATTGCAAAAAAGCTACTATAATCTTTATTTAAACAATAAGATACAGTGTCAGCTTGCTAATGCATTCTTTTTGAAAAAATAGTTTCTCCATTACGTTAAGAATTTGGAGACGGCATCTGATGGTGTATATGAAATGTTTCTCTATGTGACATTGCATTGCAGAAATACCATTTCACAATGTTCTTCATTCAATTGGCTTATTAGGTCAGCCTGAATATCATGTGTTCACTTGCAGCTTCCTACAGACATTAGCAATTAAACCAATAATCTTGAACTATGCCATGGGAAACCCATAAGGCTGTACTTGGTTCCTTTATTATTTTAAAGGCTCTTTCTCGCGTTCATGAAGTGCATGCCTCCATTCTTCAGTGGTTGCAAGTAGCACTGTTCTAATTGTTTTAGAACGAACAAATTAAGGAAAGCAATTGGTGATGGCTTTGTTTCTCTTCTCACCCACTAAGGCATCATCTGCCAGGATGTGGTGGGGCAGACATGAGGGAGAGTAAATGGAATGGGAAGGAGACCTGGATAATCAAGGAATCATTGGTTAGTGCTGCAAGGGAATGGCAATTTATTTATTTATTTATTTATTTATTTATTTATTTATTTATTTATTTATTTATTTATTTATTTATTTATTTATTTATTTATTTATTTATTTATTTATGGGACTTATATGCCGCCCTATCTCCCGAAGGACTCAGGGTGGCTAACAACAATAAAAAACAACAATACAAAAATTTAAAAAGAATTAAATAACAGCCCCAAAATAAATTAACTGCCAGGATTTAGTGGTCATTGCCAGAAGCACCACAATAACCGCCTGTGGATAGACAAAAGATGGTGGGAATAGATAAAATGGGACTGCACTCCCTTCCCAAATAATAGAAACGGTAAAGAAAAAAAGTATAGCCATGTGAAACTGTAGATGCATTGAGAGACAGTTTGGTGTGGTGGTTAACATGCTGGCCTGGAAACCAGAACACTGTGAGTTGCAGTCCTATCTTAAGCATGAAAGCCAGCTCAGTGATCTTGGACCAGTCTCTCTTTCAACCCAAGTCACCTCACAGGGTTGTTGTATGGAAGATAGGAAGAGGAAGGAGCATTATGTATGTTTGCCAGCTTAAATTATTTGTAAAAATAATAAGGGCAGGATAACAATCTAATAAATACATAAAAAAAATCTCTAATGCACTCATTGATGTCAGAATCAGGAACATACCTCTGGCAAAACCAGGTTCTCTTTCCTGGTTTAAACTGACTTCCTGCATAGCACAGGACTATCATGCTTTCAAAAGAGCAGTGAAGGTATTTTTTTAGGAAGAAAAAAAACAAGTCTAGTGTTCTTTGTAAAAAGCACCTTGACATTAAGAGTCAGCAAACAGGTTGACAGATGCTAGTCAGCCCTATGTGGGCAGAAGACTCTATGAAAACCAGATAACCAGCCTCTCTTGTATCCCAAGCCAAAATGGTCTGGCAGACAGAGACCACTGAGCAGAGGGGCGGGACCTGGCTGCAGAAACTGAAGCCTCAGTTGGAGCTGGGCAGATCTGAGCGAGGCCGTGTCATCAGCCACATCACTGATGAAATGTTCTAGACCACGGGTGTCAAACCCGCAACGTCACATGATATGTTGCGACGTATCGCGACTTTTCCCCATTGCCGGCAATGGGGTGGGAGCGGTTTTGGCATGACGCATCTGGCCCACGGGCCGGCAGTTTGACACCCTTGCTCTAGACTGTGTCCATGGCCAAAGTTGTGTCAGAAGAAGGGAGAAAACTCTGTTCTAAATCTGGAACGTTGAAGTTGCCTTCCACTAAATGTGTATTCTGGGAAATTTAAGGAGTGAAGAAGAAAGAGTAATGATTAATAGTAAGGGCAGTCTTATGTATAGGTAATGGTAGAAATCAGTTGATGTCATGGGGTCATTTGGAAAAAGACTCCATTTGTCTAAAAAAGAAAAGCAGGAGACAATCTGAGGCTGAATAACTACACTCCGTCAAAAGCTGCCAGAATAAAGCGGATGAATCATCCTTACAGTGTCTGCCAGTTTCTGGTTTGTTGTAGACCGCTGGTAATCAGCATGATGATTAGGATAGTCTTAATTTAGTTTGCAGGTACTAAGTGTTCTGATTCAGAATGGATGGCGCCTACAGCTGAAACTGCCTTTAGAATAGGGTTGAGGAAGCTTCTGGTGGCTGGTATCCAGGCTGAATACTTTGCAAGACCCTATGATCAAGGAAAAGGCGGAAGGGAGTGAATCATGTACAAATGGGCAAGGCAAAGTTTTTCCCCGGGGGGGGGCTTGGGGGCTGTGAGATCTACTCTTTCGAATGGTGCTAAACTTACCTTAGCCTATACTCCGTGTTATGCTGCAGTCTTTCCAGTCTCAAAAGTGATGAGAAACTGTGCCGACAACCTTCAGCAAGGCCAATTTTACAAGAGATGCACAGAAATGGTTATTCACCCATCTCTTAAATGCAGGGGAAACTTAAGCTGGAAAGCAATAAACATAAGAGGAGAACTAGACCAGGTACAACTTTATTTCACAGTGAGCTTCCAGGAAGGTGCTGTGGCTCATAGTGCTAATATGATTTGTGGTCACATTCAAACCAAGATATCTGGCAGGGAATACTATTCTTTTCTGCTAGTAAAGATCGTTTTTGAATCTCAGAAAAACAAAATTTGGAAGACAAATAGAGATATTTAAAATGATCACAGTAGAATGTAAAATGCTGTATTTATTTCTGTCAGCACCTACTTTACCTTCACTAATCTAAAAAGCACAACAACATTGAAAACCCTGGAGAGTATTTTGATGGGAGACCACAAGTAAGGCTAGACTTAGGTACTACTGGTATTACAAGAAAACAGTCTAGGTATGTCAAACTCAATTTGAGAGAGATTTCATTCTTATCTTACTTAGCTGTTTGGCTTATATAACAGGAGATTAAAAAGTAATGTAAATGTAAAGATTTTTTTATTATGTTTAACAATCTCTGTGTGCTGTCAGAAATACTCTGAAATCACTGTTGTAAGATATAGATAGATTCAACTTCAAATAATATATTTCAAAATAAAGGTATTATTTAAAAAAATGGAATTTGGCTTTGTGGGGAAAAATATAGACTTGAGACATGCCCATCATAGTTTATAGGATAAATATTGTGTTTTTCCTTTATTCATTTAAATATTAAATATTGATTTTTGACATTTCTCCTTTTACATGGCTAACATTTTCCCCAAAAAAAAAATTGTAAGTCACCTTCAAGCAGTGAAGGTGTATAGGGATTAATGCTGTTTTCCCCCAGTTCACTACAACAGAAAGTCTAGCATCTTCTTTTAAGCATCTAAGCATTTTCATCATCTTATTTAATGCAATTGTTTCAAAAGGATGGGGCTTGTCATTTTCTTCATCATATTCCACTCTTTTTCCATCCACAAGTATAAACTTTGTCCATTGAATTGAAGAAAAAGTCTAATGGCTATACAGTCTAGCAGACAACAAACACTTATCAGATTAACGAAGTGTTAAAATTCATATATTCATAACTTAATGAGGAAAGTATAAATTATTAACCAAGAGGACATTGGCTATAGCCGCTATACAAAGTCCTCATATGGATTCTGGTAAATTGTGTTGAATCAGTTAAACAAGGTTCTTTATTCTGTCTTTTTCATCTTAATTAATTTGTAATAGTCTAAATAGAAGGTGGATCTTTCTGATTATACAGAAATGCTGAGAGGATTGGGATAATTTCACCTTATCCTTTATGGAGCTGGACTATTTATTTGGGTGCTGGATTTAGCAGTTATTAGGTACCTTCATGTTATCTGCATCTGATACAACCCAAGCAGAGAAAATGTAGAATTACCTTCAATTTAACATTATATCTGAAAAATAAAAATATTATCATGTGATTGCAACCATGATAGAAAGGAGCAACATGTATCCGAACTGCCAGCCCAAATGTTGGAGGTGTGGTTGTGAGGATGCAACGTATTTTCATATATGGTGGACTTGTAAAAAGGTTAAAGCTTTTTGGATAAAAATTTGGTGGAATATGAAAAAGATATTTAAGAAAAGGATAAAGTTTTCTCCGCAATTGTTTTTATTGGGTATTATTACACATACTACTGTTATAGATACAAAGTTGATGTTGAATTTAATTACGGCAGCAAGACTTTTAGTAGCACAATATTGGAAGAAGGAAGAACTGCCGACTATAGAAGAGTGGACTTTGAAAGTTTCTAACTTGGCGGAAATGGCAAAGATTTCAGCATATTTGAAAGATCAATCGCAACAGAGATACATTGTGGAATGGAGTAGATGGATTGAATATATTCAGAATAAATATGGGACTAAAAAGTATCATTTAGCATTTGAATAAGTAGCGGATTTTTATGACGTATAATTAGTAGTTATTTTATTAATATTTTGACTGGAGAGTTAAAGTGTGATAGAATTTAATGTTTTATTATTGTTGTTAGCATATTTTAGATTATGCTTGTTTGTATTATTATACCCTGTATTCAGCTCTGGGAAGTCGGGGAGGGGGGAGGGTAGGGTAGGGTGGGGTTGGGGAGGGGGAGGAGGGGGTTTTTTGTATTCAAAAATGTATTGTAAAACTTTTCAATAAAAAAAAGAAAAGAGCAACATGTTATTATGCAGGATGAGCCCTCTCATTGGGCCTGGGGAGCAGTTGCCTCAGACAGCAGGAGAAGAGTGAAAAAGTACTTCATGGAAGGAAAGCGATGCATATTGATGTATTATATACAGTATAAGCTACTGGCTTCAGATGTAGTGTGGAGGACAATGTCTCATTGCTAGTGTGGAACCAACATTCAGTTCAAAGTCCAGGTGCTATCAGCACATTGAAAACATTTCCACATGCAGGATTAGTGTAATCTTATCTAGTTCCCATTCTCAGTCTTCCTGACCACACAAGTTTGCTTCCCTTTTTCAGGCATCCAATTAACTTCCTGGCACAAAGTGAAGGGCGATGAATGCATTTGAGCAATTGAAAGGATAGGCCTTGGGGGTGGGCCATCTGGGAAGAAGCTCCTTGCTATTCTCCCCCTAACTTACAGAGGCTAAGCCACTGCAGCACTCTGCTGTTCTTTCAAGGGTCTTCTTAAAGCCCAGTCTCCCAGCAATTCGACAGTTTTTCCCCCCTTAATTGCAAAGAAGGAAGAAAAAAGCATTGCAAACCAAGAAAGGTATAGGGGTGCTAGGTTTTTCCATTCCTCTCCTGGTTAGCTGGAGGGGATGCTGGTGGTTGGCCACTGCCATTTCTTGGGCAGTAGTGATGAAGACGATCACTGTAAGGATGAGGACAATTGTTTTGACAATGTATCTAAGTAGCTATGTGGAACTTCCCAGAATGAAGATAAGGGTGGAACACTGAATATTTCCTTACGAGAAATGGCAAGCCGTCATTGGTGATGAAGCAGAATTTCTCATATCACAGCAAGAGCCTTCCAAACCCTCCCTCCTCCTTCATTCTCTTTAGAAAGAATGATCAAGGTCGGGCAGGAGCTACTCTATAGCTGACATCCACTTGGGACTAAAAAAATATCCTTTACACTTTTGTTAAGACACCACCCCTGCCCTCTTCAAACTTGCAAAAGGAAAGTGGTACAGATTCCTATAGAATTTATACCAAAGGCAAGGAAATCTCTGGGTTGCGTGGGAGAGAGAATGGGTGGATGCTGTCCCTGGTGGGCAGAAGAACAGTGGAAGCACTGAAGCAAGATGGAATCAGCGAGGCTGGGCTACGCTTGGGTGTGGCACGCCCTGAAAAATGCCACGGGATAGTCTTTAATGAAGCGCGAGTGGCCGGGACAGGCTGCGTGCTTCGTAGGTGAATCACCCAAGTGGGAGGCATTGGCATGAGTAATGCACTAGGTTTTTAGGGCAGCTTTACAGGCATAACCATATTCCTATCCTTGGTCTGGGAATAAAGATATATTGTAAATATTTCTGTCTCCGACAGAGCAAAACGGAAACACCAAGCAAGCTAAATGAATAATTTTTGTGGCATTCCTAACAATGCAGGAATGTGCCTTAGCCTTCCATGTAATGTTTCATGTTACTTAGAGCTTTTTGGCTGTATTTATCTTTTCTATTAGCATCCAAAATTTCACTCTCAAAATGTTAAGGTTTTTTGTTTTGTTTTTTAGAATTACATCATTTATGGTGTGCTAATAAACTTAGGAAATATAGTTTCTCTTTGGGGCTAAGAGCATTATTTCAGCCAAACAGTTAAATGTTTGATAGAAAAACTGTAGTTTAAGGTATACGCGGAATGTATTTCAAAAATTCGTTCATTATCTATAAAACATATAATGTTTAATGTACATTAATGAACCCAGATCACTAACACAGAATCTCTGACTAGTATTCTGTCAAGTATTAGATCACTTAAATTTATGCCTTGCTGAAAATAAGCCTTTGCCTCAGTTCTGAACATTCACTGGGAATTCGGGTGGGATTCTTAAGGAGACATTGTTCTCCTTAACAATAAGAGGGCCAATTTGATATAATGGCTAAGGCACCAGGCTAGAAACCAGGAGAGCATGAGTTCTAATTCTGCTCTAGGCATGAAATCAGCTAGGTGATCTTAAGCCAGTATCTCTCTGTATACCCTAGGAAGGAGGCCATGGCAAACAACTTCCAAAATATGTTGCCAAGAAAACTGCAGGGACTAGTCCAAGCAATTGCCAGGAGTCAAAATTGACATAGATATTTCCAGAGAGACCTGGTAATCTCCCTAATCTGCCAGCACTATATGGGCAGGAAACAAAAATAAGGAGTTTCCAAAAGAGAAAAGGGGGAAAAAGACATTATGTAAGAATCTTTTCATCCTAGAACAATCTTGGTAACCTTTAGGCTAAACTGGATTGGACTTGAGGTGAATCCAAGTAACATGTTTTATAATGAAAATAGCAATCTTGGTTTCAGGCAAGCAGTACTAGGGATTTTTCTTCTCCCTGCCCTGGCCCTACTGAAACCTACACATGCAGGCACACATCCCCTAAAGTTGCTATTTGCATCTGGGGAAAGTCTTAATTGGCCGTGATTGCTTTTAACTGTTGCCATGGGAAACCCTTTCTGTGGGGGAGGAAAAAAATAGAAAAATTTCTGCTGACATGTCAGAAGTACAAGAATACATGCAGCCATTTTGCTTGTATGAAAGAAGGACGGGACAAATAGGGTTGATGGGGAATAAGGATTGCTTGACAAAAGGCTTTTCTGGTGAACTCTTCCCCACAGCATCAGAATATCTTGAATCACTCCAAGCTAAAAGAGCTACCTGTTCCCAGGGTCTGAGCCATGCATGTAGATTTGATGTGTGTAATGAGTTTGGGGGGAAAATACATTCAATAGGAGTGAACAAGACAAGTCCTTTTCTCCTATGATTTCTCTTGGGAGCAGTGGGGTGTGGAGGAAGGAGGAATGGGGAATGCAGGCTTTGCTCCCCCGGTCACAGTGCTCCCTTTGCCCACAGCTCCTTACAAGTGTGCTCCCTGCAGGAGATTCGTGGGGGATCCTTGCCTTCCTGTGTGCCACGCTTTGGAACCTGCCCGGGGTGCCTGCACTGAACCGCACGGACCAAGTGACCACCAGACAGTCCATCCAGCAGATGTACGACCTTACTCGCTATCTGGAACACCAGCTGCACACGCTTGCGGCCACTTATGTGAGTGTAGAAGCTTTGGGAGAATGGAAGCAGCTGAGCTGAGCAACTGCCTAGACATTTCTTTTCTTGCTTCTGCCTTCCCCTTTCCTTGAACCATCTCCCACTTTTTCCTGCCCAGCTGATCTCCTTGGAAAATTTTGCCTCCGTGTTTCTCTCCACTTGGATATCTCTGTAGCAAAGGAAGGCCAGGCTGTGCTTTTCTCTCTCTGAATTCTGTCATGTGGGCTTAATACACCTCAGGTCACTTCTGCATGAAGGGTTCCTGTTGTCACCTTTCCATAGGACTCAGGCAGTTGTTTGTTGGTTTTTTTCCCCATTCTGGAACTTAAAATGATGCAAGAAGTGGTAGGGAAAGATACGAGTGCTGTAAACAGAAAGCAGTGTAACTTGCAGCTTCATAAAATTATGAATAAGACTGGTGCATAAGAAGAGAAAGATTATACAACCAGATATCGAATCCTGAAAGCCCATTGCAAGAGAAGGCAACAGACTGATTCTTCATATTATTTGAAAAGGGATTTAGGGATATGGAAATTTTGTGCCTGTAACACTTTGTGCCAGCACCTAAAATTTCCTCCTACCTGGTGAATAGCTGAAATACTGTTCGCTCTCCAGAGCTATGGCTGTCACTTGGCAGAATATCTGACATCTTTTCTCCTCCCTGCCTTCAGGCACCGGTGGAGTCTCCCTGTTTACAATCTGTTGTGGATCTCCTGCTGGGGTGAGGTGAGGCCTCGTCTGTCGGAACTTGCCAGGGAAACGCCCAACTGCAGAAAGTGGGGGTAGCCCCTCATCAATTTGCGTGGCATCCCTGCTCTCTGGCCTACCTGGCATTTCAGGCCCTACCCCTTGGCAGCTTTCCCTGACACTGAGCGTCAAATGCAATCAAATCAGGAATTTAATTGGTTTGGACCATGGAAAATGCAGGACCCATGTTTTCTAGCGTGTCAACATTCCAGAAATATTTTTTTAAGGAGGTGGATCAAGAAGGTCAGATTTTCACAGTCTAGAAAACTAAAGAATTGTGCCATTATACAGCAGCTAGTTGCTTGATGTCCCAGAAATGAACAAATTTCGGTAATAATAAGATGGAAGAGGCTGATCAACAGAAGCAAATTTAGCCTAAACTGAACTCTCTGGGCCTCCACTGTGCTCACTGAGGTCAAAATGATAATCATTTTGATCTTGTCCTCTTTCCCTGTCAGGGCAGGGATTGAAAAACTACATTCTGATAAAACCTGGGATGGTGAATATGTGCCATTTGTTGATAAAACTGTCCTCAATTAAATATTGATGCTATAATACTCATCAAAGATATCATTATAGCAACTAGAAGGGAGAGAGATACCATACTGGATTAGTAACTGTATACTGATCCTATATTATATACATACTGATGATCAATATGGGAATTTACTTTGCCAATCCCAGTAAACGGTGCATTCCCGTGTAGTAGCCCACGTGGAACACAAAAGATCTGAATGTCTTCAAAATATATAGCTCTGTATACAGACAGACATACACAGTTTTCCAAATTCATGTGAAAACAGGTATGAAACCTGTTCACAGAAAAGCCAAGTTTCAGTTAACACTTATTTTCAGTGAGTGAACAAGAGATGGCAATAGCAGTTGGTTCTCATCTGCAATGCATACTTAGGTTCACTTTGAACTTAGTCTCTCAAACTCTCAAACTGTTGTCTATTTGTAAAGATTTTTTTTTAAAGAAAAGTATTAACTAAATTTATATGGCTGGTCATCCCATGGAAAATGACTCTGGCTAGCATACAATAATCTGTATAAGTTATATAATAATTATTAAAAGAATTAAAAATTATAAAAGCAAAGCTAAAACAGGTAAAGAGGGACTTTCAGAAGTTCAGAAGTGATGAGATCCATAATATGGGACCTACAGCAAAAAAAGACACCCCCCCATCTAGGCCCTGCCGAATGTAGGTCTCAAGACATCAGAACTGGAACATACCTGTATTATGAGATCTGATGGGATTGATAAATGAAGTTGGAGAAAGGTGTTCCTTCAAATAAGCCAGTCCCGTGCCATTAGAATTTTAAAGGTCAGCACCATAATGGACTATCTCCAGTCCATCTTAATTGTCAAGAAATTAGAGCATGATCCAGGCCTCTAGAAATAACCTAGGCCAAACAGATTAAGATTTTAGTAAAGCAAAGTAAAAATTGCTTCCTGCAACCTGGTAGTTTCCAAACCTTTGGGACTGTGACTCCAAGCACCAGACTCTTAGTGAATTGATGGCAATATAAATGTAATAATAAATATCCCCTCATGAAACAGCCAGGGGCTAGTGGAACTTAGAGTCAAACCATCTGGAGACAACGGTATCAGGTTGGGAAAGGATGTTTCATAAGAAACCAACCTGAAAATAAAGAAATGGAAGAGGCAAGGATAAGTCAAATGAATATAAGGAAAGGCACTGTAGCAATACGATTGCTGAGGCCAATAAGTGCAGCAACTGGGAAATCAGATCCTATAAAAAGGCTATATTGCTCATTGCCTTACCTTGCAAAGAAAAATCTAACACTTATTTTTCCTGAGCTTTCCTGTGGAAATGGGAGCACAAGCAAACACCTACCACCCATCTTTGGAAAAGGGCGGGATATAAAATTGAATTAAAATAAAAAAAAAAAATCTACTGAAAAGACCTGAACTTGATTTGTGCTAATACTACCATTCCTCTCATTATAGAAGAAAGAAATTAACTGAGGTCAAATTCAGGAGATTAATACAAAGGAGGAATTCGGAGAGTAACAAAGAGATGATGGTCAAGGAAGCTGTGTTGATGCCTTGGGGTTAGGGAGGGACCGCCCAGCCTATCTTAAGTAGCATTCGCAATGTTTAATGGTTGGCAACCAAGCAGAAGGGGGAAAAGCAAAACAACACAAATAGGCCTAGGGAAAGTGCCCCACAGTCAAAAGAGCTCTGCTCTCAACCTGTCGGGGAAGGAAAACAATTAGGCAGGCCATCCTGCTGGCAGCTTTTGGAGGGATGTTACAAACTTATTCCCAAGTGATTTCTGTAGAATCAAAACTACTTCCAAAGGCTGCCATAGGAGGTATAGTCAGAGCAAGCTGCTTAGGCAGCCAGGAGAAATGAAAGGATGTTGACTGGTAACAGAACAGTCTTACCCACACAAGCCGTTTAGAGACTCTAAGTGTGTGGTTTAAGTGCATCAGATCTCTGCCATGGCCTTTTCTTGGTTTTCTGTGCTTGTGGGATGTGCAGGAAATGAAGTCTGTGGTAAGCATGGGCTTCATTAAGTGTCAAAAGCCTTTTCCTAAGAGATGCTGAAGAAAGTTGTTGTCTAGCCAGTTCTCTTTGCAACATCCCTCCAAACGCTAAACACTAAATGAGGACTACCTGATTAGCTACCAAAACTTAATGGCCACTGACTGGCTGATCCTCCAAAACCTATCTAAGATGCCTTCTGCAGAAACTCAGGTCTAATTGCATCTATATGCAGATGTTTTCTTCAGTGTTCCAGACAGCTTTTGGATCCTCCCCATTAAACAAATCCCAAATAAATGACAAAATGTAAAGAAGAATTTTAGTTTTTGAGATTCATACACATTTTCAATCTGAGCATTTGTGTATTCGCAACACACCTTTCTCCCTCTGTCTGATCCCACACTTGCAGGGAATAAGGCAACAAACAGTTGAGATCAGTGAATGAGGTTAATAATGGTCCATGTGTGAAAGCTGAAATTATTAGGAAAAGGAGAGCCCTTGACAGAGGCAGGGTCATATCACTTCATATTTTAAACAAACATTGTATCTTCCAAAAAACCTTCCGTGTTCCTTTCCTTAATCTTTTCCCCTACGAAGCCCCTATTTTTAAATATAACAGAATTTCTTTTTCTCCTTCCCCCATTTTCTCCTGCTGGTCTCATGGTGATGGCCACGTCCCAGCCTGCCTGTTAGCTGATCTCTGCTACTGCTATAAAATTGTTTGGGGAGCCTCTACTTGCCCTCGGGCAACAGAGAGGAAATTAATTTGTCTCCTGAGCTTGTCAGGTTCTTCACACACCCGCAGGGTTTGACACACCTCCCTTCCGCTTGGTGCTTCACCCACCCCACTGCCTGGGCAATCCTGCTGCCTGCGGGACACCACTGTTGGCAGGGGGTGGGGAATCCCAGGAACGCAGCCCAGCAGGGCAGGCAGGCAGGTGTGAATAAAGCCAGCATGTGTCTGTGTTTGTAACAGAGTGATCAGCCGGGAAGCTAGGCTTTTTCAATGATAGAAACTGACTAACTGCAGTAGAGCATGGAAGTGCAAGAAGTGCAACAGGTAACAGTGAGGT
Source organism: Vipera berus (assembly GCF_964194415.1). Classification (NCBI taxonomy): domain Eukaryota; kingdom Metazoa; phylum Chordata; class Lepidosauria; order Squamata; family Viperidae; genus Vipera; species Vipera berus. The sequence continues at coordinate 119,729,834 of NC_138202.1, read as the reverse complement.
TTTTGCAAGTCAGTGGATTCAGGGACACTTTGCCCATGCCCAGGAATGCATTGGTCAACGGGCATAGGTGGGCAACAGCGTACAGAAATACATCCTCTGGCAGGTAGCACTATGTACAGCTAGTCCTCGACTTGTAATCATTTGTTGAGTGACTGTTCAAAGTTACAAATGCATTGGAAAAAAGAGACTTAAGACCTTTCCCGCCTCGCACTTACAACCATCTCAGCATTCCCATGGTCACTTGATCAAAATTCGGGCACTTGACAACCAGTATGTATTTACAATGGTTGCAGCATCCCAGAATTAGGTGATTGCTGTTTGCCACCTTCCCAGCCAGCTTCTGACAAGCAGAGTCAATGGGAAAGCTAGATTCATTTAATGACTGCATGATTCACTTAACAACTAGAGCAATTCGCTTAACAACTGTAGCAAAAAAATTATAAAATTGGACATAACTCACTTTTCAACTGCCTTGCTCAGCAACAGAAATTCTGGTCCCAGTTGTGGTCATCAGGACTACCTGTACTGCAAATAATCTTTCCCGCAACCAAGCTATCCACCCTTCCATCAGCAGAAACTCTACCAGTTGCCCCCACTGCATGGATCTATATTCCATTTCTCTTATCTATATTCCTGGGCACTACCAGTCACATGTTTTCCTTCCAGGATCACGGGTGACAAGGCATGACAGCTATTGCACAGCTTGAGGGCCGTTGGAATAAGCAGGAGTATTTTTATATGAGAACAGCTAAAAAAAAAGGTAGCCTTCCCCCTGGTGGACAGGAGATCAGAGGAAGCAACATCAGGGGGATCACAACAGAAAAAAAGAAGATTGTTTTGTGGATCACATATCCTGTGATCCCATAGACTTACATCTCCTTGTCTTGCCTGTCCTTTGTATGAGACAGAGGATGCATTTGTAGAGGTGGTGGGTGGAAAGAACTGAGAAAGTGGGTATTCCTGTTCAAGTGAGTTTTAACACTCTCCTGTCTTTTCCCCTCAGCTCAACTACCTGGGGCCACCTTTCAATGAGCCGGACTTTGATCCTCCCCGGATAATTGGGGTAGAAGCTGTGCCAAGTGCCACCGTAGACATTCAGGAGTGGCACAGCTTGAATGACAATGCCCGGCTAGCAGCTAATTACCAGGCCTACAGCCACCTGCTCTGCTACCTGAGGACCATGGATGGCACGGCTCCAACTGCCTTGCCGAGTCTGCGCCACAGCCTAGCCCACTTTCGGGCTAGCCTGCAAGGGCTGCTGGGCTCGATCGCAGGCATCATGGCTTCCCTGGGTTATTCACTTCCAACTCCAGGGCCCCCTCTAGAGCTTACCCCACCCAGCCACTTCCTGCGCAAGATGGATGACTTCTGGCTGCTCAAAGAGCTACAGACCTGGCTGTGGCGCTCAGCCAAAGACTTCAACCGACTGCGTAAAAGGGTGCCTCCGTCTGCTGTTATGCTGCATCTGGAAACCAGAGGCTTTTGATTCCTGCCGTCGCCATTGTCTCTGCCTTCACCTCATTCACTGACACCATTCAGACCTGCCACTCAAGGACTAGCACTTCTGAAAGACTCCAAATCCACTGCCTTCTCCCAGCCCCTCCTCAAGATTGCCCTCCTCCTCCTCCTCCTCCCTTGCTTTTTTGGTGCTGCATTGCTCTCTGCTACTAAGCTGTGCTCTGGGTGAGCAGATACACATCTATACAGCCTGTTTCTTCGCATCTCTTCCTCCTCTACCTTCTTGTATAAAATTAATATCTCCTCCTCCTCCCCCCCCCTCTCTCTCTTCCAGAGGGGCCATTCATTTTCCAGAAGGAGAGGGAGACTGTTTCCCTTCCAACCTCCAGGATGAGCAATTAAGCCCTGGCTGCAGAGCAGCCAACAGCTGCAGCCTCCGCTGCTGATGCTCCACTTGCCTTAACACCTCACTCCTTCTGTAGCTGGATTTCTCTGCATTCTCCCCATTCTCTTTAAGGGGCTGCGCCAATTAGGAGCTTACAAAGGGCATTCAGTGATCAGTCAGTTACATGGGAAGCATCTCTCCAGTCAGGTTGTAAAATATGCCCATACTGGACCTTCTGCTGGACCTTAATTCTAGAGGCTCTCTTCACCAGAAGGGGCAAACTGGACTCTGAACCATAGATGAGAGGCCTCATTTAGCTCAAACACTTGCAGGTTTTCAGCCTTTCTTTCCCCTCCGTGGTTAGGTAAGATCGTTCATTCATTCACTGTTGCCACATGCAGACCTACCCTTAGTAGGATAATTGTCTAAGCCAGCTATAATGGCCACTGCTTGTCTGTACATAAAACAGGATGGGTGAAGTTCTGTGGTTTACACTGTCACCAGCAAAGGAGAAATTTCCCACATGTGGCCCCATCTACCGTTCTTTCTCTCCATCTTTGCCCGCCCCTCCCTCCCCTCCTATCAGGTTGTTATTCTAAGTTTGTTTATATTAATATTTATTTATTTTCAGATGTTATTTATTAGATTGTATTTATTGCAGAATTTCTATTCTTGTATTAATAAATAAAATGCTTTCTCTAGGAGTAGCACTGGCTTTGTTTTCTCTCAACCCAGCATGCTCAGGGCAAGTCGCTGTCCCATTTAGGCTCAAACCTATAATTTGTGTCTATGTGGGTGCTGTACGAAAACGGGGTGATTATATTGTTTTCTTGCACTAGACGTTTACAGTATTTTTATAATGATTTAAGTTTGTGTCGACTAGAACCTAAACCAGCCTTATCCATCCTGATGTTTTCAAAATATTTTGGAGCTGTAACTCTAGAATTAAAAATATAAACCCATAACAGCAGTTTCTCACAAAATTGCTTGAGCAGGGGGTTGGACTAGATGACCTCCAAGGTCCCATCCAACTCTCTTATTATATTACATCCCTCCGTTGCCACAATTTTCTGTAACTGGTACTTGAAGCAATCTGCCTCCAATCTGAAAATAGCCCAGAATCTCGAGGCTAATAACTGTCAATAGACCCTGGCTGCCATGATTTTTCCCAACTCCTTTTTAAAGCTCTCCAAGGTGGGGGCCCTCAACGTACTTTATGGCAATGAATTCCATAGTTCATGAACAGTGTGAAGAAGTGCTTGGTTTTGTCTATAACTTCTTTTCGTTCAGCTTTATTAGGTGACCCATGTTCCCCAGGTTTTGAGAGAGGGAGAATAACATTTCCATGCCTATTTTCTCCACATAATGCCTTATTTTGTACACCTCAGTTACATCTCTCTCTGTTTCCTTTTTTCTCTTCTAGCATTTTAACCTTTTCCCCATAGGATCTCCTAGGTTGCCCTTGCCGTATCTTTTCTCCAAAGTTACAAGAACTGAATGTAGTAGTCCAGCTGTGGACACACCATAGATTTTTATGCAGGCATGATAACGTTGACCATTGTCAATCCCTTTTCCAATGATCCCAACAAGGAATTTGTGTTGTTGTTTTTTACAGCTGCCACATTTTGAGTTTTCATTTGGTGACTGACATGGCAGAAAGTGGACCTGCCCAATTCCTATTAGCCATTTTACATCACTTGGGACTCACCCCATTCCCTCCAGTCACTGCAAACGTCCCTCTGTGGCCATTTGGAGTTGAGTTATAGGAAGGGCTGAACAACTGACCTTTGCAGAGACATCTCATCTGCCCACACCCTCAGCACTTTCCAAAGCCCTTGTTAGATTTGTACGCTAGCTCTTTTGTACAAGTTTACCATTCATTTCCTACAGTGTTATAAAGTTGATTTAAAGCTAGAAAAACAGCCAGATTCTTCCAGATGATTGTAGTTAATTTTGTCACAATTTTGTGAATTGTGCCAATGGGTTTTTTTCCATAGCCATATTTGTTATTTCTTTTAATTATTTCTGAGGATCCAGTGGTAATGAGCTTCTGATCTAATTATCTGGTATCCATGATGTTCATTCATTCATTCAACAATTTATATAGCTGTCCATCTCACCGCAGTGACTCTAGTTTGCTTACAAAAAAATTAAAACCAAAAGAACAGAGTATAAACTCTATATAGGAAAACCCTAATATCTCACATGCCTGGAGCCGAAAGAAAAACTGTTCCATTTCAGTCACTAAGACAACAAGTGACCCAGCCAAAATGCTTGTGGGAACATCCAGGTCTTTAATAGCTTATGAAAGCCCCAACAGGTTTGATGCCAACCAAATCTGAGAGGGAATGTTGTCTCACAGAGCAGGCGCAGTGACAGAGAAGCCACAACTCCTAGATCTCACAAGATGGCATTGTCTTAAAAGATGGGATCTGAAGCACGCAAACTCTACTAGTTCTGGTAGGGTGAGCAAAAATACCATGCCCTGTGCCATATAGAATTATATAGGCGATAGCTCTTGAATTGCACTGAGAAACCTAGTAGGAACTAGTACACCTTGCAGACCAGAGGTTACACAGTCTTGTTGTGGATCGCCCCAAACTGCCCTTGATACCACATTCTGGGCAAGCATTCTGTTCTTCAAGGGCAGCCCATGTAGTGTGTGCTATAGTAATCCAACCTGGAGGTAACTACAGCATAGATTGCTGTGAGTAATGCCTCCTGAGCCAGAAATGGTGTAATAGGTGCACATGGTAAATTTGTGCAAAGACCCTCCTAGCCATGGTGAGACCACCTGCTCCTTGAGATGTTGAATTAAGCTATGCTAGTTTGTGGACAATCTTATTTTTATTCATTTCCTTTGCATGTTTATATCCAACCCCTACTGTTAATATTTATGAACATGAATATGCACAATTGCACTAGGGAACAAAATATTATCTCAAGGTAGGACAGTATGATGTTTTACTGTTTTAATTTTTCATTACCAACTTTTTGTTCACCCATAAGTGTATTTTACTGTACAGATTGCCTTTTCTGCAAGGCCACTAACTTAAGGGGAAGATCGGATGTAGATGCAGATCAGTGGTGGTATTCAAATATGTGAACAACCGGTTCTCTGTGTGGATGCCACTTCTGGAAGTCCGTTCTGGGCCTCGGCAACAAAAAATTAGCTACCATTTCTGCTGAACTGGCGTGAACTGGCTGAATCCCATAACTGATGCAGATGATTAAAACTCATTTTTAGTAAGCTAGATATATTCCAGGGAAGAAAAATGAGAAAGTTTATTACTAATAACTTCAGTATAAAATATGTAAAAACATTCCAAATATTGTTAATAACATCTTAAGGAACTCCATGATCTGAAACTTCTGTTTTCAGGACAAAAAACAATGTACTATAAAAGAAAAATTCAGGATATAAAATGTTGCAATATTCTACATATTAAGCTATAACTATTAGGGATCCCAGGTAAAATATCACTGCCAATTTCCTCATATACTATCAAGGAACTGAGTGAGAATATAAGGCTTCTTCCCTGGATGATATTTTAATCCTATTGAATATATTATCAACATATTGGAATATTAGGGTTTGAAGAGGTTGTTTTAGATCATCAAATCCAACCTCCTGTTCAGTACAGCAATCCAAATTAAAGCTTCCTTGAGAGATTGCTACCCAGCTCCCTCTTAAACATCCCCTTCCATATTGGACTCCACCAACTCTCTTAGTAATTGGTTCCACAATCAAAACATCTCTTATCATTAGGAAGTTTTTGTAATACAGGTAGTCCTCAACTTACTACAGCTGACTTAGTGACCGTTCAAAGTTACAATGGCACTGAAAAAAGTGACTTCTATTTTTTTGCATTTACACATGATCAAAATTCAGATGCTTGGCAACTGGCTTGTATTTATGACAGTTGCGGTGTCCGGGGATCATGGAATCATCTTTTGCGACCTTCTGACAAGCAAAGTCAATGAGGAAGCCAGATTCACGTAACAATGTCATTGCTAACATAACTACTGCAGTGACTCACTTAGCATCTGTGGCAAGAAAGGTTGTAAAATGGGGCAAAATTCACTTAACAGCTGTCTCATTTAGGAACAAACATTGGGAGCTCAGTTGTGGTCATAAGTCGAGGACTACCTGTATTCAGTTGGGGCCAGTGGTGGGATTCAAATATGTGAACAACCGGTTCTCTGTGTGGTTGCCGTTTCTGGAAGTCCATTCTCGGCCTGGGCAACAAAAAATTATCTACCGGTTCTGCCGAACTATGTGAACCAACCAGCTGGTCGGGACCTATCTTTCTGTAATGTAAAACTATTATTCCATGTCCCACATTTTGAGATGTTAGAAAATGTTGTGACCTTTTGTGTGGCATCTGTTCAGTTATTTGAAGAGTCTGATCACAGCACTCCCCTTCTCAAGGCTAAATATTCTCAATTCTTTCAATCTGTTTTCGTGAGATTTCATTTCAGGTTCTCTGATCATCCTCGTCATTCCTCCCTGTTCTTGCCTGAATTCTTCTTGTGGTGCAGAAGTAGGACACACTATTCAAGGTGGAAATTGATCAGTGCTTCAGAATTAAGTAAAATTCTTCCTTCCAAGGATGTGAAAGTTCAAGTCACAGATTACGTTGTAGGAAAAAAATATTAAGCACTACAGTATGTGATTTCTAGACATAAGAACCTCACTTTTACTATGCCTTGATTTTCAAATGTCTCATTGTATCTTGGTGAGAAGTACTTTTCAAATTTTGTCATCAGACCATTCATGAAATATTAATATTTCATTGAACTTGTGAGTTATGGCTTTTATGATTAGACAGGGTAGATAATAGAAAGAAGAGCTCTATTATGTAACTTTAGAGTGAGAGATTAAAATATAATTATACTTAGAAATGCTGTGAAGAATATCGAAAGCCACATTTTTGTATCATTTTTTTCCTGTTTTTCTTTTACTTTTGTCCCCTTTTTTGCACTTTTAGCTGTCTCTTTGATTTTTTTTCTTTTTCTTTTTTCTTACTTTATGTTACATTGTATGTTTTTGTTTTCTTTTTTAAAAGTTTCAACATGAAGCATATAAAATGTTTCACGATTTGTATATTGAAAATTTCTCTAAACTTCCAATAACATGCAATAGGAAAGTTAATTTCTAACCACATTTGTCCCTGGCCCATACAGCATCAAGTTACACGTCTGCATTTCCTCCAGGATTCTATAGGAGCCTAAGATTTTGAAGAGAAGGGGAAGTTTCAAAAGCTCCTTGTTGAACTTGTTCTGTAAAGAAGTGACAGTTCTTATAAACAAGATTTGGGCTTTCCTGTGTAATCCTGGAGCCTTTTCTACTGAACATGCTGCATTAGGAGGAAGAAGATATATTTTTTTATCATGCCACACCTGCTCTGTGCCGGGACTGTAACTATTTGTCCAAGTTTCAGACAATAAAACCCCCAGAAAGGACAAATAAAGGACAGAACATGCCTTCATTTTAAAGGAAGTATTATTCAACAGAATAAATATACAATCTCCTGCTTTTCCAGCGCTGATCTACAGTATTTCTATTGCTTCTTTCAAGGAAACATCATGAGTCACTTAGACACTGAGACCTTGTTTTAACAAACTAATTGGGAGGGAGGGAGATCCATTATTCATCAATGTCCATTAAATCAGAAAGTATGTCACAGAGATAGTTTGTTATGCAAATGATGTCATTGTGCCCATTGTGCCATGTCTTCTTTAAATAACTTACAGAAATGTAATTGACATTTTGTAAAAGACAGAAAGTTGTTCTGTGCATGTCCGTGCACAAAGTGTTGCATAGATCTCTGGTTTCATTGGTTGATAAATCCTAATATTAAGATCCATACTGAATGTCCATATGAAATTGCCTTAATATTATGATGTAGACATATCCTGAAACAGTAAATGGATAAGTGGATAAATGAATAAATAAAAGGCTGACTGGCTGTCTGGATCATAGGTAGGATTATATACACAGCTTAGGTGCTTCTCATGGTCATTACAATGATTTCATTATACTTTTTCACTTGTTATCAGGGCCTTTTCTGATCCCCTCTCTCTGTGTGTGTATATGATTGCGCATATACACAGATACAGAGATTTCAGGAAAATGAGATTTCAGAGAAATGAGATATTCTCATGGAAATCCTCTTTGTTTCAGAGGATCTGTGGCTTCATTGCCCAGAAAATGGACTTCTTTCCACTGAGCATCCTCCCCATTGTTACACATTCATTGGGGCAGATGGAGGGCTCAGTCTGTCTCCCAGAGTGCATCTAGCTCTCTTCTCCTTTTGAAAACCTCTTATTAGGTATGATGAAATCATAATCACTGTGTATTTTTAAAAAATTGTGAGTCTCACACTTTTTGCAATGCAGCCCAAGATAAATTGTTGCATTTCTATTCCAAATAAAAAGGATTGGAATCTTTTGCATGCATTTCTCACATACATATTCATATATTTTATAATCACTATTCAGCTTCATAAAACACTAGACCATAGTGTTTGGTTTTTAATTAGCATGTTGCAAGAACTCAATCATAATGCTATGTGGACTATAGGCTTAGAATATTATGTGAATTTTGCCAGTTGTGATTTAGTCAAGAAACCACAGTTAAATCATTGCTTAGAATAATGAACATTGCATAGAACAGGTGAAGCTTTATAGTATAGGTATTGTACAAAAGGGTATTCTTGTTGTTAGCCTAATTACCGCCATTTTGCTTCTGTAAACTGTGCTTGCATTAGGGCCGCCATTTTGTGAATGAAGGAAGAACATGTACCCAGACCCAGAGATAAGGAAAAGAGCGGGAAAGGAATGAAATGTGATTGGCTGATATGTGTACTGACATGTGTAATTTTATGATTGGTTATTGCCTGCCTATATAAAGAACTGCCTAACTGACCAGTGGGTGACACTTCTGAATGCAGCTGCCAGTGTTTCAGATAGTGTTCCACCCAGCAACTTCACTTGGCCAAATAAAGTTCTGTTTCTCTTGGAAGTCTCCACTTGAGTCTCTTGATTTGTCCTCTTGGAACCTCAAGCTCTTTGGTAGCTGCTGACCCTTACAATAGCATACTGAGCTGGGTAGAGTGCAGTATACTGGAGGAATATTCTGTGCTCTGTGACAGTCTGAGGAAGGTTAATAATATGGAGGGGACACTATGCACAAAACTGAGGCTTTGTTTTTACTTCCTATTTACTCTGTTTCCACAGGATCTTTCAAATTTCTTGAAGACAACAGGAATCTACAGACTAACATTTTAATTTGCCTATTTGCACATCAACACCCACCCCAAATGTACATACCTCTAATACTACCATAGTAGAACTTAATTTTCAAAGCAAAGCTTGGTTTTTCAACATAATACTTACTTAGAACAAAAATAAGTTTCACAGGCCCCATATCTGCACACTTGACCTTTACCTTTTCATGAATCTGATATTTGTTACCAAAAGTTGAAAATCTTGAAATATAAAGCTAAAGTGAAATTTTGCATTTTGGTTTAACAGCACCGAGAAATTACTGCTAGATACACTAAGAATTCTCCTGATAAGTGCAATGGGAATATTCATATTTATTTGCCTCTATGTTTATTTAATGAAATGCATATCCTATCCTTTTCTGGGCTGCTTCTGTAATTAATAAAGGCAGCAACCACAGGCAGAGAATTGTAAATAAAACCAATACAGTGAACCTCATGAACTGCTTGCTTGGGATGTTGAGTTTCAAAATATGTTTGGAAAACATTGCAGAAAAAGTAAGAGAGAACGCATCTGTCTCCTCTGCCTGAATGTTGACAAGCAAGCCCTCCATGCTGGGTCTAATGCTATTTCAGAGAAGATTTTCAGTTTTAAGTCCTAAAAAAATGGTGGGGATAATTGAAAACCACCTTCCTTGGGAAGAGAGTCTATTAACTTTCCCCAGTTATGAATAATGATTGATCCCCTGTGTCCTGGGTCTAGAGAGCAAATCAGGAATTATTTATGACTAAACCTACTTTTGTAATGACTTAGTTAAGGCCCTGTCTGGTTTTCATCAGTTGTGCTATTGCATAAATGAAATCACATTGGATAAGTTGTTCTGGTAATCAAAAGATAAGTTTTATTTATTTGAATCCTCCAGTGTTGCATGAATTTATCAGATTGCCACCCAAAGCTAGGAGTTCACTCCACTTTATTTTCAATTACCAACCATCTCATGAAGGGCTTCCCAAGCTAGTCATGTTGGAATGACTCATGGAATCTGGTATTTAGTATGCAATAAAGGATTTTAAGGAAACCAAATTTATTTTTCCTTACCAATGAAAGGATATTATAATCAGAAAACAAAAAACAACAATGCATGCAAATCAGTAATGTTCACATTTATTATGGTTTTGTGGGTTTGAATGGGAAAGAATTGTCTTCAGTTCAATCCTACCAACATTAAATTGGCTGTGGTTGTTAAGGGCACTAAGATCTTAGGATATTTCATCTTTAATCTTTGACGGGATAACATTTCCCCATTCAAATGCATAATTTGGGATTTTTTTCCTGGACTCACTGTTTCTGCTCAGTAAGCAGGTAGCAACTATGGCCAGGAATGTCTTTGTACAAATTCATCTGTTGTACCACTTGCACCCCTTTCTAGACCATTAGGCCCTTCAGTCACTCATGTTCTGTTCTATTCATAGCTCAACTACTATAACACACTCTACATGAGGTTGCCCTTCTGGAACTTCCACCTGGTAAGAATGCAATGGCACGGGTAGTGATGGGCCTGTTTTGGTATGCCCATATAAGCATTTCTGCTTCACGAGATTCAAGGTACTGGTGATCACCCATAAAGCACTACATGATGTAGGGTTATTTGAGGGACCATCTATCTTCCATAGCATCTGCTCAGCTGATTCAATATACAGGGTTGGTAAGCTCTGGGCTTCTTCAATTAAACAATGCCACCTATTGAGTCCCTGAAATTCTTTTTAGCAGCGTATGCTCTCTGGAATGAGATTGCCCATGAGAGCCAGATGGCTCCTATTCTGTTATTGTTTAGAAGGGCAGTGAATACCAAGCTTTTCACCAGGCCTTTGGTGAGGGTGAGTGAAGCCCCATTTTAGATTGTGTTGGCTGGTCTTTGTTCCTCGGTAGTTTTGCTATATTGATATCTGTTATTCTTATTCATCATTGTGTTGTATTGTTTTTCAATGTTTTTTTTTATTTTGATTCAGAGTCATTGGGAAGAAGAGGAGAAGGAGGAGAAGGGAATGGAGGAAGAAGAAGAGGAGGAGGATCCCATTCAAAGTGTTTTTATTATTGATCTATAATGCAACTCTTGTCCATCCACTATTATCAAGAGAAGAAGGCTAATTTCTGTCAGCTAAAGCCAGAAACTACTTTTCTATATGAAATATAGACTGAAAACATTACAGCAAGCAGTACAAAGAGCCCATAAATAAGGCATTATTATGCCCTCTTGGACATGAATTGCCTATTAGAAGAGTCATTTCAACTAAGAAGTGGACTGGCTCAAAAAGCTGAAGAACGTGAACAAATATTTGAAACAGTAATTGCAGTTCTGTTTTTCTGAGTCAAGAGCTAAAGATGTGGACTTGGCTTAGTAAAGTGGCTCAGACCCACACTGCTGCTCCATAAAACAAGGCTGAAGCTCAGTCTCATAAAACACATTAGTCACTGTTACGGACTAAGAATAAAGGGCAGACGGGAGAAATTGAGGGTGAAATAGGGGTTGAGAGGGTAGTAAGACCGGGATGCCGAAGATACATTGAATGTTGTCCAACTTGCTCCATACTCCTTTCTCTTGAGCCCTGCTCGCTCTTTGTGGGTTGGGGGAAGAGAATGAGGGATAGTGACTCATGTTCCATTGGATTCCTGATCGCAAAGTTCAGTCTGGGGCATGGCCTGAGGTTGGCGCCTCCTGCCATCTGTCTTTGTCTCATGGACAATCTTGTCCTGGAAACCAGCTGACTTGGTTCTGATTCCCAGCAGGGGACAAGGCCTAGGATGGGACCATGGCCAAGAATGGGAGGAGAGCATAAAGTAGGCCAGGAAATAACCTTGAATTCACCAGCGTTGTTTCATCACCACCCTTCATCCTCCTCCATCTGTCCTCTTATTGTTCACTGGCTGGCACACAGCAGTGCCAAATCATGGCCATTTAGAGGGCAATTTCCACAGCAGATCTAATGAGACATATTCTGTGTGAGTGTGTCTGTACGAAGGAAAGACTGAGAGAGATTGCAGTATTTGACTCTCAACCTTTCATGTTCAGAGCCTGAACAAAAAGAAAAATGCCTGATCTTATTAAATGGTATGATCTGAGAAATCAGCCAGCTTCACTTTGGCTTAGAATAAAGGTGAACAATCTGAGGAGCTACACATGACCCTTGATAACCTTGAACAAGGCATTCCAAAATGCCTCATTAAATTGCATTTTTTTGATGGAGAAGTGCCAAAAGCATGCCTGAAGAGTTAATTGCATCAGTTGCCTTTAATTTAAATTACATTTTTAAAGGATGAATAACATGTAGTTTATGTCCTTCTGGAAATACTCACCCACCACTTTGGTCCGGATAGATTGTGTATCCTGCCCTAGAATCATAAACATGGTTTGGGAAGAAGCATTAACATATATCTCTATGGTGTCATGATCCCAACTGGAATCAAGTAAATTTGTCATTTTAAAGTTGTACGAGTTCACAGGTTATTGCTTCAAATTGTATTGCACTGTCCTTGAAAGGAAGAAAAATATGCATGTAGTGTGAGAGTTAAACCTGACAAGGTCAAAAGTCAGCAATCCAAGCACAGCAGTAACAAGGAAGAGGTCAAAATCTTTCTTCCCATGTACAAGTGGGACACCTTGAACTTATGGCCCTATGAGAGAAAGAGGTGCAAAGACTGAATTTTGAATTCACTATAAAAAAGGCTTGCATTTTCTAGTTTGCAGTCATTTCTTAGTGGCTTTCTGAATTTTTGTTACAAAATGACTTATAGAGGTCTGCACTTCTAAATCTAAAATCAACCAAAAGAAGTCTGAGAGACAAATTAGCCATCAATAGCTACCTAGCCACAAACAACATCTATAGATTATGCAAAAGAGACTATCACCCAGCCCAAAAAGGAACAAAAAGACCCAAGCAGCTCTCCACCATCAGTCAGCACCCAGATCAGCACAGATTAACTCCAAGGTTAACATCAAATCAACAATCTAGTAAGTAATACCCCAATCAAGAAACTGCCAAAGAAGCCAACAGCAAACAGTGCAACCAAAGAATCTCTAAGACCACCCCCACCAACACTGACAGGCAAACCACTGGAATATAAATTGATAGCAAACTGCACTCCTTACTAGCACTGATGATGTTACCTAGTTTGGGCAATGAAATGTCTGCAAGAAAACAACCAAGGTCAGAGAGCATCAAGTACCCCTGTATTTACAACGTCTATGCAACGTCAACACACACTATATGTAAAAACAGCAGGACATGCCTTGTAATGTCCCATTTGCTATCTTCCTGATTTTGATGTCCTCTTCTGGAGTACCCCTGATTATGCTTCATGGGAGTCAGTGCCGCTATGTAGACCTTACCAAGAAATTAACTCCTCATGGTTAAAACTAATGTTATTAATTTTGGCTATAATAACATAATCTTGCAAGTCTTTACCTCACTCCCTAACCCCTTGTCCTTATTTGAATTAGAAGCTGTTTGCCTGAGTCTTTTGCAAATGCCTCCTTGTTTTCAACTCAAAGCCAAACACTTCCCATGATTCATATACTCAGGACAACTTCGCACTGCAAAACCTGAATTCATTTATTTGTTTATTTAATATATATTCTGCCCATCTCACAGCGACTCTGGACAGCTTACTATCTTGCAAGTCTTTACCTCACTCCCTAACCCCTTGTCCTTATTTGAATTAGAAGCTGTTTGCCTGAGTCTTTTGCAAATGCCTCCTTGTTTTCAACTCAAAGCCAAACACTTCCCATGATTCATATACTCAGGACAACTTCGCACTGCAAAACCTGAATTCATTTATTTGTTTATTTAATATATATTCTGCCCATCTCACAGCGACTCTGGACAGCTTACTATCTTGCAAGTCTTTACCTCACTCCCTAACCCCTTGTCCTTATTTGAATTAGAAGCTGTTTGCCTGAGTCTTTTGCAAATGCCTCCTTGTTTTCAACTCAAAGCCAAACACTTCCCATGATTCATATACTCAGGACAACTTCGCACTGCAAAACCTGAATTCATTTATTTGTTTATTTAATATATATTCTGCCCATCTCACAGCGACTCTGGACAGCTTACTATAGGACTTCATGAGTTGCCTTTCCTCCTTTTGACAAATTGTCACCATCACCCATTTCTACTTTCTGCTTTTATTTGGACCCAGCCAAGCAACTATTCCATATAAGTGAAGTCCTACAGATGAAAATGCAATCTATGGATTTGCATATGGCATAAATAGTGAATAATTCAGTCAGTTAGCCAGTCAGTCAGAAAAGAAACTGTAAAGATGAAGGTATCAGTATAATCTTAGATCGACTTAGAAGTCAACCCTACAGAGTTCAATGACTTATTTCAATGAAAGCAGTGCTATGTCTGTATGCCTATATTTCTGTATCTCCAACAAGAAAAAGTTATTAAACTGCTTCAAGCATAAATAATCTGCAGTGATTTTCTGAACTGTTTCCACGAGTATCCTGAGGCAGACGAATTATAGGGTTAACTTCTAACTTTTATAATAATTTTCATGAATTTCTTCAATAAAGCCAGTCTGTAAGTTTTCATGGGAGTAAATGTGACATCTGGTGGTGAGAGGTAGTAGGACTGATATCCTGTGAAAGAAAATATTTTTCATCCTTTTATGCTGACTTTTGACATCCCTTAAAAGTTCTCGAGCGACTTCTCTATTTAGTAAAGCTTTTTTAGGATTTTTCAGTCTCTAGTAAACTTATTCAAACTATTTGTTTTGTTGTTACTGGATTGACACTCTTCCTCTTAAAGGCTAACAACGTCTTATTTATAGCAAAGTCTGTGGTAATATTATAGTAATATTGAGTCATTTTTGGAGTTTTAAAATGAAATTTCCAGTTTGGACTGGCAGTTGATGACACTATGCTTCAAAAGGGAAGCCATCGATAGAAGGCCACATGGGCGCCTCTACCTGGGAACAGTTTTGCGGGAAGCGGAATGAGTGAGATTTCTTCACTGGTCCAAGTGCTACAGTTTATCAAGAAACAAAGCAAGTAGAAACAAACCTAGATAAAGCAGATTTCTGGAAACAGGTCTATTCTACAAATGCAGCAGAATTAAGTTGTAGAGACTAGGACTGGGTTACTTCAAAGGACAGTGGGAACAATCATATTTAAAATATGCTCCTAGGTTACCAACAGCAATAATAGTTCCTCTTGAGGTCTAGCCATGTAAAAAAGAAAAGAACAGGATGAGCCTGCTTAATTCTGAATATGTGCTATTTTTCTAATCTTAAAGATTGGGCTTTGCATACTACCAGATGTGACAGCATCTAGTTCACCTTGGCTGACTTTGAACAAAAGCTAGGCAAGGTCAAGTCAGGTTACGAATACTTAGATAGGTGACTATTAAGAAAAAACCACAGGGCTGTAAGCTAGACCAGAAAATAAAAAATAAAAAAAATGGAAGAAGGAAATAGTAAGTCACTTCCATGTTGCTCCCATGGATGTGGATAGGTAGTCTCAAGAGACAAGCTTGAGTTAAGGACACTTGTGTGTTAACTTTATTTATGACATGGAGAAATTGCCTACCAATGCTAATACTAGGCCAGGGTTTCTCAACCTTGGCAATTTTAAGATGTGTGGACACAGCTACCAAAATTCCACATCCACCATCAACCTGGACTGCCTGCCATGAAAGACTTTTCCTTCTCCTCCTCCTCCTCCTCCTCCTCCTCCTCCTCCTCCTCCTCCTCCTCCTGCCTGCCTAATTTGACTTTCTGATTTTCTAAAAAACAAATGCAGCAGAGAAGGAATAAAATATTGTCCATTGATCTGAAGTCTGTTTCTTCTTTTAACTGGGCAAACTTGTCAATTTCTGCCAAATTTCCCCTTCTTCTAACCCAAATGTAAAATTGTTGATCTACTAGTCCTCAAAAGACCTGCCCATAGAAGGGGAAGCAATTGAGACTGGCTTTCCTGGCGGGGAGGGGCAAATGGGTGAAAAGAAGCATTTTCTAGTTGGGGCCCAGGTTAATTGCAATGTGTACAGCCCTCGGTTGGGGCCACAGCAGAGGAAGTGGTTGACATTCAGAAAAGGATTTCTTAAACCAGTTTCATTTCTAACTGGTTTACACATGGGAAACAAGCTTCTCCTGTCCATGATTGCCACCTACTCTTGAATCAGGCGGGGGTATTCTAAGGCCTTTTCTGTACTGCAGCCTTTAAGCTGCTTGGCTCCTGTAGGAATAAACTGCAAATGAAGCCTGCTTGAGAATTCCCTTTCTGGATTTCAACTCATCCTTTGCTTTTTCTACAGTGACAGCTTGATGTTCTGTCTGAAACACTATTACTGCAGTCCCTGACTGGTAGATTTCCCTGCCAATCACGAGAACGTAGTTTTCAACTAGCTTTTGTAACAATATAGCAGCCATGCCCTCCAGACAGAGGAAGAGGGCATCCATACATCATACAACTAAGTGGATTGCTAAGAATCCAGAAAACTGGTTGGCCTTTCTTACCCAAGAAGTAAATTTTAGGGTGGTTGTTGATAAGACTGTCAAGAAATCAGTGGCTGAAATTGTTTTTGCCAAAATCCTAATTTTCATTTAGAAGAGCAACATGAGTTGACTTGTGGGTGCCAATGTGTGAATTCACATTTTATTCTAAAATACAAGAGCAGGTAGAGGAAGATGAATAAATGGAAAATCCTGAAAGAAACTTTGGGGTTTGCAGACATAATTTGGGGTTTGACCCCACAAGAACCAGAAAGCAAAGTGTTTTTTTTTCTTTTTAAAGGAAGAAGGAGAAGGAGTTCTGACTTTAAATTACTTCCAGATCTCTCTGGAGAAAATTATGTAGAAAATGAAGTCATTATTTTATCATACAGCTTGATTGTACAGGGAAATAACTTGTAGTCAAAATATTTGGAGAGGATCCATTTTACCACTTAATTTCCTGATTAATTTTGCAGGTGGAGCAAATCAGGAATAAATCTGACTATATAAATGACCTATCAAGCTATTACGTACACCAGAAGTGGACTCATGGTTTGGAACCAGGCTTCAGCAAGTCTTCTTCCAGACAGATCACGCCAAGCATGGACCAGACATTGCTTCTTTGTGGTCATCTACAAGCAACTGACTTTCTACAGTCTAACTATGCATATATATCCTGTTCTGTTCTGACTCCACCACTTGGGCAAGATCATAATAGATGTACTCCCATTACATCCTTTGTGGTGGATGTTCTTCTATGACAATTTTTTAAATTAATCCTTGAATTATTGCTGAAATTTTTTCCCCAGGAAGACTGCTTTTGTCATATTATTATTTTTTAAAAAACAGAAATGAAAGACCAATCTCATTGCCACAATGGTGATAAGTAAAAAGGCTTTTAAAACCACTCTTACATTATAATATTATAGCCTTTCTCACTTTCCATGAAAAAGAAACATCATAACACCATAATTCTCTCAGGTTAAATTTAATATTTGTATTTTATCTGCTCGTAGATTTAGGTCTCACTTTTCATTCAGTAGCCCAAGAAGGAAGGACATTATATTTGTTGATTGTTATTACATCATATAATAATGACAAATTTTAAATGGCATCTTAAATAAAGTAATAATCACCAGCTAGCAAACTTTCTAACAGTAATTTAAGTTGCATGAAAAATTAAAATTGGAGCTTTACAAAGGAATGTAGTGCAAAAACTGGTATGAATGAAAGAATGTTATGCTGTGATTGATTCAGTATTTGAATATATTGCCATCCACACCAAAACTCATCAAAAAGAATAATGCTAAAAGATTCAATATTTGTGTAGGTACTTATCTTTTCCATTTTTATTGGGGGGGGGAGGAATTAGACCTTCTGCATTCTGAAAAAAGACAAAATAATGACAGTAAAAGGGCAAGACTGCTAATGACACTATGTGATAATGACTTAGAGAAAAGCATGGTACTCATCTGTTAAAAATGATTGAAACTCTACAGAACATATCTCAATAGATTGATACAAATACAAGGCAAACAAGAAGAACTGTGGAAGTAAATTGGCTATAAGGTATGGGAAATCACCTATATATATTTGTGCATATACAGCGTGTTAAATATGGAGGCCAAACTGACACAAAGAATACTGGGGGTAGCACATTCAGTGATTGATTTCCCACACAATCAGCAAGAAGCCTTTTAAAACTCAGCTTTCCCCAGCATTGACATGAAATGCCTCTGCTTTTACTCTCCTCCTTCAGGCTATTTGCACACAGCATCCTCAGTATTCGAACTGAATCAGGATAGCGTTAGAATTTAAGAGTAGTTCATAGCAGCTTCCCTACATCTTTCTGATGGAGGAAGCATTGATAAAGCAAGGGCAAGTTAATATTAGACATACCATATTAGGCAGGAGACACAGCTATTTATCAGTTGGGAAATAGATGAGTGAAATTCACTAGCTTCTTTCAAACATGCCACACACACACACACACCCATGTAGAATACATGGACAGAAAGACAAGTGGGCAGGTCTAGCTCCAACATTGCCATTCCTTGGGCCTGGAGTTCTGGCTTTCTATTGATTTGATTGATTATATTTATATGCCGCCCTTCTCCCTAAGGACTCAGGGCGGCTCACAACAATAAAAACTAAAAAAGAACATGAAAATACAAATTTTAAAAAAGAATTAAACAGTAGATATGTTCATACATAGTAATTTAACCCCATTCTGCTTTCAGTCCTTTAATAATTGAACGTCTAGAAAGTTAGAAAACCAGGTTGCACCCGAAACACCTCTGTGGATATCAGCACAAGAAGGATTCCATAGAAGAGAAACAGCAAGCAAAGACAAATGGGTGAAACACCAGGAGTTATTAGGAAAATCATCAAGACGAATATAAGATTAAACCAACAGAGCAACTAATAGCAGAAGAAAATAATTGTCAATATTTTTCCTGTCTACAGTTATTTTTTCCCATTTACAGATTCAAAATGGACAAATGTTAAATGGTTGTGAAATAATAAATTTTATACACTGTCCAGAGTCGCTTTCCATGAGTTCAGCAGCTATATAAATTTGATTAATATGTAATAAAAATTAATAAATAAAAAGACTGATGGTATGAAGCAGACCAAGACAGAATCCAAAGTACAGTTGTGCACCAATGATGAGCATGTAATTGCAGAAATGTATAAACTTGTAATGAAATTTGAAACATAGGAAGAACAGATTAAAGAATGTACTGAGAATTTGTCACAACAGATAGATCAATATGTGTTAATAAGATTGAAATTTATGTTATGATCTTAAAGAGAATGGTTATGTTCTGATGTATTACTGATACATAATGCTAGAGAAACTGCCTAGAATGTATAAAGGATTTCAAATATATGCTAGAAATGTACACAGGAAGGGTCATTTTATCATGCTTACCAGACATGCAAAAAAGCTAAACAAAATTGCCTACAGATACAATGCTACAGAGGATTTTAAAAATTAATTGAAGCCAGAACATTTCCTTTTAGGATTGATGGACAAACAGTTAGAAAAAAAGTCTATGGAATATTATTTTAATATATATGATTACTACAGCAAGATTGCTATATGCACAAAGATGGAAAGATTTGGCACTGCATATCATGGAAATAGTGAAACTGACAGAACTTCCTGAGATGGACAAATTGACCTGTTTGGAGCACCTGAGATGTGATTAAAGTGAGGAATCCAAATGCTTGTGGGCTTTTTCACAATGCCATCTTAAGCTACTTATCTCCAATGCATAAACTGGAATGGTAAAAGCCAGATTCCAGCCTTCCTTTGCTTTAGCTACAATGTTGGCCTTATGGTCTACCCCACAGGTCTGCAACCTGCGGCTCCGGAGCCGCATGCAGCTCTTTCAGCCGTCTCCTGCGGCTCCCAGTCCTCTGCCATGTGCAGTCCCAAAAAAAAAAAGTGGGACTAAAAAAGTTCAACCAATCAATTCAAATATGCAGGGGCTCCACACTGCAGTCAAACCCTGTTCTGCGCATGCGCATGTACGCACATGCGCACACATTTTTTGCGGCTCCCAGTTTTTCCTTTTGTGAGGGAACCGGTTCCGAGTGGCTCTTTCACTGTTTCAGGTTGCTGACCCCTGGTCTACCCAAAACCTCCATGTACTTCCTAGCACGTATTTGCCTATGCGCAACCCAACACCTATGAAGAAGAGGTAAAAAGAGAAACATATATAAAATGCAATATGTTTCTTCATTACACAAAGGACAGTCAAGATGTATCCTGTGGCCACTGCTTGTCCTGCAAAAGGCTTGGGAAGAATTCCAGAAGTTGTGCTCCATAGATATTGTGCTTTGCTTGCTTTCTCTACCATTTTTTTTTAAACACACGGACAACTATTTTGTTTTAAACTTGCTTTGCTTCTTTCCCCTCCTCACCTAAATATATTGCATTGATGTCCTTCAAGAGCTCAAGGTGGTGTTCAAAAGATTCTCCTCTTTCCCAGTTTTAATCCTCAGAGAAACCTGGGGGTGGGGTGGGAGTTAGGTTAAACTGAAAGAATGACTCATCTGGTTACATAGTGGACTTCATGGCTGAACATACATCTAATTGTGGCTCTCCCCAGTCCTAACCCACACTTTTACACTGTAGGCAGGGACTGGCTTTTTTTTCTTCCAAAAGTTGGCTGAAGAACAAGATTTTTAAAATGCTATAAATACATGTTTATGCTGTATTCCCTATTTATTCTGAGGACATGGACATTGCCCCGTTTATATACATACTCTCTTTCATCTGAAGAACTGCCAACTATCACCCACTTACCCATTTGTTGGCCCACTATTGATGGACAGTAGTATTTTAAAAAGTGTATTTTTACTGCACTTTTGATGGGGGTAAGAGTGTACCCTTCAAAATGCCCATGGGTAATGACTGCTCACATGAAATTCAGATTAGGCAAAAGAAGAACAAAACAGCCTGTCATGTCATGGAAGTAAGCTTTTAAGGAGCTGCCTTAAGAGACATCTCTGCCATGTGGCAAAACAGCCTTTTATTTCTAGTGAAATGAACTAATTTGGCTTGATTTCCAGAAACTCTGGGAGTTGCAACATGCTCTAAATCTGATGTGACCTGATACCTGGTCATAGGACCAGAGGTGCAATGTTCACTTAACAAGTTGGGGGGGGAGGGAGTTCTGCATCTTACAGTATTAATTTGAATTTGAAAGAATTCCATGAACAATCAAAATGGAGGAAGCAGGCAGTGGAACCAGGTAGATGTTGGTAACACCATCTTGCTGGATTACTTCTGTCTGAAAGAACTAATCTTAGGTGACTTCTCAAGATGTTTTCCACAGAGAAGGCTGCCA
Organism: Vipera berus; assembly: GCF_964194415.1. Taxonomy (NCBI): domain Eukaryota; kingdom Metazoa; phylum Chordata; class Lepidosauria; order Squamata; family Viperidae; genus Vipera; species Vipera berus. Next base: position 119,708,405 of record NC_138202.1, on the reverse strand, counting down.
GAGGGCCCAAGGCATTTTTTTAAGCTTGGGAAAAATAAGCATCTATATCTACCCATATCTTATCAAAATGACTATGAGAAGATTAGGGTTAGATATGTTCTACTGTCCAAGCGTTTTAACAGTTGATGGGTAATTTTTTCTTATGGTTCTTCAATGTAAAACGGAATTTGCCTTAAAATACAGAATATTTTCACTCAGTAACCACCATCTTTTGAGCCTGCTATCCCAGGAAGGAAAGTAAAAAAGAAATTGCTCTCTCTTTCTCATGTTTTAAAACAGGCCATATCTCTTCATTTTCAAAAACTCTGAACAGAGGACGTCACTTAAATATAAGCCAGCAGTGTGCTGCAGCTGCCAAAAAAGACCAACACAGTCCTGAACTGTACTAAGAGAGGGATAGAATCACATGAAGTATTAGTATTGCTTTATAATGCCTTGGTAAGGCCACACTTCGAATACTGCATCCAGTTTTGGTTGCCCTGATATAAAAAAGATGTGGAGAAAGAGTGCAGAGAAGAGCAACAAAGATGATTAGAGGACTGGAGCCTAAAATATGTGAAGAACGGTTGCAGGAATTGGGTATGTCTAGTTTAATGAAAAGAAGTACTGGGGTGACATGATAGCAGTGTTCCAATATCTCAGGGGCAGCCACAAAGAAGAGGGGGGTCAACCTATTTTCCAAAGCAATGGAAAAGGCAGAGCAAGAAGCAATGGATGAAAATTAATCAAGGAGAGAAGCAACATAGAACCAAGGAGAAATTTCCTGACAGTTAAAACAATCAGTTTGCCTTCTGAAATTGTGGTTGCTCCAACACTGGAGGTTTTTAAGAAGAGATTGGGCAGCCATTTGTTTGAAATGGTATAGGGTCTCCTGCTTGAGCAGGGGGTTGGACTAGATGACCTCCAAGGTCCCTTGCAACTCTGTTATTCTGTTATTTTCTCCTCTGCCTATTAGTTCCCACTGAAAACTGTAATGGCAGCATGACACTAGTTATACAGCTCAGTGGTTTAGTTGCACTGTAAATTCTCTATAGTTGTTTATATGGCGGAGTTGGTGGTAACTATGTACGTGCACCTGGAGAAGAGCAATGATCTGTTTGAACTCAGAAGCTAAGATGACAGTGTAAAGTTTAATGTACTTTATCCTGCTTGTATAATTAAGGGAATTCAAGTTTAACTTTTTTCCCAAGATTATGCAACAGACTAGAAGGATTGATATTGGTTCATTATTAAGGTCGATCACACAGTTACAAATAGATTACCAAGTTTCAAAATCACATGACCGGACGACAACAGTTGCTGCAAATGAGAAAATAGCCTATTCAAAACCCCGCAGAACTTCAACTTTGTAAGTTGCCAAACTGAGACTTTTTGACTGCCATAACAATGGATAAATTCTGGAGGAAAATGGCTCAAGTAATTTGAAGGACTTCTTGAAGCAAAAGGCTGGACATGAAAAGTAGCTTCAGAGACTCTGCTATTTGGTCTGGAGTGAAAGCTTTCAAGGTGCTGACAACCACAGACCTTTGTGAACATCTGTTCTTGGAAAAAACACAGGGGCTTTTCTTTATTGGTTGTTAGGAGATCATTAAAGGAAGTGTTTTTCTGGCATTCTTTCGTCTTTAAAAAAATAAACTTTTTTTCCCCCAATAGATTTCTGTTCTTTCAAACTAAAACATACATTTTAGGAATATGCAAATAAATTCCTTACATGAGTATTTTTTTCTCTGCCTTTCTGGAAACAGAATTTTAAACTTAAACATGTCCATTTTATTGTGTAAACTGTAAACTCTTTAGGCAATCATATTAATGGTCCACATGAGTTTTTCCAAGTAGAGGCCTCTTCTATTTTTGCCACTATAATCAAATTAGGCACAATTTCCTGTTTTGCCTCTACATCCAAGAAGTAATCTTAATGGTACTTTAGGGACAAAGTAGCATGCTGTGATTTTTTTTTACAGTGTCAAGTACCTCCTTCGATTATGCTTGAATTTTTTTCACCCACCCATCACATCTGACAATCATCTATTCTTGTCCTTATATATTACAAATAGAATTTTTTTCTCCTCATTGAGGCATCAAAGACCCCCTTTGCCTCTCCTATATTCAGTTTGGTATCGAACCCATTGGCCTGACTGAGGGGATAAATGCAGGACCATCTAGGCTTGAAAGGAATGGGAAAACAGATTGTTCTTATATGCCATTGTCTTTAATCAATGTTACAAATGCTTTACACTCACATTTATTGATGTGGTGCAATAACTTCATGAATTGTTAATCAATTGGAGTAAGTCTTATATACTTCATATAAACCAGTGTTTTTCAAACTTGGCAACTTTAAGATGTGCTAATTTCAACTCCAGGAATTCCTCAGCCAGCATGGTGGCTGGGGAATTCTGGGAGTTGAAGTCTACATATCTTAAAGTCGCCAAGTATGAACAACAATGACATAAGCTAATGTATTTGGTGTTTGAATTCTTGCAAGCATCTTGGAATATTAAACCAAGAAAAAAATAATTATAGCTGTAAATATTTCAAATTGTTTATTTCAGATTTGTGTGCATGTGTGTGTGTCTCTCTGTGTGTGCATGTGTGTCTTCAAGGCAGTCTGTACTCCTTGTGACTACATTAACAAGTTCTTGCAGTTCTCTTGGCAAGATTTCAGAAGTAATTTCCTATTGCTTGCTTCTTAGACAGACAGAATGACTGGCCAAAGGACATGCAACAGGCTTCATGCCTAAAACTGGACTAGAACCCATGCTTTTCAGGAGAAAGATAGATGTTATAAAAGTAAATACCACATCAAAGGGCATGTGTATACTGTATAAGCACACACACACCAATATAAACACACATATTTTGGACAGATGTAAATATCTTTAAGGTATACTACATCTACCAGACCTGGGTTGCAAAATAAAGACAGTCACTAAGTGATAGTAAAGAGTTAGATTCTTCTGTATCTTTTTGCTACCACCTAATGGGCATCCTAATTTGTGCAGCTTAGCTTTGGTAGTTGTGAAGATTTTTTTTAATGATGGGGGAGGATGGGAGAGTTAAGTCTTTATTTATAAAACTGTAGGGAAAAAATAGCAAATGGAACAAGAAAGAAAGTGGGGGGAAAACAAGGCTGTACAACACTACATATATACAAGTATGTTTCTCATATACATACATACATACTCTATAATGAATTGAGTATCATTTGAAAAGAGATTCCCAATGTAAGCTTTCAGTATATGACCTTGTTTCTTTCTTTCTGGAGAAATCAGTGCCACTTCTTGCAATGCTATTCATGTTGGGACCACATGAATCATAGCCACATGAAGGAAGCTATTATTCTCCTTTGCTAGGGATATCTTTCTTGGCTAGAAAGGTCCTTCATCTGGAGCTAGCTGCATCAAAGCAAAACCAATAAAGACACTATCATAAAGCTAAGCTATCTTTTCATTTTCATTAGTATTATTGATGAGTGGGCAACTACAGATTTTGTCTGTTTCCCCCCCCCCCTGCAAACGCTTCAGGGTGGTCTGAAAATGAGTTGAACAGAGAGGAACATGTTGTACTCCAGTCAAGGACCCATTATGACCAGTGGGGTTTCTACAGTTTATGTCAATTACTGCCCTGTGGCCTGATCAAGTATTTGGTGGAAGCTTGTATATGTTGACTTTCTGTATATGTATCTGTTTTCTTTGCTTGAAGAATGGTATATAGAGTAGTTTATTATTGGCAAACAATTTCAAAACAATTTCCATAATGATGGTGTTCAGTGATATTTAGCAGTTGTGTTCCTCCAAATCAGGCATGTGTCTTTAATTCACAAAAGCACAGTACAAGAGAATCAGATACAGAAGAATTTAACAAAGTGTTATATATGCTATAGATTAAATTTCTAGATCCTGAAATCCTGGATCATAACAGCTCTTTTAGCGAGAATAATGTTTTAGAGATTACAAAAAAGAACCCAACATTTTCCTATATGACATAATGCCTAATATAATTAGTTTTCATCGTTCACATTATGGCAGCATACAAATTGATTGACAGGCAATACAGATGAGATTATTTCAAGGAAATAATATACTACAACAAATAAAATAAATTTCAAAACTTGGGGGTGTGTGTGTGTTAATGGAAGCAGAGAATATGTAACTTTCAGCCATATTTCTGGGCAGCACCTTCCATGAGTTTAGCAGCAAAATAATGCCCTAATTGACAGGGGCAGGTAAGAAGAGGGGCAACACTCAGGCAGGCAGAGGGCAAAAAAAGGATAGCTTGTATTTCTTACAGCAGCCATCTGCCCATCCCACGGTCATAAGGACAACCACTTCTCCAGAAAATGCCTGTGAGACATACCCATCAGAGATTATACAACAGATTCTTAGGAATTCAGATTTGAGAGGGAGGATGAGGATAGGCAGGGGGTCTGCATACTGGGACAGTTATCTGTATATGTTATGATACAATCTGGTCCTTCACATTCAATGAGCTTGGGCAGTTCCCTCAAAGTACTCTAAGAAGTATAGATCTTTCTCTATTTGTCTGGTGCCAATTATGTAGGACTACTGTATCTGGGCTGTTAAATCTGGGTAACAAATAGACAGTAGCCTAGAGATGCAGAAAACTCCAATTCTTTGTTACCATCTCATAAATTTTGCAGCGGAGATATAGCTACACTATAAACATGGCTGCTCAGCTGATACCTAACAAATACAGCCTTCAAATGTTCTAAGTAGAGCATACTGGACAGCCGTAGCAACGACAGTCTTAGAGGATGTGTTACAATTAATTCACTAAAGTGAATTTCTGCCTTGTTATGTTAATGCCTGCAAAATGTCATAAGCTGTTTTCAAATTCCAGAGTTTGAACTTTGTCCACCCTGCTCGGTCCCATCTTTATGCATTTGTGCAGATACAGCACATTGGGCACTTACGTTTCTGCTCTACTATGATCTACAGCCCTGTACCTCCTTTAACTCCATATCCTTTTAATTCCAACTCTGTCGTAAGACTTGAGGGTTCCCAAACCAGCCAAGCCGGCCTTTAAGGAAGTAGCGGACTGTAAAAGTTCAAATAGAAATGTAAACAAATTCAACAATGGCTAGTCCAAGGCATTGTCTCACAATACACACACATACAAACTCCCTACTGTGTGTAATTTCCCTCCTCATCTCCTCCTTCCCTATGGCCAGAAACTCACTGCCTTGAAAACTGAGAGCCGTGGGACAGTCTGGCTCCAGATGGATCATTTGCTTAAGTTGACCATAAAATTGTCTCTGTTTCAAAGGACGCCATTGTGTCGCTGGAGGCGGCCGAGCCCATTCCAGCTGTTTGGCAAGAGGATGGAAAGGCCATGTGAGATGCCAAGGCAGGCCTCCCCAGAGAGTAACCATGCTTCAAATTCCTCCTTGAAGCCTGTGGCATGGATATGTCCTCTGAAAAGAACAATTGGTATCACCACAGACTGAGAAAGAGCTCTTACTGCTTTGATAGGATAATCATTTGAATAGTTCCTTCATTCCTGTAGCGGGCTTGCTCTTTAACGAAGGCTCTGGAAAGATGCTGAGGCCTCCCAGCTTCCTCGGTTGGTGGTTTGGGGCTCCGTTTGTCTGCAGCCAGCCCAGGGCTCTGACCAGAAGTGGCTTCCGCCGTTTGAGCAGAAGGATAAAGGATTATTATAGTCAGCACTGAGGTGGTCTTCTAGGCTAAATAAAGTAGTGGATGATTTTGCCAATTTGCTCTACTAAGAGAAAGCAAACAAACCCAAGACAGAGTTCCTACACAAAAGCTGCTGTGGGCTTGCATACTTCTTTTTATTTTCACCTTTTATGTTCTTATAGAGTTTGGTTTTGCTTTCATAATGGGTTTGGAAATGGTAGCTTTCTCCCACCTTTAGAGATCTTGCCATGGCTTCCTATTACCCCAGTCCTTCCTCCCAAGTAAATCCTGTCCTAATGGATGGAATAAGCCCTTTGCTCACACAGCTACTCTTTTTCTTGGCTACCTAGCATTTCACAACTTTTTTCCTATCAAGAGTAACTCAGAAGTATTTTTTAGGAACAGTACAGAATTCTTCCGTGATAGGATGCTGCCATCTGTTTTCATTATGAAGGTGAACCAAGGTGAAACCAGGAAATCTTTATTTTTTTATTGTATCTTTTTGAGTTTGTAGCTTATGGGGGCAAACGCGAGTTCTGAATTTTATACTCATCTGGTATCCAGTGGTTATGCCTAAACAGCAGATTAGTCCATATTTTAATCTCAAATATAACTTAAATTTAATTTTTTTTAGATGACCAAGAACTCTGTTACAATAGGTGGTACTATTAAAATCTCTTGCAGTGCACAACTTTATTAACCCTCACACATACTTGTCGCCAAATCACAATCAAAAATAGATTATTTTAATGTACCTCACCAAGCAAACATGACCCTCCACTCCGTACTTTCTAGACATTTTTACTATTTAACAAACCAAAATGGTGTTTTTTCATCTGCCAATTTCTAGCTATGTGAACTTCAACTTTCAGAATTCCCGAGCCAGCATAACCTTTGCTGAGCATTCTGAGAGTTGTAAGTCCATAATATGGTTGTTGCTGCAGTTTGGGAAGACTGCTCTAGAGAGGTAGTCTTATATACATTCCAAACCAAATCAGAAATCTACATGATGATTTTTGTTCAGCTCATTTTTTTTAATAAAAAAAGATAAAGAATGATTTGCACCCCGTTTCCATGAAAGGCTTCAAAGCCACATTACAATTTTGATGCAGTCGAAAGCATTACAATCACCACACTCCAAAAAAAGCAAGGCATCAGTTGCATTGACCTTTCCTAGCATGGGCAGCAATTGAACATGCCTGTTGCTGACTTGACAGTCTCAACTGAAGCAGTCAGTGTGCCTTATGCTCAGTATGCACATCTAATATTGAGCCTTGGTGGAGCAGTGGACTAATGCCTCCTTAAGTAACACCAGCTGCCTGCAATTAGTGCAGGTTCGAGTCCCACCAGGCTCAAGGTTGACTCAGCCTTCCATCCTTCCGAGGTAGGTAAAATGAGGACCCAGATTGTTGGGGGCAATTAAGCTGACTTTGTAATAATGCCGCTTGGGTGTGTGTGTGAAAGCCCTAATAATAAGCAGGCATATACATAGAATGAAGGCTACTGCTAAGCTTGTAAGCCGCCCTGAGTCTTCGGAGAAGGGCGGGATATAAATGGAATTAAAATAAAAAAATTAAAATTAAAATAAAAAAATTGCAGCCTCTTTAAAAAGAATTAAATAATACAACTTTCCCCACAAAAAACACAGCACTAGGTCCTTGCTGGTCTTTTAACTCTCTGAATTGCTATTTGCACAATGTGGTCCTATACTTTGTAGCATTCTTAAGCAGAATAATACAAGCAGAAGCAGCTTTACAATAGCAACCTACTCTTAACCATTGCCTTATCATATAATGAAAGTCTGATCAGGAAAATCATGTTTATAATTTGCATCCTGTGTTGCATGCACGTTTTTACCAAAGATCTAAATCTGCATATAAGTAAATAATTTTTAAAATAATAATACTAATAGTCACTCAAAATTGTTCCAGCAATAAATCTGGGCTGCAAAGTCCAGGAGGCAAAGAGGTGACTGGGCCATAAACTGCAATTAGCCATGAGCAGCTTATCTTTGTCCCTAATTGGCTGCAAGAAGGAGCAGGCTCCTGGCCAAAATGCAACCACGAAAAAAGCATTACTCAAAAGAAGCTCTCTAGAGGGGACAACCAAGCAAAGTAAAAGCAAAAAGAAGATGCTCTTCAAACACAGCACAATTATTGTTTTCAGTTGTTTTGAGGGCAGTATTCACTTGTGGGACTATAATCCAAAAATGTGTGGTAGTCTTGGGAAAATTGTAATATTTGGTAGATATGCCAATGCTATCACCTTCCATATCCACCAGCCTCTTCCCTATTCCTTCTGGCAAGGACAAAGAATTTTAATTCCTCTCCCCCACTCCCTCTTGGAGAAGGGCACCAGTTCATAGTTTGGCTTTTCAGCCAAATCTGTGAAGGGGCAAGGGGCTGATCTAGAAATCTTGTGTCATCTAAAGCCGTGGTGCATTCAGCAGAGCTACTGAGCATGTTAGGTCTAAGTGTGCAATTCTAAGAGAGGCCCTCCTCCAGCCTTTCTTCAAATACAAAAGTAAATTGATTATTCAGCAACAGGTGAATTTATTTACCAGTACTGCCTTGGTTAATAAGCTTTTATTTGTGGTTATATATTAATAAAGCAGCAGGCACTTAAACTGAATCCCATCCCTAGTATTGTGGGCACCCCCTTACCTGGCAGAAAAGGCAGGTTAATGTGCATTCAGTGGCAATTTGCAGTTGTTTTGCTGCCTTTAGTCCAATAGTAAGTCATTCCATCTAGTGTTCATACTTAAGGCTAACGGCTAGGTTACAGCAATTCTGACAATCATTAGATAATGCCACAAAGTTATTTTCTATGTGTCTTTGCTCTCAAGTGGCTCTCTGGATTCTAATAATAGCCCAGATTTGGACTATCTAAAATAATTGAAGAGGTATCTGACCAATATAAACAGATGTTGAAATTGTGTGAGATTCTTGTATGGTTTGAATGGAATTATGTGAATTTTTTATATGGTTTTGATGATTATATGCTAGTTAGTATTGCCATGTAGGATTTACAAACTTTGCCATCTCCAGAAAAAAAAGATCCAATGAAGACTGTTCAGGAGCTCTTGACTTGAAATCAAACCGTAAATGAGTACATAAATGAAAAGCATAAAAACTATTATCTTTCATGCTTCATCACTAGATGGCAGCAAGAGTACCCCTTTCTGAAATAATATTTCAGTACTGCATCTCATTCTGAGATAACAAAAGTGGATTTGCCTGGTTTTCATAGTGTATGATGTGATTGTGATTGAAGACGGCGAATGTAGCAAACAGATGCCCTTTGTCTGCCCCTTCCAAAAGTTGTTTTCTTTGTCGTGTATTGAAGGAATTTTATTATTTTGGTACACTGACAGTTGACTGTAGAGAAAAAATACTAATGAGCTATTAACTGCCTGTATTCCCAAATAATGAAAACCAAAATACGTCTTGCTATCTTCCTCCCCATCTTTTCAAATGTAATTTGTTAGTTATGTTAGAGCATGCACAATCTTATTGCGCAAGTTAACCCAGGAGTAAACACAGTAAACAGTTGTCTATATTAAATGGTGGTTTATCTTACACTATCTACAATATCATACACCAAGAACAATATACATACACGTGCTAATACAGCAAGATTCAATAAACCACAGTTACAGTAGGAAATGGAAGAGAGAGAACACATCACTGGAGCCTTCCCTTCATACAAAGGCTCTTAAAGAGACACAGAGCTTGCTGAGTCATTCCCATCATTACATCTTAAATCTTACTTTGCATAAGCTGGTTGGCTGTTAAATCAATGCCTTGACATGTTATTGTATTTATTGTTGCAATGTTTTATGGCTTTTAATATTTGCAAGCTGCCCAGAGATGCCTTGAGGTGAGATGGTGGCAAATAAGTCTAATAAATTAATTGAAAAGTTCACAGATAAAAGTCTGTCTATAGATCCAGCTACAACTTTATTTACTTTTCCTATTTCTGGAGTCAACCATTCTATCTATTATAACTCTTGACTTTTCTCTACATAATGATGGCCTACTGGAACCTGGCCTTGCAAGTAATACACTAGAGCTGAGGATTATTTTTCAACTTTGTGACTCTGGAATAAAGCTGAGAGCTCATGGAGTTCAAATGTATCTGGGGTTAGTGTTTCTATTTTTCCTTTATCAATAGATGTTCAGCTTCTATTGCTATTTGTCTGGAGAAAGTAAATTTTGCAAGAGGGGGAACTCAGTATCAATAGCTATTTTATTCTTTCTAACTCTCTTTCACGGTATTGGAGACCTCTTCTTTTGATATCTAGCATGCTTATGCTAATTTGTTGCTGCTTCAGGTTGACAAGCTAACATGGACTATAGCAGGTATTGTAAATAATTGTGGTAAATTGCTCTTGTTTTGTATGGCTTTGTTCAGTCTCCAAAAGTACATGCAAGTCATCAACCTGTTTGACATCTAAATGATAAGCAAATTCTTGGTTGGTACCATACAATATTTCCTGTTTGTGTAAGACTGAAGCTTATCATTAACCAGGTTGAGGAGACAACATCCAACAACATCCATTCACAGAATAGACAGAAATTCTAAGGTGGTGTGCAATACACTGGTTCCAACAGAAGCACTGAAATAAAAATTCAGAGAGGCATACTACATCCCAGATGTTTCCCTATGATAACTAGCAAAAACCAAGTATTATTGTCCCAACTTACGCTTGATTAGTCCAGTTTTATGGAGCTTTCAGACAAATTTCCCAGTTGACAAAAACCTGTACCTGGATTTTTTTTAATAAACTAGTCATAATGCAGAAGAAACGCCAAATATGTAGACATTTTTATATATGTTTCTTAGACATTGGGAAGGACAGCAGAATATTTGTTTGTATCCTGCCTTTATTATTTTTACACATAACTTAAGATGGAGCACTTATCCAACACACCTTTCTCTTCCTATTTTCCCCACAATAACAACCCTGTGAGATGGATTAACCTGAAAGACAGTGACTGGCTCAAAGTCACCCAGCTGACTTTCATGGCTAAGATGGAACTTGAACTCACAATCTCCCACTTTCTAGCCTGGTGCCTTAACCAATAGACCAAACTGTCTCTCACAGTAATCCTCATTAGCAATCATCTTTCTTCCTCTAAGAGTGGCAGAATCCTAAAAGATGGCACTTGGCATATGGAATGGATTGAAGGACATACTTTACACTATCCTACTGGTTAGTTGTCGGAACAGTAACTGCTGCAGGTAATCATTGGTCTGTTCTCAGCTCTTTGAAATTGGCAGAGGTGAAGATGATTACAGGATGGGGGGCTCCAAGCAATGGTAGGGTGGAAGAGCTCTTTTGAAATAAAAAGCGGTTTAAGGCCAAAATACTGGATCCAGATAAGGTGTAAAATGAATGTCAAGGGATATCTATGAGCTATGCACCATTTAAAGGATGCAAGAATTTTATTTTAGAATGCACAGTTATTCCTTCATAGCTATTCCTGGTTTTTGTGATCCTTTTTTTGACTTAAACTTGAATATATCCAGACACAGTCCCTTACATCTCTGTGTGAATGTTACTTCCAACCTCCCCATATAATGAAGCCTGAATGCTTCCCCCTGCTATTTCATGTGATTTGGAATGAAAAAAAGAATATACTTTGTCCAAGGCAAGAGATGAAAGCCACGGCTCCTTAAATGTTGCTTGGAGATCTCATTCTCTGGCCGAACTCTAGCATACAAGGCAAAATCTTTAGCATGCAACTTTCTGGCTACTGCCTGCACCACTGTTTTCATATGTCCCTTTCCCCGGTACTCAGGAAGAATATAACCATGTGTCAGGCACCCAAGGCCATCACTTAGGCTCCAGGCAACCAGCTGCCCTTTCTGATCTAGGAGACAAGCATTTGGGAAGTCCTCAATCAGACTCCTGAGGTAGCGCAGGCTCTGATCATTGCCTCCAAATTCATAGGTCTCATTGAGTTGGGCTGCATGGGATGGGTTGAGCATTCCCAAGTGGAAGGGGTCACTTCTGAGCCTGAAAGGAAAAAGCAGATGGCAGTGAAGGCAGAACAAAAGGAGAGCATCCCACCACTTTGGAAGAAAGCTTTGCTCACACCCAAAGCTAAAATGCCGATAGGATATTTCAAGGAGAATAATGATCTCAGAGTTACCCAGCAGTGGAAGAATGAAAATCCCAGTTACTCTGAAATATTCCCTTAACAGTCTCTTGAAATGCAATAATCAACTTCAGGATCTTTTTGTGTTTTGCTTTATTTTAAATATCATTAATATTTCCAAAGCCATTTTCTTTTGGAGAAGCCAATTGAGCAGTTACATTTAGGGAATTCTTCCAACTCTCTGTTAACTGTTGTCCATTCCACATCTTCCAAGTTGGCAGCAAAACAGGGAGCTTATTTGTAAACCTGTCTCTTTTTTATAAATAGGACAAACAACATATTCCTAGCTTTCTACAGCGGATAGGAATTAGTTATGGAAATACCAGAGGTCCCTGGTTTCATTACTGAATTGCAGAACTTTGCATGGAATCGAATCCACTTAACAGATCCCTGAAACTGCCCCTCAAAAAGAGAGCATGATCACTCACTGGTTCTGACATAATGTGGCTGCATCTGGGTGCAGTACTGCCTGGTAGAAATAGGGCTCCATGTGGACATGTCTAGCCTCTGCCATGACTTTCACAGCATGATAGAGACCATCCTGAAGACCTGCATAGAATAGAAATACCATTGGAAAACAGCCTGAGAGTCAGAATGAAATGTTATCTTCTCTCTCCTTCTAATCTCTATAACTGGGTGGCACAGAGTCATTTCCCAGTCAGAGGAAAATGGTGGGGATGGCAGAATAGAATAGAATAGAATAGAATAGAATAGAATAGAATAGAATAGAATAGAATAGAATAGAATAGAATAGAATAGAATAGAATAGAATAGAATAGAATCAGAGTTGCAAGGAACCTTGTAGGTCATCTAGTCCAACCCCCTGCCCAAGCAGGATACGCCACACTATTTCTGGCAAGTGGCAGTCCAGTCTCTTCTTGAAAGCCTCCAGTGATGAAGCACCAATAACATCTGATGCAATCTGTTCCACTGGTTGATTATTCTCAGTGTCAGAAAATTTCTTCTTATTTCCAGGTTGAATCTCTCCTTTGATCAAGGAGTTTCCATCCATTATTCCTTGTCTGGCCTTCAGGTGCTTTGGAAAATAGGTCGACCCCCTCCTCCCTGTGACAGCCCCTCAAATATTGGAACACTGCTATCAGGTCTCCCATGGTCCTTCTCTTCACTAGGCTAGCCATACCCAGTTCCTGTCACCCTTCTTCATAGTATGTAGCATAGAATGGCCCACTAGGACAAATGTCACCTATCATGGCAAACTCTAGATTGAATTATCTGGAATTATAAAATAACAGAGCACCACAATTTTTCATGATAAAGAACTTCTCCTGAGTTTAAAGGCCAAATAGCAGTTCTACAGGTTCCTCTGTGGATTTCATGCACAGGGCCAAAAGGAAGGTGACATATCCAGGATTATTAATTCTATGCATCATTTGATTTTCTCCTATGTTATGTAGTTAGGTATTTAAAAAGACATCGGTCTAAAGAACATTGAGAATAGGGTTTGTATCTCTCATAAGGCAATGTGACTGATGCTTTGACTGGTAATTTCACTTCAATTACAGAGGTAAAATGCCTTTATATTGATTTTGCAAAAAATTAAGAGAAATTTCTTAATGATTTAATCTGTTCATCTGCTTGCATTGACACCATTAAACTCAGTGGATCCCATAATTCTAGTGGATAGCTCCAAGCAAAATATGAAGAAGTTTTTTCCTTCTGTGATTTTCCTGTTTTAAACATTAATTGCAAAGTTACTCAATTTATGATTATTTTAAATGATAACTGAGACTATTTCCTAAACCATATGTTTAATTTTTCATACTGTGAATGTTTCTTTCTCTATGCATGTGTATGCACGAATGTATGTATACACAGAAACACACACACAGAGAGAGAGAGAGAGAGAGAGAGAAGAGAGATTTGTAGATATTTATTTAATCCAATTTTGGGAGTGCCCAATTCCAAAAATAACTCTGGGTGGCTTACAAATAAATAAAAAAAACAGGATAGCTGACCAGAAAAACAAGCACTCTGTCTTAAACTAAACAAAACTAAGCTAAGCTAAACAGGGTTCCACAACTACCCTATCCTGAGAGTTGGGGGAACAACCAGGTTTTAGCACTTTTCACAATCTTCTAAGGTTGGAGAAGAAATTGCCAGAGCCCAGGCCTTGCCTTGCAGCTGGAAGGCTTTGTCCCAATCTACGGCATCTTTGTTTTCCAGGAGCCTCCTGCAGGCATCTTCCTCCCGGTAGAAAGCGGCATGGAGGTTGGCATAATAATCCCTGTGGTCCTTCACCACCTGCAGGAAGTGGCACAGAGACACTCAGGGCACTGGGGATAGAGCAGATGGCAGAGACCAGGTAGAGGAGTTGGTGAGGTCAGGCTAACTTGAAAGAGGGATATTTTTTTAAAAAAAAAAGATGCAAGAACTGCTACAGCCTCCTGAATGGCTTTTGTGCCCCAGATGCCTAGGTTTCTTGTGTTTTTTCCCCTCCCATTTTTGCCAGTGGGCTGTGGGAAAAACCCATCAATTTTCTTTTGTAATTTCCTACCTCCTTCCGTGGTCGGGTAAGAACAACTTTAAATTCTGGCCAAGAGTCCACCACGACTTCGTGCTGAGCTGGGTTTCCACGGTTGATGTGCATCACTGCCCCACAGACCTTAAATTAAAAAGAGGGTCAGGAAGATCTAGTCCAGGAGAGATTCTGCTTTTCCTCTCATATAATGCATGAAAAGCTTTGGATAGGAGTGGATCTGGGTGCAGAAGTGAGCTGTCTCTGATTGGCTGAATCAGAAGCCACCCAAAGCCTGTTGAGAGCCAAATGCTAAGATGGGAGAGTTGTAGGAATTCACTGTCTCACTGAAAGGCCAAGTGGTTTTTGGATTTTCTGTAGCAGGAGAAATCAGCAAAGAGAGATTCTCTTGCTTCTGCTGTTGCAGGTACACTTATATTTTGGACATTATTGGCTTTGCATTTGCAAATGTGACTAAAGGAAAAGTAGACTTGAATGTGAAATAACTGCATGGCTGGTATCAGATGTTACTATGCATTTAGAAATTTAACAGATGCAGTTTTTTCCAAATTCACAGTAAACGGGGAAACAATCGGCTCTTACTGTATATTCACACTGAGAGAAGAGGAGTGCTAAATAGATGATTACCAGCAGCGTTTTGGGGAGGCCCTTTCGCAACACACTCTCCAGCAGCTGCAGCTTGGAAGAGCAGGTCAGGATCAGCATGGCTGGCCAGGTAGAAGGTGCCCCGCAGGTCCCGGAAAAATGTCTTTTGGTGATCAAATCTGAAGGGAGCAAAGAGGCAGAATTGCATCAATTGTTTATGAACCAACTTGCCTGCCTGCCTGCCTGCCTGCCTGCTGGAGACCAAACAGATGTGCTCAAATGGTGATGCAGACTGTGAATTCTCAGGGGGGAAAAAGTCTTCTTGATCAAATATGGACTGAACAGATCCCGAGTCATAGAATTAGACAGTATGTGAGCTGGAAAGCACCCTGCCCAACCTTCAGTCAGATATTTATAGCTTAGCTCCTTTAATCATTCTTCATAGGAAATGGTTCTCCTTTGATCCTGGTTCTCCTCCTTCTTTTAAAAAGCAATGACCTGAATCTGTCACAGAACGTCAAGTGTAGGATATAACAGGACTCTTTTCTCCTATATGCTGGATATTTTGGTTCCCTTTTAGGCAGCCCAGTCCCCTATTGGCTTTCTGGGTGCTGCATCCCAGTGTTTGCTCATATCTACCCTGTTACCTGCTTGGTCTCCTAGATCTTTATCATGATCTCTGCTGTCATGCCAAACTTCCCCAATCCTCTGTCCATGTGTTTCATTTTTCCCACTAGAGATAGGACCTTACATTTGTCACAGATGAATAACCATCTTGTTAGATTTGGCAAGGTGAGAGAGAGAGAGAGAGAGAGAGAGAGAGAGAGAGAGAGAGAGAGAGAGAGAGAGAGAGAGAGAGAGAGAGAGAGAGAGAGAGAGAGAGAGAGAGAGAGAGAGAGAGAGAGAGAGAGAGAGAGAGAGAGAGATGATAGATGATAGATAGATAGATGATAGATAGATAGATAGATAGATAGATAGATAGATAGATAGATAGATAGATAGAAAGAAAGAAAGAAAGATAGATAGCAACATAGTGAGAGAGAGATAGAAATAGAGATAGACAAACAGGATATTAAGAAAATATCAAAAAATACAAGTTTATATAAAATAAGAAAAAAAGAAAAAGAAATTAAAGAGAAAGCTAAAAGTGCAAGAAAGGGAAAAATAAAAGGAAAGGAAAGGAGGAGGGAAGGAAGGAAGGAAGACAGAGAGAGAGAGAGAGAGAGAGAGAAAAGAAAGAAAGAAAGAAAGAAAGAAAGAAAGAAAGAAAGAAAGAAAGAAAGAAAGGAAGAAAGGAAGGAAGGAAGGAAGGAAGGAAGGAAGGAAGGAAGGAAGGAAGGAAGGAAGGAAGAGCTTCCAATTAATGCTGTTTCTCTAGTTAATGCAGTCAATTTGGCCATCTCAGCAAATTCCATCAGCTTCACCATCCATTCCTCCATTGTGGGTAAAATTAAAACTTTCCACCTTTGTGCATATAATAGTCTTGCTTCAGTCGTATATAAAAACAAAGTTCCATAATTTTTTTCTAGCTGCTTATCCATCAATTTCAAAAGAAAAGTCTTTGGTTTTAATTGTAGAAGAGTTTTTAAAATCTTCTATTTGTAATTGAGTCTAAAATTTTCTGAGTTTTTTACATGATCACCAAACATGATAAAATATCTTGTTTACATTTCCAACCAACGTATGAAGAACCTTTATACAAATTAGCCAATTATTCTGGTGACCTGTACCAAAAAAGTATAAAATTATACATCATCTCTTGTTGTTGTTGTTAGCAGCGAAGTCGTGTCCGACCCATCGCGACCCTATGGACAACGTTCCTCCAGGCCTTCCTTTCCTCTACCATCTTCTGGAATCCATTTAAGCTCACGCCTACTGCTTCAGTGACTCCATCCAGCCACCTCATTCTCTGTCGTCCCCTTCTTCTATTGCCCTCAAACTTTCCCAGCATTAGGCTCTTCTCCAGTGAGTCCTTCCTTCTCATTAGGTGTCCAAAGTATTTGAGTTTTAGCTTCAGGATCTGGCCCTCTAAAGAGCAGTCAGGGTTGATTTCCTCTAGGACTGACCGGTTTGATCGCCTTGCAGTCCAAGGGACTCGCAGGAGTCTTCTCCACCACCATAGTTCAAAGGCCTCAATTCTTTGGCGCTCAGCCTTTCTTATGGTCCAACTTTCACAGCCATACATTGCAACTGGGAAGACCATAGCCTTGACTATACACACTTTTGTTGACAGGGTGATGTCTCTGCTTTTTAGTGTGCTGTCTAGATTTGCCATGGCTTTCCTCCCCAGGAGCAAGCGTCTTTTAATTTCTTGACTACAGTCCCCATCTGCAGTGATCTTGGAGCCCAGGAAAATAAAATCTGTCACTACCTCCATTTCTTCCCCATCTATTTGCCAGGAATTGAGAGGGCTGGATGCCATGATCTTGGTTTTCCTAATGTTAAGTTTCAACCCAGGTTTTGCACTCTCCTTCTTCACCCGCAACAAGAGGCTCTTTAGTTCCTCTTCACTTTCTGCCATTAGAGTGGTAACATCTGCATATCTTAGGTTCTTGATATTTCTCCCAGCAATCTTAATTCCAACTTTTGATTCATCTAGCCCTGCCTTTCTCATGATGTGCTCTGCATATAAGTTAAATAGGCAGGGTGACAGTATACAGCCTTGCCAGACTCCTTTCCCAATTTTGAACCAATCAGTGGTTCCGTGTCCAGTTTTCACTGTTGCTTCTTGGCCCACATATAGGTTTCTCAACAGACAAATAAGATGGTCTGGTACTCCCATCTCTTTAAGAACTTGCCACAGTTTGTTGTGATCCACACAATCAAATGCTTTAGCATAGTCAATGAAGCAGAAGTAGATGTTTTTCTGGAACTCCCTAGCTTTCTCCATGATCCAGCATATGTTGGCAATTTGATCTCTAGTTCCTCTGCCTCTTCGAAATCCTGCCTGTACTTCTGGTAGTTCTTGATCCACATACTGCTGGAGTCTAGCTTGTAGGACTTTAAGCATAACTTTACTAGCATGAGAAATGAGTGCAATGGTGCAATAGTTTGAACATTCTTTGGCACTGCCTTTCTTTGGAATTGGAATGTAAACTGATCTTTTCCAATCCTGTGGCCACTGTTGAGTTTTCCAAATTTGCTGGCAAATTGAGTGTAGCACTTTTACTGCATCGTCTTTTAAGATTTTGAATAGCTCAGCTGGAATACTGTCACCTCCACTAACTTTGTTGTTGCTCAGCTTTTCTAAGGCCCACTTCACTTCACATTCTAGGATGTATGGCTCGAGGTCAGTGATCACCTCATCGTGATTATTAGGGACGTTAAGCTCATTCTTGTATAGTTCTTCTGTGAAATTTTGCCACCTCTTCTTAATCTCTTCTGCCACTGTTAGGTCCCTGCCATTTTGGTCCTTTATCATGCCCATTTTTGCATGAAACGTTCCCTTCATCTCTCCAATTTTCTTGAAGAGATCTCTAGTCCTCCCTATTCTATTGTTTTCTTCTATTTCTTTGCACTGTTCATTTAAGAAGCCATTCTTATCTCTTCTAGCTATTCTCTGGAATTCTGCATTCAGTTGGGTGTATCTTTCTTTTTCTCCCTTGCTTTTTGCTTCACTCCTTTCCTCAGCTATTTGCAAAGCTTCCTCAGACAGCCATTTTGCTTTCTTGCATTACTTTTTCTTTGGGATGGTTTTAGTTGCTACCTCTTGTACAATGTTGCGAACCTCTGTCCATAGTTCTTCAGCCACTCTGTCTATCAAATCTAATTCCTTAAATCTATTTGTCACCTCTACTGTATATTCAACAGGGATATGATTTAATTCATACCTGACTGGCCTAGTGCTTTTCCCTACTTTCTTCAGTTTAAGCCTAAACTTTGCAATGGTCATGGTCTGAGCCACAGTCAGCTCCTGGTCTTGTTTTTACTGACTGTATAGAGCTTCTCCATCTTTGGCTGCAGAGCACATAGTCAATCTGATTTCTGTGTTGACCGTCTGGTGATGTCCATGTGTAGAGCCGTCTCTTGGGTTGTTGGAAAAGAGTGTTTGCTATGACCATCGTATTCTCTTGACAAAATTCTATCAGCCTGTGCCCGCTAAATTTTGTACTCCAAGGCCAAACTTGCCTGTTATTCCAGTTACCTTTTGGCTTCCTACTTTAGCATTCCAATCCCCCATGATGATAAGAACATCATTTTTTGGTGTTAGTTCTATAAGGTGCTGTAGGGCTTCATAGAACTGGTCAATTTCATCCTCTTCAGCACTGGTGGTTGGGGCATAGACTTGGACTACTGTGATATTGAATGGTTTGTCTTGGATTCGAACTGAGATCATTCTGTCATTTTGGGGATTGTATCCCAGTATTGCTTTTTCTACTCTTTTATTGACTACAAAGGCTACTCCATTTCTTCTGAGGGATTGTTGCCCGCAGTAGTATACCTGATGGTCATCTGAATTACGTAAATTCACCCATTCCTGTCCATTTTAGTTCGCTGATACCTAAGATGTCGATGTTCAGTCTTGTCATCTCTTGTTTGACCACATCCAGCTTTCCTTGATTCATGGATCTTACATTCCAGGTTCCTATGGAGAAAAAATCTTTACAGCATCGGACTTTCCTTTCACCACCAGACACATCCACAGCTGAGCGTCCTTTCGGCTTTGGCCCAGTCGCTTCATTCTTTCTGGCGCTACTAGTACTAGCCCTCTGCTCTTCCCCAGTAGCATATTGGACGCCTTCCAACCTGAGGGGCTCATCTTCCAGCATCATATCGTTTTGCCTTTTGGTACTGTCCATAGGGTTTTCATGGCAAAGATACTGGAGTGGGTTGCCATTTCCTTCTCCAGTGGATCACGTTTTGTCAGAACTCTCTGCTATGACCTTTCCGTCTTGGGTGGCCCTGCACGGCATAGCTCATAGCTTCATTGAATTACGCAAGCCCCTTGGCCACGACAAGGCAGTAATCCATGAAGGGGTACATCGTCTTTATAAAACAATTATTTTTAAGACTATAAAAATCATAAATTTAAATCCTCTCTCACTGATGGATCTCCCTCTGATATATATATGTACAGAATAGGGTAGATGACCTTGACAGAGATTGGGTATTTGGGAGACTGGAATTTCTATGCACAAACTGGGTATCTCTGTCAATTTTTTTGTCATTTTATCAGTGTTGTATTTTTCCCTTTTCCTTCCAAAGTTAGTCGGGCATAAAATCTGAGAGGTTTTGTTGGACTATTGGCTGCATCTAAGGACTAAGCTAGGTATGTGCAGGAATTGCTAGCTTCATGAAAGAGACAAGTTGTTGTGATGCAAAATTGTGTTACCACATACATTTCTCCTACCAGCCATTACACAGGCTCTTGGACAAAAAGGCACAGTGGCCGTGGACAAGCATCCATGAGAAAAGTTTCTCAGCAGTCAAATCACTACTGTCTTCAAACTCAGTACTCACCCACTTTAATGAAAAGGTGCCTATCAGCATTGCTTGTGATGCAACCCCATATGGGGTAGGAGCCGTGTTGAGCCATTTAATAGCTGACAGGAGGCAGGCTCCCATTGCTTATTACTCTAAGACTCTGTCTTCAGCAGAACGCAACTACACACAAATAGACATGGAGGCACCGGCCATAGTGGCCGGTATCAAGAAATTTCATGACTACTTGTATGGCTGCCCATTTACGGTCTTCACGGACCACAAGCCACTTCTGGGTTGGTTCACCATGAACAAACAAGCACCTCAGATTCTATCTCCATGAATGCTAAGGTGATCTATCTTTCTTTCAACCTATAATTGCAGACTGATTCACAAACTGGGCAAGGAAATGGGCCACACAGACGGCCTCAGCAGGCTGCCCCTGCCACACTTAGAGCCAGACCCCGCTCTGGCTGCATGCATCCTAGTTATCCAGGATTTGCTGGAGTCTCCCCTTCATGCTGGGGATGTGGCTGCTGAGACAGCCGCTGACAAGACACTTAGCTGCGTGTTGAATTGGGTGTACACAGGATGGCTGTACAACAGTCCAGGGCCAAACTACCAAAATTTCTACAGGAGGAAAGCTGAGCTGTCAGCTCACAAAGGCTGCATTCTTTGGGGGAGTCAGATCATAATCCTGAGCTCCTTGAGGCCCAGGGTTTTAGAGTCTCTGCATGATTGACATCTGGGAATAGTCCAGATGAAGGCACTTGCGAGAAGCTACCTATGGTGGCCTGGGTTGGATAAAGATATTGAGGCCCAAGTACACAGTTGCTACATTTGCCAGCAATCCAGACCAGAAATGCCTCAAGACCCAGTCCACCGCTGGGAAACCATGCAAGCCCCATGGTCAAGAATCCACATTGACTTTGCGGGACCATTTCAAGGACAGCTGTTCCTCATTGTGGTGGACAGTCACTCAAAGGGGTTAGAGGTCGCACCAGTCCTAACTATGACTACTGCCAGGACCATCCAGGAACTGTGCAGAATCTTTGCCACACATGGGCTGCCCGACGTCCTAGTATCGGACAACGGAGCTCAATTTACTGCTGCAGAATTCCAGTCCTTTTTGAGGGCTAACATGATCAGGCATGCCATTTTGGCTCCCTTTCACCCGGCCTCGAATGGCCAAGCAGAATGCATGGTCCGGACAACCAAAGAATCCTTGAAAACAATCGGAACCAGCAATTGGCAGCATCGGTTGGCAGACTTTTTACTTTGCCGACACACAACTCCTTGTACTTCCATGGGCAGAAGCCCAGCAGAACTTAGATGGGGTCGGCATGTAATTACTAAGCTGGACCGTCTGCATCCAGACAAGGTTGCCGCAAACACGGTACAGCCTAAACCACCACGAAATTTGCAATTTGGTGACCAGGTTTGGGCACGGAACTACACTCAAGGGGCACTGTTGGTGGTAGCTGTGGTTGGTAAGGTGTCAGGACCACTCTCTTATGAAGTGATCCTGGAAGACGGACGAGTGCTCCAAAGGCACATCAACCAACTGCACTGGAGGCTAGCGAACCAGTCACTGGCTCAAGACTCTCATGAAGGCCAACCCCAGGGGCAGCTCGACAGCAGCCCAGCAGCGGAGTCTGCATGCACCGATAAGACTCCCAGCCGAGGAGACGGAGGGCTAGCGCCAGGCAAATCACCCTCGAATGAAGAGACTGCACCTACTAAGTGGAACTGGCAGGAGGCTCCGATTTCCAGTTCAACTGAAACTGTTCCACCAATGGACTTTGGTTTGGGTCTAGGGACAGGCCAGCCAAAGGGACTCGGGTCAACCCATAGCAAACGGGTCTCAAAGCCCTGGTCTACCCAGCCTCACAGGCGAGCTGGTAGCCCGGGAGCAATCAGCGGCTCCGAGATGTTTGGAGAGGTTGCAAAGACCACTTAAGAATTTGCAGGACTATGTTCAATACTTGAGATAGTGAACCATCTAGGGGGAAGGGGTGTTATGTATTGATATTAATTGCTTGTAAACCATTGTGTAATAGTTAACTGCTGTGTTTGTTTGAACTCCAGACTGCTGGTCTCTAGGACTCTTAGCTTGTGTTTTGAGCGGGAATTAATGCTTTAATTCTATTGGCCACCACCTAGCGGTGATCCGTATAAATAGTAGTTAAGCGGCAGTTAGTGCTGCTTCTGTGTTAATTGAATAAACGTGTTGCTGTTTCACTGTACTGCCTCGTCAATGCCTCACCGATCCCAAAACATAACACCTACGATATACCATTTTGGGAGATGTTCATTCACCAACAACTGACTACTATTCTTGAAATCACATCCCATTCTTCTATGATTTTTGGAAGCTGTGGATGCCTCATGAGAATGGGGTATGCTTTTATGAGGCCTCCAAACATTTAGTCAGAATGGGGCATACTTGTCAACCATCCCATGCAGTTCATTCACCAAATAAGGATTCCTGGACCAGTTTCATTTTCCAAGAGTACAATTTACTGAGCTGGCATGGATACAGAAGTAGCAAAGCTAAGTTCTAACAGGTTCCCCTGAAAACAGCATAATTAAACATCCTCTTTCCACCCTGCTGTCCCACAGTCACTTTATTTCCTCCAATCTATTATGTTCATTTTGTTTGGATAACGGACTTAGCTTTCCCAGCTGACTGACTTTGAGGTGTTGGCATAGTTGGAAGCTTCCAGTTGCCTCTTTTGCATTCCTTTGGTCCCATCCCAATACCTCCCTTACATTCCAATCATTTCCTTCATCTGTTGCTTCCTGTCTGGCTGTGAGCAAGGTTTGCACTGCAAACCATGCTTCAGCCATGACAGTATTTTTGCATTGTTTTCAGAGATGGCAGAAGCCACGGAAGTTTATTCTCTGAAGCCTCTTCAAGAACAAAGGCCTCAGGTCAGCTGCATGGTCCTGTCAAAAAAACAAAGAGCAGCACCTGAAGGTAAATGGCATATGGCAGGCCCAGGTAAGTCCTGGGCCACTGAGGCAAGCACACTGTTCTGTAAGGTTTGAAATACATTGGGGAATGGTGCGAGGCAACCATTTTCACTGGCAGCAGTGGTCCTAGGGTTTAGGTTGAGCTTCAGGCCTCTACTTCCAGCCAGCATTGGCTGCCATTGAGTGCTGCTGTTCAGGGTGGCCTAGATGGAGGATGGAATACAGAATTGTTCCTCTTTTGTTGGTGGGGAGGTGACACATCAGCAGAATCAATTTCCAAATGTTTGACATACTGAGCTGAAAAGGTTTGCCATCACTGTTTCCAAGGGTTCTATTTTAGAATGCACATTCACTGAGAGCTGTTCTTGGTTCTTGTGATTCTTTTCAGATTCAATCTTGAATATATCCAAAGAGGCAGTCCCTTCAATCTAAGGTTCAAATTTACTCCTAACCTCTTAGTCTAATGAAGCCAGTAGCGGTGCCACTGATTCAAGGAGGAAAAATAAACTAGGCTATTTCATGTGATTTGGAGTGAATAAAAGAACGTACTTTATCAAAGGCAAGAGCTCAAAGCCCTGACTAAGTAAAAATTTCTTGGAGATCTTGTTCTCTGGCAGAACTCCCCCATATGAGACAAAGTCCTTAGCATGCAACTTTCTGGCTAGTGCCTGAAATACTCTTTTCATATGACCCTTTTTCCGATATTTGGGAAGGGTATAGGCATGTGTCATACTCCCAACGGCATCACTTAGGCACCAGGCAACTGGCTGGCTTTCCTCATCTAAGACACAAGCATTTGGGAAGTTCTCGGTCAGGCTTCTGAGATAGCGCAGGCTCCGATCATTGCTTGCAAAAGCCCAGGTGTCATTGAGCAGGGCTGCATGAGATGGGTTGAGTGTCCCCAGGTGGAGGGGCTCACTTCTGAGCCTGAAAGGAAAGAGAAGGCAGTAGTGAAGGTGGAACAAAAGGAGAACATCCCACCATGGTGGAAAAAATCTGAACTGAATCCACTTAACAGATCTCTGAAAAAATTGCTCATCCCCAGGAAGACTAAAAGTTTAATTGGGTATTTCAAGAGAATCTCAGTTATTCTGAAATATCCCCGTAACTGTTTCTTGAAAGTGCAGCCATCTATTGGGGATCCTTTTTTTGTGTTTAAATCATACTCTATGCTTTTGGAGAAACCAACAGAGCACTTGTATTCAGTGAATTCTTCCAATTCTAATAATATTGTCCTTTCCACATCTTCCAATTTGGCAAAGAATGATAAATTCTGCACTATAACCACTGGGGCCGTATACTGTATGTAAATCCATCTCTCTTTTACATAGGGGAGAAACAACTTCTTGCTCTTGTGTGTCTTGACTTGGATATATTTTTAATGTTTTTAGCTGCTTTTACTCTTTTTATTGTTTTGAAATGTTTTTACATTTTTAATTGTAATATATTTTATAAACCGTAAGCCACATCATTGTCTGAGATGGGCTGCCATAGAAATTGAAAGCAAACAAACAAATAAAATAAAACATACTCCTAGTTTTCTACAGAGGATATGATTAGTTATAAAGGTGCCAGAAGTCCTTGGTTTCATTATTGAATTCCAAGTAATTGCATGGAACTGAATCCACTTAACAGATCTCCGAAACAGTTCCCTCAGAAAGAGAGCACGATCACTCACTGGTTCTGACATAACGGGGCTGCGTCTTGGTGCAGTACTGCCTGGTAGAAATAGGGCTCCATGTGGACACGTCTAGCCTCTGCCATGACTTTCACAGCATGATAGAGACCGTCCTGAAGACCTGCATAGAATAGAAATACCATAGGAAAACAGCCTGAGAGTCAGAATGAAATGTTATCTTCTCTCTGCTCCTAATTCTCTGCAACTAGGTAGCACAGAGACATTTCTCCATACACAAAGAAATGTTGGTGGTGGCTGGAATGGGGTGTGGCATAAGGTTATAAATTTCTTGTCTTTGGTTACAGCTGGGGGAACAACCAGGTTTTTAGCACTTTTCACAATCTCCTAAGGTTGGAGAAGAAATTGCCAGAGCCCAGGCCTTGCCTTGCAGCTGGAAGGCTTTGTCCCAATCTACGGCATCTTTGTTTTCCAGGAGCCTCCTGCAGGCATCTTCCTCCCGGTAGAAAGCAGCATGGAGGTTGGCATAATAATCCCTGTGGTCCTTCACCACCTGCAGGAAGTGGCACAGAGACACTCAGGGCACTGGGGATAGAGCAGATGGCAGAGACCAGGTAGAGGAGTTGGTGAGGTCAGGCTAACTTGAAAGAGGGATATTAAAAAAACAAGGCAAAGGAAAAGTGCTACAGCACCTCCTAAATGGTTTTTGTGCCCTAGATACCTAGGTTTATTTTTTTTTCCTCCAATTTTTTGATAGGACGTTGTGGGAAAAACCCATTGTGTTATAATTTCTTACCTCCTTCCGTGGTCGGGTAAGAACAACTTTAAATTCTGGCCAAGAGTCCACCACGACTTCGTGCTGAGCTGGGTTTCCACGGTTGATGTGCATCACTGCCCCACAGACCTTAAATTAAAAAGAGGACCGGAAAGACCTAGTCCGGAAGAGATTCTGCTTTTCCTCTCATATAATGCATGAAAAGCTTTGGATAGGAGTGGATCTGGGTGCAGAAGTGAGCTGTCTCTGATTGGCTGAATCAGAAGCCACCCAAAGCCTGTTGAGAGCCAAATGCTAAGATGGGAGAGTTGTAGGAATTCACTGTCTCACTGAAAGGCCAAGTGGTTTTTGGATTTTCTGTAGCAGGGGAAATCAGCAAAGAGAGATTCTCTTGCTTCTGCTGTTGCAGGTACACTTATATTTTGGACATTATTGGCTTTGCATTTGCAAATGTGACTAAAGGAAAAGTAGACTTGAATGTGAAATAACTGCATGGCTGGTATCAGATGTTACTATGCATTTAGAAATTTAACAGATGCAGTTTTTTCCAAATTCACAGTAAACGGGGAAACAATCGGCTCTTACTGTATATTCACACTGAGAGAAGAGGAGTGCTAAATAGATGATTACCAGCAGCGTTTTGGGGAGGCCCTTTCGCAACACACTCTCCAGCAGCTGCAGCTTGGAAGAGCAGGTCAGGATCAGCATGGCTGGCCAGGTAGAAGGTGCCCCGCAGGTCCCGGAAAAATGTCTTTTGGTGATCAAATCTGAAGGGAGCAAAGAGGCAGAATTGCATCAATTGTTTATGAACCAACTTGCCTGCCTGCCTGCCTGCCTGCTGGAGACCAAACAGATGTGCTCAAATGGTGATGCAGACTGTGAATTCTCAGGGGGGAAAAAGTCTTCTTGATCAAATATGGACTGAACAGATCCCGAGTCATAGAATTAGACAGTATGTGAGCTGGAAAGCACCCTGCCCAACCTTCAGTCAGATATTTATAGCTTAGCTCCTTTAATCATTCTTCATAGGAAATGGTTCTCCTTTGATCCTGGTTCTCCTCCTTCTTTTAAAAAGCAATGACCTGAATCTGTCACAGAACGTCAAGTGTAGGATATGCTGGATATGCTGGATATTTTGGTTCCCTTTTAGGCAGCCCAGTCCCCTATTGGCTTTCTGGGTGCTGCATTCCAGTGTTTGCTCATATCTACCCTGTTACCTGCTTGGTCTCCTAGATCTTTATCATGATCTCTGCTGTCATGCCAAACTTCCCCAATCCTCTGTCCATGTGTTTCATTTTTCCCACTAGAGATAGGACCTTACATTTGTCACAGATGAATAACCATCTTGTTAGATTTGGCAAGGTGAGAGAGAGAGAGAGAGAGAGAGAGAGAGAGAGAGAGAGAGAGAGAGAGAGAGAGAGAGAGAGAGAGAGAGAGAGAGAGAGAGAGAGAGAGAGATGATAGATGATAGATAGATAGATGATAGATAGATAGATAGATAGATAGATAGATAGATAGATAGATAGATAGATAGATAGACAGACAGAAAGATAGATAGCAACATAGTGAGAGAGAGATAGAAATAGAGATAGACAAACAGGATATTAAGAAAATATCAAAAAATACAAGTTTATATAAAATAAGAAAAAAAGAAAAAGAAATTAAAGAGAAAGCTAAAAGTGCAAGAAAGGGAAAAATAAAAGGAAAGGAAAGGAGGAGGGAAGGAAGGAAGGAAGACAGACAGAGAGAGAGAGAGAGAGAGAGAAAAGAAAGAAAGAAAGAAAGAAAGAAAGAAAGAAAGAAAGAAAGAAAGAAAGAAAGAAAGAAAGAAAGAAAGAAAGAAAGAAAGAAAGGAAGGAAGGAAGGAAGGAAGGAAGGAAGGAAGGAAGGAAGGAAGGAAGGAAGGAAGGAAGGAAGGAAGAGCTTCCAATTAATGCTGTTTCTCTAGTTAATGCAGTCAATTTGGCCATCTCAGCAAATTCCATCAGCTTCACCATCCATTCCTCCATTGTGGGTAAAATTAAAACTTTTCACCTTTGTGCATATAATAGTCTTGCTTCAGTCGTATATAAAAACAAAGTTCCATAATTTTTTTCTAGCTGCTTATCCATCAATTTCAAAAGAAAAGTCTTTGGTTTTAATTGTAGAAGAGTTTTTAAAATCTTCTATTTGTAATTGAGTCTAAAATTTTCTGAGTTTTTTACATGATCACCAAACATGATAAAATATCTTGTTTACATTTCCAACCAACGTATGAAGAACCTTTATACAAATTAGCCAATTATTCTGGTGACCTGTACCAAAAAAGTATAAAATTATACATCATCTCTTGTTGTTGTTGTTAGCAGCGAAGTCGTGTCCGACCCATCGCGACCCTATGGACAACGTTCCTCCAGGCCTTCCTTTCCTCTACCATCTTCTGGAATCCATTTAAGCTCACGCCTACTGCTTCAGTGACTCCATCCAGCCACCTCATTCTCTGTCGTCCCCTTCTTCTATTGCCCTCAAACTTTCCCAGCATTAGGCTCTTCTCCAGTGAGTCCTTCCTTCTCATTAGGTGTCCAAAGTATTTGAGTTTTAGCTTCAGGATCTGGCCCTCTAAAGAGCAGTCAGGGTTGATTTCCTCTAGGACTGACCGGTTTGATCGCCTTGCAGTCCAAGGGACTCGCAGGAGTCTTCTCCACCACCATAGTTCAAAGGCCTCAATTCTTTGGCGCTCAGCCTTTCTTATGGTCCAACTTTCACAGCCATACATTGCAACTGGGAAGACCATAGCCTTGACTATACACACTTTTGTTGACAGGGTGATGTCTCTGCTTTTTAGTGTGCTGTCTAGATTTGCCATGGCTTTCCTCCCCAGGAGCAAGCTTCTTTTAATTTCTTAGCTACAGTCCCCATCTGTAGTGATCTTGGAGCCCAGGAAAATAAAATCTGTCACTACCTCCATTTCTTCCCCATCTATTTGCCAGGAATTGAGAGGGCTGGATGCCATGATCTTGGTTTTCCTAATGTTAAGTTTCAACCCAAGTTTTGCACTCTCCTTCTTCACCCGCAACAAGAGGCTCTTTAGTTCCTCTTCACTTTCTGCCATTAGAGTGGTAACATCTGCATATCTTAGGTTCTTGATATTTCTCCCAGCAATCTTAATTCCAACTTTTGATTCATCTAGCCCTGCCTTTCTCATGATGTGCTCTGCATATAAGTTAAATAGGCAGGGTGACAGTATACAGCCTTGCCAGACTCCTTTCCCAATTTTGAACCAATCAGTGGTTCCGTGTCCAGTTTTCACTGTTGCTTCTTGGCCCACATATAGGTTTCTCAACAGACAAATAAGATGGTCTGGTACTCCCATCTCTTTAAGAACTTGCCACAGTTTGTTGTGATCCACACAATCAAATGCTTTAGCATAGTCAATGAAGCAGAAGTAGATGTTTTTCTGGAACTCCCTAGCTTTCTCCATGATCCAGCATATGTTGGCAATTTGATCTCTAGTTCCTCTGCCTCTTCGAAATCCTGCCTGTACTTCTGGTAGTTCTTGATCCACATACTGCTGGAGTCTAGCTTGTAGGACTTTAAGCATAACTTTACTAGCATGAGAAATGAGTGCAATGGTGCGATAGTTTGAACATTCTTTGGCACTGCCTTTCTTTGGAATTGGAATGTAAACTGATCTTTTCCAATCCTGTGGCCACTGTTGAGTTTTCCAAATTTGCTGGCAAATTGAGTGTAGCACTTTTACTGCATCGTCTTTTAAGATTTTGAATAGCTCAGCTGGAATACTGTCACCTCCACTAACTTTGTTGTTGCTCAGCTTTTCTAAGGCCCACTTCACTTCACATTCTAGGATGTATGGCTCGAGGTCAGTGATCACCTCATCGTGATTATTAGGGACGTTAAGCTCATTCTTGTATAGTTCTTCTGTGAAATTTTGCCACCTCTTCTTAATCTCTTCTGCCACTGTTAGGTCCCTGCCATTTTGGTCCTTTATCATGCCCATTTTTGCATGAAACGTTCCCTTCATCTCTCCAATTTTCTTGAAGAGATCTCTAGTCCTCCCTATTCTATTGTTTTCTTCTATTTCTTTGCACTGTTCATTTAAGAAGCCATTCTTATCTCTTCTAGCTATTCTCTGGAATTCTGCATTCAGTTGGGTGTATCTTTCTTTTTCTCCCTTGCTTTTTGCTTCACTCCTTTCCTCAGCTATTTGCAAAGCTTCCTCAGACAGCCATTTTGCTTTCTTGCATTACTTTTTCTTTGGGATGGTTTTAGTTGCTACCTCTTGTACAATGTTGCGAACCTCTGTCCATAGTTCTTCAGCCACTCTGTCTATCAAATCTAATTCCTTAAATCTATTTGTCACCTCTACTGTATATTCAACAGGGATATGATTTAATTCATACCTGACTGGCCTAGTGCTTTTCCCTACTTTCTTCAGTTTAAGCCTAAACTTTGCAATGGTCATGGTCTGAGCCACAGTCAGCTCCTGGTCTTGTTTTTACTGACTGTATAGAGCTTCTCCATCTTTGGCTGCAGAGCACATAGTCAATCTGATTTCTGTGTTGACCGTCTGGTGATGTCCATGTGTAGAGCCGTCTCTTGGGTTGTTGGAAAAGAGTGTTTGCTATGACCATCGTATTCTCTTGACAAAATTCTATCAGCCTGTGCCCGCTAAATTTTGTACTCCAAGGCCAAACTTGCCTGTTATTCCAGTTACCTTTTGGCTTCCTACTTTAGCATTCCAATCCCCCATGATGATAAGAACATCATTTTTTGGTGTTAGTTCTATAAGGTGCTGTAGGGCTTCATAGAACTGGTCAATTTCATCCTCTTCAGCACTGGTGGTTGGGGCATAGACTTGGACTACTGTGATATTGAATGGTTTGTCTTGGATTCGAACTGAGATCATTCTGTCATTTTGGGGATTGTATCCCAGTATTGCTTTTTCTACTCTTTTATTGACTACAAAGGCTACTCCATTTCTTCTGAGGGATTGTTGCCCGCAGTAGTATACCTGATGGTCATCTGAATTACGTAAATTCACCCATTCCTGTCCATTTTAGTTCGCTGATACCTAAGATGTCGATGTTCAGTCTTGTCATCTCTTGTTTGACCACATCCAGCTTTCCTTGATTCATGGATCTTACATTCCAGGTTCCTATGGAGAAAAAATCTTTACAGCATCGGACTTTCCTTTCACCACCAGACACATCCACAGCTGAGCGTCCTTTCGGCTTTGGCCCAGTCGCTTCATTCTTTCTGGCGCTACTAGTACTAGCCCTCTGCTCTTCCCCAGTAGCATATTGGACGCCTTCCAACCTGAGGGGCTCATCTTCCAGCATCATATCGTTTTGCCTTTTGGTACTGTCCATAGGGTTTTCATGGCAAAGATACTGGAGTGGGTTGCCATTTCCTTCTCCAGTGGATCACGTTTTGTCAGAACTCTCTGCTATGACCTTTCCGTCTTGGGTGGCCCTGCACGGCATAGCTCATAGCTTCATTGAATTACGCAAGCCCCTTGGCCACGACAAGGCAGTAATCCATGAAGGGGTACATCGTCTTTATAAAACAATTATTTTTAAGACTATAAAAATCATAAATTTAAATCCTCTCTCACTGATGGATCTCCCTCTGATATATATATGTACAGAATAGGGTAGATGACCTTGACAGAGATTGGGTATTTGGGAGACTGGAATTTCTATGCACAAACTGGGTATCTCTGTCAATTTTTTTGTCATTTTATCAGTGTTGTATTTTTCCCTTTTCCTTCCAAAGTTAGTCGGGCATAAAATCTGAGAGGTTTTGTTGGACTATTGGCTGCATCTAAGGACTAAGCTAGGTATGTGCAGGAATTGCTAGCTTCATGAAAGAGACAAGTTGTTGTGATGCAAAATTGTGTTACCACATACATTTCTCCTACCAGCCATTACACAGGCTCTTGGACAAAAAGGCACAGTGGCCGTGGACAAGCATCCATGAGAAAAGTTTCTCAGCAGTCAAATCACTACTGTCTTCAAACTCAGTACTCACCCACTTTAATGAAAAGGTGCCTATCAGCATTGCTTGTGATGCAACCCCATATGGGGTAGGAGCCGTGTTGAGCCATTTAATAGCTGACAGGAGGCAGGCTCCCATTGCTTATTACTCTAAGACTCTGTCTTCAGCAGAACGCAACTACACACAAATAGACATGGAGGCACCGGCCATAGTGGCCGGTATCAAGAAATTTCATGACTACTTGTATGGCTGCCCATTTACGGTCTTCACGGACCACAAGCCACTTCTGGGTTGGTTCACCATGAACAAACAAGCACCTCAGATTCTATCTCCATGAATGCTAAGGTGATCTATCTTTCTTTCAACCTATAATTGCAGACTGATTCACAAACTGGGCAAGGAAATGGGCCACACAGACGGCCTCAGCAGGCTGCCCCTGCCACACTTAGAGCCAGACCCCGCTCTGGCTGCATGCATCCTAGTTATCCAGGATTTGCTGGAGTCTCCCCTTCATGCTGGGGATGTGGCTGCTGAGACAGCCGCTGACAAGACACTTAGCTGCGTGTTGAATTGGGTGTACACAGGATGGCTGTACAACAGTCCAGGGCCAAACTACCAAAATTTCTACAGGAGGAAAGCTGAGCTGTCAGCTCACAAAGGCTGCATTCTTTGGGGGAGTCAGATCATAATCCTGAGCTCCTTGAGGCCCAGGGTTTTAGAGTCTCTGCATGATTGACATCTGGGAATAGTCCAGATGAAGGCACTTGCGAGAAGCTACCTATGGTGGCCTGGGTTGGATAAAGATATTGAGGCCCAAGTACACAGTTGCTACATTTGCCAGCAATCCAGACCAGAAATGCCTCAAGACCCAGTCCACCGCTGGGAAACCATGCAAGCCCCATGGTCAAGAATCCACATTGACTTTGCGGGACCATTTCAAGGACAGCTGTTCCTCATTGTGGTGGACAGTCACTCAAAGTGGTTAGAGGTCGCACCAGTCCTAACTATGACTACTGCCAGGACCATCCAGGAACTGTGCAGAATCTTTGCCACACATGGGCTGCCCGACGTCCTAGTATCGGACAACGGAGCTCAATTTACTGCTGCAGAATTCCAGTCCTTTTTGAGGGCTAACATGATCAGGCATGCCATTTTGGCTCCCTTTCACCCGGCCTCAAATGGCCAAGCAGAATGCATGGTCCGGACAACCAAAGAATCCTTGAAAACAATCGGAACCAGCAATTGGCAGCATCGGTTGGCAGACTTTTTACTTTGCCGACACACAACTCCTTGTACTTCCATGGGCAGAAGCCCAGCAGAACTTAGATGGGGTCGGCATGTAATTACTAAGCTGGACCGTCTGCATCCAGACAAGGTTGCCGCAAACACGGTACAGCCTAAACCACCACGAAATTTGCAATTTGGTGACCAGGTTTGGGCACGGAACTACACTCAAGGGGCACTGTTGGTGGTAGCTGTGGTTGGTAAGGTGTCAGGACCACTCTCTTATGAAGTGATCCTGGAAGACGGACGAGTGCTCCAAAGGCACATCAACCAACTGCACTGGAGGCTAGCGAACCAGTCACTGGCTCAAGACTCTCATGAAGGCCAACCCCAGGGGCAGCTCGACAGCAGCCCAGCAGCGGAGTCTGCATGCACCGATGAGACTCCCAGCCGAGGAGACGGAGGGCTAGCGCCAGGCAAATCACCCTCGAATGAAGAGACTGCACCTACTAAGTGGAACTGGCAGGAGGCTCCGATTTCCAGTTCAACTGAAACTGTTCCACCAATGGACTTTGGTTTGGGTCTAGGGACAGGCCAGCCAAAGGGACTCGGGTCAACCCATAGCAAACGGGTCTCAAAGCCCTGGTCTACCCAGCCTCACAGGCGAGCTGGTAGCCCGGGAGCAATCAGCGGCTCCGAGATGTTTGGAGAGGTTGCAAAGACCACTTAAGAATTTGCAGGACTATGTTCAATACTTGAGATAGTGGGGTGTTATGTATTGATATTAATTGCTTGTAAACCATTGTGTAATAGTTAACTGCTGTGTTTGTTTGAACTCCAGACTGCTGGTCTCTAGGACTCTTAGCTTGTGTTTTGAGCGGGAATTAATGCTTTAATTCTATTGGCCACCACCTAGCGGTGATCCGTATAAATAGTAGTTAAGCGGCAGTTAGTGCTGCTTCTGTGTTAATTGAATAAACGTGTTGCTGTTTCACTGTACTGCCTCGTCAATGCCTCACCGATCCCAAAACATAACACCTACGATATACCATTTTGGGAGATGTTCATTCACCAACAACTGACTACTATTCTTGAAATCACATCCCATTCTTCTATGATTTTTGGAAGCTGTGGATGCCTCATGAGAATGGGGTATGCTTTTATGAGGCCTCCAAACATTTAGTCAGAATGGGGCATACTTGTCAACCATCCCATGCAGTTCATTCACCAAATAAGGATTCCTGGACCAGTTTCATTTTCCAAGAGTACAATTTACTGAGCTGGCATGGATACAGAAGTAGCAAAGCTAAGTTCTAACAGGTTCCCCTGAAAACAGCATAATTAAACATCCTCTTTCCACCCTGCTGTCCCACAGTCACTTTATTTCCTCCAATCTATTATGTTCATTTTGTTTGGATAACGGACTTAGCTTTCCCAGCTGACTGACTTTGAGGTGTTGGCATAGTTGGAAGCTTCCAGTTGCCTCTTTTGCATTCCTTTGGTCCCATCCCAATACCTCCCTTACATTCCAATCATTTCCTTCATCTGTTGCTTCCTGTCTGGCTGTGAGCAAGGTTTGCACTGCAAACCATGCTTCAGCCATGACAGTATTTTTGCATTGTTTTCAGAGATGGCAGAAGCCACGGAAGTTTATTCTCTGAAGCCTCTTCAAGAACAAAGGCCTCAGGTCAGCTGCATGGTCCTGTCAAAAAAAACAAAGAGCAGCACCTGAAGGTAAATGGCATATGGCAGGCCCAGGTAAGTCCTGGGCCACTGAGGCAAGCACACTGTTCTGTAAGGTTTGAAATACATTGGGGAATGGTGCGAGGCAACCATTTTCACTGGCAGCAGTGGTCCTAGGGTTTAGGTTGAGCTTCAGGCCTCTACTTCCAGCCAGCATTGGCTGCCATTGAGTGCTGCTGTTCAGGGTGGCCTAGATGGAGGATGGAATACAGAATTGTTCCTCTTTTGTTGGTGGGGAGGTGACAGCAGAATCAATTTCCAAATGTTTGACATACTGAGCTGAAAAGGTTTGCCATCACTGTTTCCAAGGGTTCTGTTTAAGAATGCACATTCACTGAGAGCTGTTCTTGGTTCTTGTGATTCTTTTCAGATTCAGTCTTGAATATATCCAAAGAGGCAGTCCCTTCAATCTAAGGTTCAAATTTACTCCTAACCTCTTAGTCTAATGAAGCCAGTAGCGGTGCCACTGATTCAAGGAGGAAAAATAAACTAGGCTATTTCATGTGATTTGGAGTGAATAAAAGAACGTACTTTATCAAAGGCAAGAGCTCAAAGCCCTGACTAAGTAAAAATTTCTTGGAGATCTTGTTCTCTGGCAGAACTCCCCCATATGAGACAAAGTCCTTAGCATGCAACTTTCTGGCTAGTGCCTGAAATACTCTTTTCATATGACCATTTTTCCGATATTTGGGAAGGGTATAGGCATGTGTCATACTCCCAACGGCATCACTTAGGCACCAGGCAACTGGCTGGCTTTCCTCATCTAAGACACAAGCATTTGGGAAGTTCTCGGTCAGGCTTCTGAGATAGCGCAGGCTCCGATCATTGCTTGCAAAAGCCCAGGTGTCATTGAGCAGGGCTGCATGAGATGGGTTGAGTGTCCCCAGGTGGAGGGGCTCACTTCTGAGCCTGAAAGGAAAGAGAAGGCAGTAGTGAAGGTGGAGCAAAAGGAGAACATCCCACCATAGTGGAAAAAATCTTTGCTCATCCCCAGGAAGACTAAAAGTTTAATTGGGTATTTCAAGAGAATCTCAGTTATTCTGAAATATCCCCATAACTGTTTCTTGAAAGTGCAGCCATCTATTGGGGATCCTCTTTTTTTGTTTAAATCATACTCTATGCTTTTGGAGAAACCAACGGAGCACTTGTATTCAGTGAATTCTTCCAAGTCTAATAATATTGTCCTTTCCACATCTTCCAATTTGGCAAAGAATGATAAATTCTGCACTATAACCACTGGGGCTGTATATGTAAATCCATCTCTCTTTTACATAGGGGAGAAACAACTTCTTGCTCTTGTGTGTCTTGACTTGGATATATTTTTAATGTTTTTAGCTGCTTTTACTCTTTTTATTGTTTTGAAATGTTTTTACATTTTTAATTGTAATATATTTTATAAACCGTAAGCCAAATCATTGTCTGAGATGGGCTGCCATAGAAATTGAAAGCAAACAAACAAATAAAATAAAACATACTCCTAGTTTTCTACAGAGGATATGATTAGTTATAAAGGTGCCAGAAGTCCTTGGTTTCATTATTGAATTCCAAGTAATTGCATGGAACTGAATCCACTTAACAGATCTCCGAAACAGTTCCCTCAGAAAGAGAGCACGATCACTCACTGGTTCTGACATAACGGGGCTGCGTCTTGGTGCAGTACTGCCTGGTAGAAATAGGGCTCCATGTGGACACGTCTAGCCTCTGCCATGACTTTCACAGCATGATAGAGACCGTCCTGAAGACCTGCATAGAATAGAAATACCATAGGAAAACAGCCTGAGAGTCAGAATGAAATGTTATCTTCTCTCTGCTCCTAATTCTCTGCAACTAGGTAGCACAGAGACATTTCTCCATACACAAAGAAATGTTGGTGGTGGCTGGAATGGGGTGTGGCATAAGGTTATAAATTTCTTGTCTTTGGTTACAGCTGGGGGAACAACCAGGTTTTTAGCACTTTTCACAATCTCCTAAGGTTGGAGAAGAAATTGCCAGAGCCCAGGCCTTGCCTTGCAGCTGGAAGGCTTTGTCCCAATCTACGGCATCTTTGTTTTCCAGGAGCCTCCTGCAGGCATCTTCCTCCCGGTAGAAAGCAGCATGGAGGTTGGCATAATAATCCCTGTGGTCCTTCACCACCTGCAGGAAGTGGCACAGAGACACTCAGGGCACTGGGGATAGAGCAGATGGCAGAGACCAGGTAGAGGAGTTGGTGAGGTCAGGCTAACTTGAAAGAGGGATATTAAAAAAACAAGGCAAAGGAAAAGTGCTACAGCACCTCCTAAATGGTTTTTGTGCCCTAGATACCTAGGTTTATTTTTTTTTCCTCCAATTTTTTGATAGGACGTTGTGGGAAAAACCCATTGTGTTATAATTTCTTACCTCCTTCCGTGGTCGGGTAAGAACAACTTTAAATTCTGGCCAAGAGTCCACCACGACTTCGTGCTGAGCTGGGTTTCCACGGTTGATGTGCATCACTGCCCCACAGACCTTAAATTAAAAAGAGGACCGGAAAGACCTAGTCCGGAAGAGATTCTGCTTTTCCTCTCATATAATGCATGAAAAGCTTTGGATAGGAGTGGATCTGGGTGCAGAAGTGAGCTGTCTCTGATTGGCTGAATCAGAAGCCACCCAAAGCCTGTTGAGAGCCAAATGCTAAGATGGGAGAGTTGTAGGAATTCACTGTCTCACTGAAAGGCCAAGTGGTTTTTGGATTTTCTGTAGCAGGAGAAATCAGCAAAGAGAGATTCTCTTGCTTCTGCTGTTGCAGGTACACTTATATTTTGGACATTATTGGCTTTGCATTTGCAAATGTGACTAAAGGAAAAGTAGACTTGAATGTGAAATAACTGCATGGCTGGTATCAGATGTTACTATGCATTTAGAAATTTAACAGATGCAGTTTTTTCCAAATTCACAGTAAACGGGGAAACAATCGGCTCTTACTGTATATTCACACTGAGAGAAGAGGAGTGCTAAATAGATGATTACCAGCAGCGTTTTGGGGAGGCCCTTTCGCAACACACTCTCCAGCAGCTGCAGCTTGGAAGAGCAGGTCAGGATCAGCATGGCTGGCCAGGTAGAAGGTGCCCCGCAGGTCCCGGAAAAATGTCTTTTGGTGATCAAATCTGAAGGGAGCAAAGAGGCAGAATTGCATCAATTGTTTATGAACCAACTTGCCTGCCTGCTGGAGACCAAGCAGATGTGCTCAAAAGGCCTCTGTCAGCGATGCAGATTCTGAACTCAGAAAATGCCTTTGTGGTCAAGTAATGGTTGAATGGATCATGAGACATAGAATTATATAGTGTGTGAACTGGAAAGGACTCTGCCCTATCTTTGATTGAAAAAAGATCATACTCTGTGTGAAAGCCTTGCAATATTTATAGCTTAGCTCCTTTAATCATTCCTCATGGTTAATGTTTTCTAGAGCCTCCCCAGCCCAGGAGGTCTCCTCTGAACTCTCTCCCACTTCTCCCTCCTCCTTTTCAAAAAAAAAAGTGTCCAGAACCTCAAATGCAGCCTTGTCATTGCAGGATATAATGGGATGGTTTTCTTCTATGCGTTGGGCATGATTCCTTTTTAGGAGCCCAAACCTCTATTGGCTTGTCTGGGTGTTGCATCCCAGCATTTGCTTATGTCCAGCCTGTTGTCTGTTTGGTCTCCTAGATCAGGGATCCCCAACCCCTGCTCTGTGGACCGGTACAGGTCTGTAGCATGCCAGCATCGGTCCACAGAAACAAGCAAAGTCCCATCCATGGGATGCAGGCCAACACACAAAACCATGCACTCTCCGGTCCGCGGAAAAACTTTTCTCCATGGAACCGGTCCCTGGTGCCCAAATATTTGGGGACCTCTGCCCTACATCCTTGTCACAAGCTGTGCTGTTGTGCCAGCCTTTCCCTGTCCTCTGCCCATGTGTTTCATTTTTCCCATCAGAGATAGGACCTTACATTTGTCACTGATGCATAACAATCCTCTTAGATTTGCCAGTTTCAGCTTTTTTTCCATGTAATATTGAACTGTGATTTTTGTCCTGTGATTTGCTATTGAACCACCTCCTAGTTCATGTCCTTAAAAAACAATCTGATCAATATCTCCCTCCTCCCCTCCCCTTGTACCTTCTTAATCATTGATCAGTTTGTTAACTAGGGCTGCCTCTGAGAATCCACTTGAAATTTCCTTCAGTGTTGATGCAGAGGAGTAGGCCGACTTTAATTATGAAGAGATTCAGAGCACGGATGACACCATTACTGTTTGGCTATCCCAGGGGTCGGCAACCTAAAAAAGGAAAAGAGCCACTGGGAACCGGTTCCATCACAAATTAAAAAAAGTGGGAGCCGCGTGCGTGTGTCCATGCACGCGCATGCGCAAAAAAAAATTTGCGCATGCGCAAAACGGTTTTTTGTGGATGCGCAGAAGCACGCGGTTGCCACTTTTTTAAAGTGACATGGAACCGGTTCCCGGTTGCCCGATGGCGACGGCCCGTCTGCAAAGCTGCCGCTTTCGGCAGCTTTGCAGACGGGCCGTGGCAGCTTTCTCGAAGAGCGACGCCGCTGCCCATTCCGAGAGGTGCGCGTGCACCTCCCCAAACCTTTGGAGAGGTGCGCGCGCACCTCTCGGAATGGGCAGCGGCGTCGCTCTTCAAGAAAGCTACCGCGGCCCGTCTGCAAAGCTGCTGAAAGCGGCAGCTTTGCAGACGGGCCGTGGCAGCTTCCTCAAAGAGCGGCGCCGCTGCCCATTCGTGCAGAGGTACGCGTGTACCTCTCCAAAGGTTTGGGGAGGTGCACGCGCACCTCTCGGAATGGGCAGCGGCGTCGCTCTTCAAGAAAGCTGCCGCGGCCCGTCTGCAAAGCTGCCGAAAGCGGCAGCTTTGCAGACGGGCCGCGGCAGCTTCCTCAAAGAGCGGTGCCGCTGCCCGTTCCGAGAGGTGCGCGCGTACCTCCGCGCGAACGGGCAGCGGCGGCGCTCTTTGAGGAAGCTGCCGCGGCCCGTCTGCAAAGCTGCCGCTTTCGAAAGCGGCAGCTTTGCAGATGGGCCGCGGCAGCTTTCTCAAAGAGCGACGCCGCTGCCCGTTCCGAGAGGTGCGCGTGCACCTCCCCAAACCTTTGGAGAGGTGCGTGCATACCTCTGTGCGAACTGGCAGCGGCGTCGCTCTTTGAGAAAGCTGCCGCGGCAGCTTCCTCAAAGAGCGGCGCCGCTGCCCGTTCCGAGAGGTGCGCGCGTACCTCCGCGCGAACGGGCAGCGTTGCCGCTCTTTGAGGAAGCTGCCGCTTTCGGCAGCTTTGCAGACGGGCCGCGGTAGCTTCCTCAAAGAGCGGCGCCGCTGCCCGTTCGCGCAGAGGTATGCGCGCACCTCTCCAAAGGTTTGGGGAGGTGCACGTGCACCTCTCGGAATGGGCAGCGGCGTCGCTCTTCGAGAAAGCTGCCGCGGCCCGTCTACAAAGCTGCCGCTTTCGAAAGCGGCAGCTTTGCAGACGGGCCGCGGCAGCTTCCTCAAAGAGCGGCGCCGCTGCCCCTTCGCGCGGAGGTACGCGTGCACCTCTCCAAAGGTTTGGGGAGGTGCGCGCGCACCTCCACCCATTCGGGGAGGTGCACGCACACCTCTCCAAACGGGCGGTGACACTCTCCATTCGGAGAGGTGCAGGCGCACTACTGCCCGTTCGAAGAGGTGCGCGCGCACCACTGCCCGTTCAAAGAGGTGCGCGCGCACCACTGCCCGTTCGAAGAGGTGCGCGCGCACCACTGCCCGTTCGAAGAGGTGCGCGCGCACCACTGCCCGTTCGAAGAGGTGCGCGCGCACCACTGCCCGTTCGAAGAGGTGCGCGCGCACCACTGCCCGTTCGAAGAGGTGCGCGCGCACCACTGCCCGTTCGAAGAGGTGCGCGCGCACCGGGCGGCTGGGAGCCGCAGGAGACGGCTCAAAGAGCCGCATGCGGCTCCGGAGCCGCGGGTTGCCGACCCATGGGCTATCCAGTCAACCAATCTTTTATTCCTGAAAAATGAATCATTAATAAGATAGTACCTTTGTCCTCTGTACTAGAGGCCTGGAAAAAAGAATGGGCATAATTGAGCTGGCAAATAATTTTGCCTTGTTTCAATTTGGTTATAAACCAGAGAAAAATAGAGCTCAAACACTTTGCCTTATTTTTTTATGACTAATATTCACAACCCATCTTTTCACTTAGCTTCTACTGTGCAGGTAGTCCTCAACTTACAACTACAATCGAGTCCAAAATTTATGTTGCTACGTAAGACATTTGTTAAGTGAGTTTTGCCCCATTTTATAACATTTCCTTGTTAAGCGAATCACTGCAGTTACTAAGTTAGCAACATGGTTGTTAAGTGAAACTGGCTTCTCCGTTTACTTTGCTTGGGAGAAGTTTGCAAAAGGGATCACCTGACCCCACCAGACACTGCAACATCATAAATATGAGTCCATTGTCAAGCAGCTGAATTTTGATCACGTGATCCTGGAGACGCTGCAATGGTCATAAGTATGAAAAACAATCGTAAGTCACTTTTTTCTGTGCAGTTGTAACTTCGAACAATCACTATATGAATTGTTGTAAGTCAAGGACTATCTGTATTTTTTTTTTACTGTAATGTTTTTCACAAGCCAGAGTGGCTGTGACTGAATAGAAAGACAGAAAGCCATTTTGAATACCAATGTTTAACAATAAGTAATCATATCTGCTAATGAATTTGGCCCCAATCACTTCTTAGAATATGTGGCATCCAAGATGCACTCCTTAGTTCTCAGATGTTCTTTTTGTACAGAATATATTATGTTTGGAATAGAGGTGGTTTGGTCATTCCTTTCACCGTATTTGGGGGATCAGGAAATCCTCTTGGACCAGTTATCCAGGTAAAAAAAAACAAAAAACTATTTAGTACAAATGTGGATCATTCCTTGTGATAATGTCAATTTTTCAACTAAAGAAGGTTGATTTAAGCATATCCCCTCAATACGTGTACATTGCCTTGTGTAGCAGGGGATTTTGGTCTAAGATTACAAAATTTAGTATTTTCCCCATTCATAGTGTGACAAAGAAGTATTATATTAGTTAAATGTGTAAACTACAGAGGAAGCAATTCCAAAGCAAAAACTCTTGTCATCATTTTAACCATTGTCTATCCATTGCAGAATGAAGGCTTCTTCCACATGTTTCCAACCAATATGGTCCTGAGCTTTCTTTTGCCAATTGGGCCCCCAATACTTGCAGATGTCGTCGCTCCATCTTGTTTTAGGTCTCTTTTTTGGATGCTTTTTATCAAGTAAGATGCATTCTATGACTGCCGTGGTCCACCTGCCATCAGTTCTTCTTGCTATGTGACCAGCCCATTTCTATTTCAATTCTTTTACTCTCTTGATGATATCATATACTTTCGTTTGTTCTCTAATCCATGTGCGGGTCCTTCTACGTATCTTGTCTTGTGATGCCGAGCATGTATCTTTCCATGGCTCTTTGCGCCACTCATTAGCTTTTATACTGATTGTGAGGTTAGTGTCCATGTTTTGCTGGCGTATGTTAGAACAGGTAGCACACACTGATCGTAAACTTTTCTCTTCAGGCATAGGAGGAGGTTGTTCTTCAAAATTACACTTAACTTGTTGAATGCCTGCCAACCACATTTAACATACCATTTGATTTTCTTTTTTTGTATCACCTTCCATTGAGATCTGTTGGCCAAGGTATATGCAGTGGTCTATTATGCCTAGTTCTTCTCCAGATATATAAAAATTATAAATAATTTGTGAATTTACTAAACATAACCTGGCTCTTTTTCAGGTTTATTTTTAAGCCAAATGGTTCTCCTGCTTTGTGCAATTCTTATATGTGTCTTTGTAACTCTTCTGGATCTTGTGAGAAGAGAACAACATCATCTGCAAATCTTAAATGATTTAAATAGGCGCCATTGATTTTTATTTCGTCTTTTATCCAGTCTAATTTGCAAAATACTTCTTCAAGGCAGACTGAGAAAAGGATAGGTGTTATTGTATCACCTTGTCATATACCTCATTCTATTTTAATTTCCACTTTAAGATCATTAAGGCAAATTGTCACTATTGTTTTTTTATATTTTGATTGTGGTAAGTTTATGTAAGCAGTGTCTATGCCTTGGCTGACCAATGCATTGGTTATTGCTTGCTGGAATACTGAGTCAAATACCTTTTTGTAGTCAATGAAAGCCATGCACTTCTAATTCTGCTTTAGCAAAAAAACCCAGGCCATTGGTGAAGAAGGATGAACCAGTCAGAAAGACAATCCACTCTTTCTTCTCTCTCTCCTGCAGCTGAATTTGGAAATTAGCCAAAACAACAAGTCAGTCTCAGAAAGAAATGGCAACAGCTGTGCACATTCTGAGGGTGGGAGCAGAGCTGACATGTGCAACATTTGGGCTATCAAATCTGGGTACAAACTCTAGGTGACCACTGGAATCAGCAAAGGCCTTTTTGATATAAGTTTGCACCATACTCCATAGGCTGACTGGTGTGTTCACCCACTGCCTAATGTCTAGGTTCCTCACAGGAGTGGCCTTTTGAAAAAAATGTGGGTCTGATTTTGTTCCCCATGCTCATAGGTCCCCAAGTGGTAGCAACCCCTACTTTATTGTATTTATCTACCAAAAGATGAGCTGCTTAGAAATTACCTCTGGTTGGCTGAGAAGGTAATTCTTTTTTAAATGACAGCACTAAGTATCATTTTTAGGAGCTTTGGTGGTGCAGTCATTAGAATGCAGTATTGCAGGCTAACTCTATTCACTGTCAGGAGTCCGATTCTGACTGGGTCAAGGTTGACTCATCCTTCCATCCTTCTGAGGTTGGTTAAATG
Source organism: Vipera berus (assembly GCF_964194415.1). Lineage (NCBI taxonomy): Eukaryota > Metazoa > Chordata > Lepidosauria > Squamata > Viperidae > Vipera > Vipera berus. Next base: position 119,664,902 of record NC_138202.1, on the reverse strand, counting down.
AGGACCCAGATTGTTGGGGCCAATACGCTGACATTATAAACCACCCACAGAGTTCTGTAAAGCACCATGGGGCAGCATATAAATCTAAGTGCTATTGCTATTTGTCAGATCTGCATATATTTCAAAGAGCCTGCTCTGTAGATCTTAATAACAAAGTCCAGTATCTTCTTCCCTAACAAAAGACAGGCAGATAACAAGCAAAGACCAAGGTTTGGAACCGAGTCCTGAAGCATTGCATTTCTCAAATGTGACAGTGGGAATAGCATTGGCAATGTCAAGGGAGTTTCGTGAAGTTTCCTGTCCCACTAGAGCAGGGGTGTCAAACTGCCGGCCCATGGGCCGGATACGTTATGCTGAAACTGTGCCCACCACATTGCCGGCAATGGAAAAAAAGTGACGTTGCGAGTTTGACACCCCTGCACTAGAGCCTCTTTCAGGAGTTAACACCTGATGAAACAGGCCTAAATAGCTATGGATAAATAGAGTTAATTCGGGAAAGGTAGCAGCTGTTGCACTGAATGGATTTGTGTAAGTCATAACATGAAATCCCAGAGAGCAAGTAAAGTCAGGGAATATTCCTAGATCGTGATCCTGCTCTTTGTGTGGAATGCAATCTCTTATGAAACACAGAATTTAAAGCCCAAAGCCCGAACGTTATATTGATCCAAAGCAGCTCTTTTTTGTGTGTAAGAATTTTATTTTAGTTTGCTCCTCTTCATGCAGAATATTATAACCAACATAGCACACCAAGGTATTGACTACCTGCTCAGGGGTACAAAGAGGAAAAGAACTGAATCTGGCCAGCAGTTGATACCTTCCCAAAGGGCCTCCAGCAGCTATAGGAAGCCTATGGAGAACTTGGGAATGAGGTAGAATTCAAATCCTAAATATTATCTTAAGTCAAAGAATGAGGCATTAAAGAATAGGCCTGGCCACCAAAATAATTTCAGAGAAATATTCTTCATAAGCCTGACCCTCCCCGGGGATCTGGGAGGCGTCCAATAGCTATCAAATAGTGTGTAAGTATCTCTCAGAGTTCAGGGAGCAGGTAACAAAAATCTGGTTAAACCAAGGAAAATAGCCTCTCTCCTCACTCTGTTCTGCTAACTGGAGTAATGAAAGCACAAGTAGCTTAGCTCAGATAATTTCTGATACCCTCCCTTTTCCAACGCAATCTGCATATTGTTATTTTTTAATACGACAAAGCCATATAAAGGATAACCAGCATTATAGGCCTGGATAGAAAGCGCCTTAGCTGTTATAGCTAAATATCCCTTTCCACGGAATGATGGGAGAGTGTATCCATGTGCTTGTGTGCCAAAAAGATCCATCAACGCCCAGCTGATAAGGTGACCCTCCTGGTTCAGAATGCCACTACTAGGGAAATGCTGTATCATTTTGGCCAGATACCTGCGGCTTTGTTCATTGCCCCCATAGGCCCAGTTTTCATTCAATAGATCAACATTGGAACTATTCAAGGAGGAAAGTCTGAAGCCGGGCTCAAGCCTGCAAAAAGAACAAAATCAAAGAGATGAGAACAGAAAATTAAACTGTTAGTTTATCTATTAAGTCCAGAAATAGGACACGATGGCCCTTGTATGACTTGCTGGTTCAGGAATTCTAAGAGTTGAAGTCCACAAGTCATAAAGAGGCCATCATTTCTCACCTCTGATTTAGTCCAACACTGGCCAACCAGACAAGTGTGAGCTGTTCCCAGAAGGGATAGCAGCTTACCCTGGGCATGATTCCTGATAATTCTGTTTCTGTAAAAGTGCAGAATCACGGATTGATTCCATTTTTCTTTATCTAAGTGCGGAATTCTATTTTTGGTTACTATGTTGCTTTTTTAAAAAAATGCTACCCATGATGACGGAAAAGCATTTCCAGTGTCTCATGTATTATAAAGCGATAAAGAATAAGTTGCAAATATTCCATTTTTATGAAATGGGAGTTTCAGATAGTCTTTCCGCACTTATAACAGAATAGAATAATACAGTTGGAAGGGATATTGGAGGTCTTCTAGTCCAGGGGTCTGCAACCTTGACAACTTTAAGACTTGTGGACTTCAGCTCCCAGAATTCCTCAGCCAGCATAGAGGAATTCTGGGAATTGAAGTCCACAAGTCTTAAAGTTGTCAAGGTTGCAGACCCCTGTTCTAGTCTACTCAGACAGGAGACCCTATACCATTTCAGACAAATGGCTGTCTGATCTCTTCTTAAAAAACTTCCCATGTTGGAACATCCACAAATTCTAGCGGCAAGTTGTTCCACTGGTTAATTGTTCTAACTGCCAGGAAATTTCACCATCTTCAAATTTAGTACAATACTGTTATTAAGCAACTTTGTTCCTAGAGCAATCACAAAGCAAAATGCTGATTGTGTTTGAAGTTTGACACAGACAACCTCTTCTGCTCCAGCTTTCTCCTTCTCTTACTAAAACCTACTGGGTCTTAGTCCTAAAGTCTACAAAACAATGAGAAACCTAAAATAGGTTTGCGCCACAGGCCACACTAACTAAGCCTTGGACAGGCAAAAAATTAAAATTAAAATGAAATGAGGACATGTACCGTATATACTTGAGTATAAGCCGACTCGAGTATAAGCCGAGACCCCCAATTTCACCCCCAAAAACTGGGAAAAGTTGTTGACTCGAGTATAAGCCGATCCGCCGTTCTGCAAGCCTCCGCCGCCGGCGGAGGCTGGATCCGCGCTCTGCAAGCCTCTGCCGCCAGCAGAGGCTCGATCCGCCATTTTGCAAGCCTGAATACACAGGAATACCCTGTGTGGCCGCGGCTCTCGGGGAAGCCCTGGCTGTCCGCTTCCTCGCTCCACACTGCCATTCGGGGCCCGCGCGTTCCCCGGGCAAATTGCGGCGCCCAGCAGGCGAGGAAACACGCCCGCTCCAGTCGCCCCCCCTTCCCTCAGGAGACGCGAAGCAAGTGACCGCCCGGAGCTTACCGAGGACTTGCGCGCGGCCGAGGCTTCGGTGCTTCCAGGATCGCGCGCACCTCTCCAAACCTCCCCAAACGTTGGCAGGTCTACGTTCCTCCTGCCGACGTTTGGGGAGGTTTGGGCGCCTCCCCAAACCTCCCCAAACGTTGGCAGGTCTACGTTCCTCCGCGCAGACCTGCCGACGTTTGGGGAGGTTTGGGCGCCTCCCCAAACCTCCCCAAACGTCGGCAGGTCTATGTTCCTCCTGCCGACGTTTGGGGAGGTTTGGGCGCCTCCCCAAACCTCCCCAGGTCTCCGTTCCTCCGCGCAGACCTGCCGACGTTTGGGGAGGTTTGGGCGCCTCCCCAAACCTCCCCAAACGTCGGCAGGTCTCCGTTCCTCCTGCCGACGTTTGGGGAGGTTTGGGCACCTCCCCAAACCTCCCCAGGTCTCCGTTCCTCCGCGCAGACCTGCCGACGTTTGGGGAGGTTTGGGCGCCTCCCCAAACCTCCCCAAACGTCGGCAGGTCTCCGTTCCTCCGCGCAGACCTGCCGACGTTTGGGGAGGTTTGGGCGCCTCCCCAAACCTCCCCAGGTCTCCGTTCCTCCGCGCAGACCTGCCGACGTTTGGGGAGGTTTGGGCGCCTCCCCAAACCTCCCCAAACGTCGGCAGGTCTCCGTTCCTCCTGCCGACGTTTGGGGAGGTTTGGGCGCCTCCCCAAACCTCCCCAGGTCTCCGTTCCTCCGCGCAGACCTGCCGACGTTTGGGGAGGTTTGGGCGCCTCCCCAAACCTCCCCAAACGTCGGCAGGTCTCCGTTCCTCCTGCCGACGTTTGGGGAGGTTTGGGCGCCTCCCCAAACCTCCCCAGGTCTCCGTTCCTCCGCGCAGACCTGCCGACGTTTGGGGAGGTTTGGGCGCCTCCCCAAACCTCCCCAAACGTCGGCAGGTCTGCGCGGAGGAACGGAGACCTGGGGAGGTTTGGGGAGGCGCCCAAACCTCCCCAAACGTCGGCAGGTCTCCGTTCCTCCGCGCCCTGCCTGCCTGCTTCTTTCCGCTGCGGAAAGAAGCAGGCAGGCAGGGCGCGGAGGAACGGAGACCTGCCGACGTTTGGGGAGTTTTGGGGAGGTGCGCGCGCACCTCCCCAAACCTCCCCAAACTTCGGCAGGTCTCGGACGGCGGTGGCTTGGGAGAGGTGCGCGCGATCCCGGAAGCACCAAAGCCTCGGCCGCGCACAAGTCCTCGGTAAGTTTTTTTGTTGACTGGAGTATAAGCCGAAGTGGAATTTTTCAGCCCAAAAAGTGGGCTGAAAAATTCGGCTTATACTCAAGTATATACGGGTAATTCTGTATCACGGTCTTTGCTAATGGATAATCTTTCACTTTATGAAATTTGCAAGCAGTCAACAAAACCTACTGATTTCGTACTGCGGTGCTTGAAACTGCTAAACAGATTTGTTTTAGCATTACTGTATTCCACATCCCATTTTCTCTAATATTCTGCCTTTGGAAAGGCAAGCAATAAAAAAATGCCGTAAAGCTTACATGTTTAACAATTAATCTTTTTTTCAAGGGCCATCATGCCCGTTACTGGTTTTTTCTATCTATTCTAAGCAGGCTTCCTGTTACACCTCTCCTCCTCTGTGACTTTGTCTCTCTGTCCCTGGAGGGATCAATGTGTCCTATAGGAATCCTGTTGATTTTGGCACCTGGTTGACCCATAAGCAATGTGATTGCAGATTTCAAGGATGTATAGCACCCATTACTGTGGGAGCCTGATCGTAACAAAATCTTCAGAATGCCTTAACAGTTCTGCCTCAGGCCTTAACATTGCAACAGTGGTGATGGCCAACAGGGTGGTCACTCACCTACCAGTGGGCAATTTATTTGGATCAGAAAGCTCATAGAGGAAGTGAGGAATTACAGATAACTCTCTTTGCTTAGCAGCTGCTGCCTCCTGAGTAGCTTCAGGTATCCCTTCTTGAGTCCCTGGAAAAATAATAAAGCATTCATTTACCAGGGAAAGACTGTGTGCACAAGTTGGAAGTACAAACCGGCAAGATATCAGAGTTCTACATGACCCCCGGACACTGCAACTGTCATAAATATGAGTCAGTTGCCAAGCATCTGAATTTTGATCATGTGACCCACGTCTGCAATGGTTGTAAATGTGAAAAGCATACTTAGATTTTCACACATGGCTTCTCCATTTTGGTTTTCTTTTTGTAAAATAAATGATGACATGGTGTAATATCTTATGTGTTGCTGTTCGCCTGAGGTTGTATTTACCTACTTTTAAGAACTGCTAAGGACCAGGTTATTTTTACTATGTTTTGACAGGTAAAACCATAGGACTGTAAGAGGGTGTACTTTCTTTTTCACAGGACTGTAGTCTGGATCAATCCAAACTATCATTCCTGAAGTTTACTCTAGATGTGGGTAATGTTTAATATGAGAGTCATACAACCTGGTGAGATCAACTCAGTTCACTTTGGGAGAGGAATAGGCAAAGAATTAAAACTACATCAAGAAAATATTGCCAGAAAGTGACAACATCACTGTACACTTAGTGGTTGGAATAATGTGAGAAGGGAGCATGCAATTATTGTCTTCTTTTGGGGGGGGGCCTTCAGTGGTAATTACTCAAGAATGTTTGAGCCATTTTCATTCTGATGCCACTGCATATATAGTGTAATACAAAACCTATCAATACAATGCCTTTTCTTCACTCCTTCAAAAAGGACCATTACCAAGGAGATGGAAGGTGTGGGCCCAGTTCACAGCATCTGTATCCTTTACAAGCCTCCGATACGCATCCAGATCCTGATAAAATGCTGCATACGCATTGGTATATTGGTCTGAGGGATCTGTGGCAATCTAGAAGAAAGGCATGGAGCTTATATATAATCTCCTGATTCACCTCTTCCTCATATCTCTCATATCAACTATTTGCCAAGCATTTTTCTTTAATGTGGAGATGAAATGATAGGAATAACTTCATTAATGTAATGCCTTCTTTTTTGAAAAGGCTGAAATGGCCTCTTCCAAAAAAGCAGCAGTACCTTAAATTATCCATTAGAGGCTGGCCATGGACTCCTAGATATCCTTTCCTTCTTTCCTTTCCTTTCCTTTCCTTTCCTTTCCTTTCCTTTCCTTTCCTTTCCTTTCCTTTCCTTTCCTTTCCTTCTTTCTCTTTCCCTTCCTCCCTGCCTCCCTCCATCAGAATTGGCAAGGCTGTTTATTACCTCTTTCCGTGGTCTAGTGAGGACAACATTGAACTCTGGCCATGAATCCACAATCACCTCATGACCAATTGGATTCCCTCGATTTATGTTCATGACTGCTCCGTGGACCTGTCAAGAGTCAAGTGTCAGTCAGAGTAGTTACAGGAGTCGGTCTGAGATCCATGTGTGAAGAAAAGTAAAGTAGCATTATTTTAGATTTGCTGCAATAACTTTCACCTAATGCTCTATCACTTCCCCTTCCCCACGTTGATGATGTTCCAGAATTACTTCTTTCTGTTGCTGAATAAGATGAAGGATTTTCACCTGTTATGCAGAAAATTGCAGATTTGCCCTGCAACTCTCCATTCACCAGAGATCTATGCCCATTAGGCACATCTGGATGAATCTATCTTTTATATCTTTTATTTTATATCTTTATGATTCTACAATGCATGGTATGTTACATGGATCATGTTTTAGATATAGGTATTTTCAAGGAATTGTTTCTTGCAATTTTTGGTAAAAGTAAGCAAAAAAAAAATAAATAATATACTTTATTCATCCTGAGTGCCAAATATTAAGTTCTAGAAAATAAGGTTATTGTCAAGAATCTATGTCCATGTTTTAGCAAACGTTTCAGAATTACCACAAGTGCCTGAGGGAGACTCTTCCTCAGCATTCCCTCCAACAAGCGCAGTTTGTAAGGACAGGAAAGGACCAACATAGTTTTGGGGATTGAAGCTGATGGGTAGAACAAAGACATAGTAAATACCTGAATAAGAGTCCACTTCTCCATACCTTCCTGTCACTCCCAAACTGGGATGCTCTCTATCTCAACAAAACAACAAATTTATCCAAGATCCCTGTCAAGAGAAGGCACAAAACAATGCAGCTTCTCCACTTCCCACTGTAAATTTCCTTCCCTTTCAGCTCACATTTCAACATAACCCAGGACTTTCCTTTAGGAATCACCAATATTCTATCTCATTGTCTCCTGCTCACCTTCAGCAAGCCAGGTTTTTGTCAGGGCAGCTCCACAATTTCTCTCTTCCTATTTCAGTCTTCTGTCTAGTCCGGTCTTTTTAATACTTGCTTTGCTGTCAAGATCAGATTTATACTACAGCAGATTAACTATTAACAAATACTGTATGGATGTAGAGGTTTCTGATGAAGAGTTGTTAAAGGTTGTTCAGTAATAATTGGCCAAGTCACTGAACCCCGGGACAGGTTTCTTCATAAGTGGGATGATGATGGTATTGTAAGTAGCAGAAGCTTCTCAGGTTACAAGTTCAGGTCGCACAAACAGACCAGATTAGCAGATGTGCTTAAGTTGGAACAGAAAATACATGCAAAATACTTTGTGTTTAAGTTTCCAGAAATAGGCACGTCTCAACATTCATATGAGAAACAGCTACAAAGATTCTTCAATAAAAATAAGAAAAAGGACAATTTTAAAATCCAAGGTCATCCATTAAAGGTCAACAGAGGGACATGCAGGTTAGGCAGAAAGAAGATTGTTTTTACTGGTTGTCACAGAGGATGTTCCAATAGCTATTGTGTGAAGTGAGTAGTTAATTGTGTTTAACTGATTTTTATTTTCTATATATGCATTTATTTTGATCCATTTTAGGGTTGTGCAAATCCTTAGAAAGGCGTGTTTTGGAACAAGCAGGAAGCCCAAAACATCCCATTTTTATTATAAAAGCTTATTTCTTTCAAGCTTACCTGTCAAGGCTGCTCCCTGCCAGCCTTGGTAGTGTATTTGCGCACTGTGTGCACACACATGCAAAGAAAACAGGGAGGAACTTCTGAAGTAGCCAGGTGAAGCACACCATGACAACGAAGTTCCATGCAGTACTTCGCTCAATGAATGTTCTCCTGGACATCAGATTTTATTTCATCTGTTCTGTTCCACTGGAATAAGCGCAATCTTGAGTGTTATAATGCCTTTCTAGAGAATGACCTGCTTTGAGATAGTTTAATGGGGAACAGGGAATATGAAAAATGGATTCTGAAAGGGGAAATGGACGAGCAACATCAAAATTTATGTGTATGTATTTATTTTATTAAGAGTATCTGATAGATAAGAATGTAAAAAGAATGTAAATACTTGATGAAATATTATGGTATATTTGTTGATAGGTATGGGGGAGAGTTGGAGAAAAATAAATGGAAAAAAGAAAAGAAAAATGGACTCTGGTAGAGATCTAATTCATGTGGAAAGCTCTAATAAGGAGGATCTTGCCATAGACAACCTGTGACCCATTGGGCCATCTTTTCAGAGATAGTTGCTTGATTAAATAAAGAAACAGAATGACCGCAGGAGAGCAAAAACAATACTGGACATATCAATTATGTTCCACCATAATGGTTTCAAGGAACTAAGAACCTATCACTGCCAAGATGAAGCAGCAAGCAATTGTAGATTGCACATTTTTATAAAAATCCAGGCATTTGCTCAAATCCATCTTCATCCTTAGGCATATTTTTGGCGCATTGCTTTGTGGAGAACAGAAAATAAATGTCACTTTTTATATTTACAAAGCAAAAACAAATTTAGTTTTGTATACTAGAAGTCAAGGAAAGGCCAAATATAATAGATTTATTTAGTGATAGGGAGATAACTCACAGAAAGTGAAGCTGCAACATCAGGATGTATCAAATCTTACCCATGAGGAATGCCAAATGCCTTGCATTTTAGGAGGACCAAAAAAAAAGACCTCAACTGAAAAGCAATTCAATACTTGGGGGCATATCATCACTTTCCTACCTAAAAGTCTAAGATGGTTTTAAGGCAGAAAAGTCAGAAAGTCATTCAAAAGAAGGAAGTGTGATATGGATGGATAATTTTTGGTAATTTTCATATACGCTGTATGTCAGGCAAGGACATCAGGTTATCTCACCCAGCACATTTTGAGATGGCCTTGTAGTGGCAACACCTCTGGGCTCTAAAACTTAAGCACAGTTGGGTCTGGTCAGAAAACTCCAGGAAATATTATGGCCAAAGACTAGGAAAAGGGCAACAGCAAGCCATTTTTGTATTGATGCCAGGAAGGCACATAGCATGAGGGTATCAGACTCACATTTGTGCCTTTGAGCCTGGACTATAGATCCTGTGGGGATATAGAATTGATACAGCGAGTTTTAGCCAGAGAAACCCCATTTTGTTGAAAAACCTTTTCTTTTGCTCTAGATGTTTTACTTTTGGGGCCTCTCATTCTTGGGCTTCCTATCCTAAAATGTCTGGAAAGCTAATGATACCCTTACCAAAAAACTGGAAGCAGGCCGACAGCTTATTCAGGATTAACTTCCCCTTTCCTGTTGTAGATAAATTAGCTAAAAGGTTTTGCACATTTAATTACTCATATTATCAATTAGGGACAGGAGGGACAGAGCTGCAACATTTTAGGAATGAACCCAATCTATGGGAGAGTCACTCTCTACTAGGGGTATGATCACCTTTTGTCACTTGTTGCCTATTGCTTGATCACGTGCCTTTGTTTTTCAAAAGTGTATAAAACTATGCTAATTTGGATATTGAAGGTTTTTGATTTTTGGTATAGTCCCAAGCAGACACCTTTTTGCCCTGTAAAAAATAAACGAAGTCTGGCCTTGTGTGATAATTAGCTACTTCACACCAGGGGAAAAAAGAAATTCGCATTTAGTTGGGCCAATCTATGGTTTGGCCAACAGGGCAACATTTTTGGAAGTAGCAATATCAAACCATCTTTGGGCTAAGACAGGGGTAGGCAACCTTGGCTCTTTTATGACTCATGGACTTCAACTCCCAGAATTCCTGAGCCAGCTATGCTTCAGAAAAATTCAGCTATGCTGGCTCAGGAATTCTGGGAGTTGAAGTCCATGAGTCATAAAAGAGCCAAGGTTGCCTACCCCTGGGCTAAGAGAAAGTGCCTGGCCCAAGATCGCTCGGCTGGCTTTGCCCCTGAGACGGAAACTACAAATTATAGTCCCCTCCCTTAACCGCTACACCAAACTAGCTCTGAATAATCATTTTTAATAAAGTTAATTATGGACGAAAACTTTCAGTGATTTTTGAATTTAATGCCTGAAAGACCGCTAATCTTTCGTAGTAGGTGTCCCTTGCCACAGATCTCGCAGAGCAACTAGCACCGTTTATAAAAGTAGGCTGCGAGAAGGCTCCGTTCGCGACATTTTCCTGCCATCAGCAGAGGCCTTCCTTCCCGTTCCTTCCAAGGCAAAGCGAAAGCAGCTCCGCCATTGGCTGAGCCAAAGCAACAGTAACTATACGCCACCAGGGCTATTCCGGGTTGTCGGGCGACAAGCTTGGAAGCTAGCCCGCCCTGTCCGCTCCTGCGTTCGCACGAGACGTTCCGGGCACTGCTTGGACCCTGCGCGAGTCGTGAGGACGGCGACCGCCGCGTTTCCCCGGGTTGGTTTCTCTTTCTCTTCCCCAGTAGGAGAAAGCAGGGAAAAGGCGCCCAAACCCCGGGGAGGGGGAATCTTCTTTCTCCTCGAGGTTGCTTTTTCTCTCCCTCGAGGAAGGGAGCGAGCGCGAAGTTGGATGGATCCGGATCGTCTGGGAATAAAATTTAGCGAAGGAAAGCCTTTCTGGGGGGGGGGGAAGTAGGGGGAAGAGCAGATGATGGGGAGCGAAGACGCGGATGAGAGTGGGGGCGATCGGCCCCTCTGTTTTTTTTTCTCCCATCCTTCGCGAGGGATTTGTCTGCATTGTAAGCAGGGGATTGAGGGGCGTCCCGTTGATTTTCTACCCCCGCCCGAAGGAGAAGAGGACTTGGCGCTGCCCACGTCTCCCAGCCTTAATCTGGCAGTGCCAGGGCTTCGTTGAGGTGGTTGTAAGGGTGGAGTGGAGTGGGGTCGGGGAGAAGCATGGAAGCTTTTCTTCTTCCCCGCTGAAGAGGTGGGAATGAGACTGGGAACCTGTCACTGCGGTTTTTGTTGGTTTTTTTTTGTTCGTCAGAAAGTTCTTTTCTAACTGTACATTTCCCCTGCTCTCTGCACCTGTTGTGATAACTTATCTGGTAACCATAGTGAATCCCATATGACTACTTATGTTATGGTTTCAGTCTGTTTAGTGCGCATGTCTAAAAAAAGTTCTCACGTGTTTTTCTTTATTGTCTTTCACTTTGCTGTTACTGTCTGTTACGTTAGGATGTAGTCAGCTAGCTCTCTTTATAATATATATTTAGTTTTTGTATTTTTGTAATTAAAAGGTATTTAGTAAGATTATGCGTGGTTTTTTTATTGCCTTCTTTCATGCACATCATGCATCCTCTGAAGCACGGTCCTTCGCCCTCTACAAAGGTGATTTACACCTTGACAGAACCTCTGCTCGAAAGCGGGCAGTCGGGGCTGGGTCGCAGAGGCTTCTGGACGCTTCAGGAATTGGCGTGGGGGCCGCTAGTCTAAGCGTGTCTACTTCTCCTTCCACTTCACTGGGAGCAGCCGGGAGATGCTCGGGACTTCACATGGGGAGCCATGGACAGGAAGCGACTCATCACCGATTCTTTCCAAGTGGTGAAAAAGAAACGAGGCGGGAAAGAAAGAAAAGAGGAGCCTCAGAGCCCACCGCAGGGTAAGCACTTCTGTGGGCTCTTCCCTCATCTCGCCTTTGTGGGTTCCATCTCCTTCCCCTGCTTGGCCCTTTGGAATAGCCTGGTGTTGTGGATGGATTCCTCAGCTTCTTTACTCTTTCCACCCATGCCAGAAAACAAGCACTAGTCTCCATCTCATCGGGGTTCATTAGGTGGATTTGGAAGCAGGGCTAGCGATCACAGAGCTGGAAAGTGCCTTAGAGGTCATCAAGTCAACCCTTGCTCGGAGTGAGTATTTCAATGGTTAGAAGGACACCTCCATCCCACTTCTCAGTTGCTCGGAGCTTGTGGGTTGGTTTCTGAATGTTTGGTTACCAGGCTAGGTAACATCTTCAGCAGAGGCAGTTTGGTGGGTCGAATCCCGAGTGCCACGTAACAGAGTGAGCGCTTGTTACTCGTCCCAGCTTCTGCCAACCTAGCAGTTCGAAAGCACGTAAAAATGCAAGTAGAAAAATAGGGACCACTACGGTGGGAAGGTAACAGTGTTCTGTGCGCCTTTGGCGTCTAGTCATGCCGGCCACATGACCACGGAGACATCCTCGGACAAGCACTGGCTCTTCGGCTTTGAAACGGAGATGAGCACCGGCCCCTAGAGTTGGAAACGACTAGCACGCATGTGCGGGGGAACCTTTACCTTTACCTTTTAGGCAACCTTGGCTCTTTTATGACTTCAACTCCCAGAATTCCTGAGCCAGCCATGGTGAGGGGAGAGAGGTTTCCAAGCTGAGCCATGCTGGCTGCAGAATTCTGGGAGTTGCAAGTCCATGAGTCATAAGAGAGCCAAGGTTGCCTATCCCTGGTTTAGGGGATGTCAGTGTTCTACTTTCTTGATCTCACTGGAGGCAAAAGAGAAAACTGGCAATCTTTCTAACCCTAGCCTTTGGTGAGCCCAAAGAGACATCTTCTCCTAGCATTTGGCTCTGCCAACCCCATTAGGAGAGCTTCAACAAATCAGTAATGTTGCAGAATTCCAGTCCCAAACTGGGAAAGCATGTTTGTTCTGGAGAGACACAGCGGATTGGGGAGGATTTATTTTTCTTTTGTTTTGTGCCTGACATCCTGGAGGATGCCTCACCTGTATTCAATTTCTATAGCTGCCCATCTCAAACAATGGACTCTACACAGTGAACAGTAATAAAATAATTAAAAGCACTTACATAGTACAAATTTAAATATATATGGCAGCTGAGAAAATATATCATAGATGTCAGTATAGTCAGGAAATGGGGCGCTTCACACACTTGGGGGCCCAGGTGCAAAGCCAGGTCTTTGGCACCTTACTACAGGCCAATAGTGTCAGGGTCTTCCTCAACTCTTAAGGAGGGAGTATTCTGGAGGGCAGGGATTTTGGCAGAGAAGGTAGGTCTCCTGTTCCCCACCAACCAGCATTCCTTGGTTGACAGGACCCTTAGCAAATTACAACTCCATTTAGATTTTGGAATTGGCTAAAGAGGTGGTAACACAATTGATTAAGTGCCACCCTAAGCCCTTTATGCAAGGAAAAATACCAGCATTCCACCTATTAACACTAATGGGTTGATTGTTTCTCAGACTTAGTTCAAGCAGAATCTCACCTACAAGATACTGTACAACCCGATCAGCTGGAAATACTGAAGCAGTTTGATCTCAGCTGGCAGTATGGTCCCTGCACTGGTAAGATTGTCTAGTTATCTATTGAAACAGAAGTCCATTTTGTGAAATAAGTAAATGTTTGCCTTTTCTTTGCTGTTGTTTCCTTACTGCCAAATTTTAAAATATAACCTCATTTTACACACTGTAAAGAAATAGGTTCATCATATTGCGTTGCAGCTGCATTGGATATTTGCAGTAGATCACAATTATTATTCCCAATTATTTATTGACACAGTACAGCATTGATTTAATAGTTATTGGCCAGGAGACAAGTCCACTAAAATTAAATAGCCACTCAATCCATATTTACATATTTTATGTTATTATCTTCCTCCCAAACCAAGTAATTTTATTAATAAATTGTTATTATGCACATGCACTTAAAATTGATGCAAATAATGACTTTATGTTAGTTGTCTGGACTGCTATAGAAACAGCAGTCTAATATTTTGGGGTGAAGTGCAACTAGAATTCTGTTGCATCCAAAATTTGCGGAATGACATATTGTAAAATTGAGGCTTTACTGTAGCAGCAACAAAATAACTACCCTACTCACTAAATTTACACTGTATAAATTAAGAGCAGTTGGACAAAAAATGACTGGATATTTATTAGAAAGAACTGTGTATATTCTATTGTGGCCCAGAAAACAAGTTAATGTCTTCTTTACTTAGTTTTGAATGATGGATCCAAGTACTAAATAGAGCTTGCAAGTCTGAAATATATACACTTGTACTGTAAAATAGCGTGCATGATGATAATGCCAGACAAACAATAGTAACATAGAAAAAAGGAACTCATAAATCACCCTCAAGCTCTCATAACTACAGTTGTCTCAGCTAAACTGATTAGGAAGCTTCCTGCATTCTTGAATCACTTTCTTCTGCTGACAGGAATTACCCGTATGCAGCGCTGGGAACGAGCCAAATTCTTAGGACTCAACCCCCCTACAACTGTGTGGGATTTGCTCCTGAAGTGTAATAAGGACCCTTTTGTTGTGTATAGGTCAGTATATTATGTTTCTACACTTTTCAGTCCCTTGTGTTTTGTTTTTTAAAAAAAACCCATCAAAAAGAACATTATGAAAAATATCATGATTAGGTTAAATTCCGGTGCTACATTTGTGTGAATAGGCTGTAACTACCTCTCTAAAGAGAAGACTCAAAATAAATTCTAGAAAAATGAGATATAAGATAAACCAGAAGAAAAATTCCAGCCATTCACATTGAAAATATAGAATTTGTGCAGTAACACAGCCACCATTCTTTCCTTGAAGCTCAGATTGAGGACCCAGATTGTTGGGGGCAATAAGATGACTTTGTAATAATGCCGCTGGGGGGGGGGGCGAAAGCCCTAATAAGCAGGCATATACATAGAATGAAGGCTATTGCTAAGCACATTGGTTTGTGCTTAAATTGTAAGCCGCCCTGAGTCTTTGGAGAAGGGCGGGATATAAATGGGATTTTAAAAAAAAGGTATCTGTGGCTTGTATCATAGTAGTAATTCAGTAGTCTTCATAGTAATGAAGACATATGCTGACCATGAGAAAAATATCAGTTAGGGTCAGCAAGGATAGAAGTCAGAACAAAGGCAGCACTTCAAGTATGTCTTTTCTTCAAGACAATGTCTACCACAAGCAATGTGAAATGTAGTGGAGTAAGGATGCTTAATTCCTTCCGTATTTATAGCCTTAACATTTATAGCCATGTACTTACATTAGCGAAGGAAAACCTATGACACACATGCTAAAGGTGACACGCCACATTTTGGGTGACAAACTAGCATCACCAATATTCGTCAAAAACTGTTCTTGAAAGCATGCTCCGTACTTTTTGGGAGCACAATTTTTGGAGCTTGTGGAGGCTGCATGAAAATGGGTGCGTTCTTGTGCAGCCACCCAGCCCTCCAAAAATGAGTTTGTTTTCATTGTATTTCATTTTTGGAATTGTTTAATGTTTCTTTATATAATACATAGCATCATGATTGGACTATATATTTTTTAAAATAAATAAATACATACAGAATTGTTTCTCTTTTGTCGGGGGGAGGGGAAATGACACACCAGCAGAGTCAAATTAGGAATTTTCCTAATTTTTGATACACCAAGCCCGAAAGGTTCACCATCACTGCTTTAGAACTGTATTTTACAAAGCTAAAAAGAGAGTAACAACGGAGCCTTCCATCCAAGTACCGATTGGCTCCTAACTTTCCTAGCTGCTTCAGTGCTGTAGGAGTAAGTGCACGGTCACCACCAAACATTACAAGAGCCTTGGTGGAGCAGTGGGCTAATGCCTCCTTAAGTAACACCAGCTGCCTGCAATTAGTGCAGGTTCGCATCCCACCAGGCTCAAGGTTGACTCAGCCTTCCATCCTTCCGAGGTAGGTAAAATGAGGACCCAGATTGTTGGGGGCAATAAGCTGACTTTGTAATAATGCCGCTTGGGAGGTGTGTGAAAGCCCTAATAAGCAGGCATATACATAGAATGAAGGCTATTGCTAAGCTTGTAAGCCGCCCTGAGTCTTCGGAGAAGGGCGGGATATAAATGGGATTAAAATAAAAAAAAATAAAAAAAATTAAGGAGATGATGACAAATTCAAGACGTCCCAGATATGGTATCCCTTTGCTTCCCTTCCATGAGTTCATTTCCCCTCCTCCTCCGCTTTGGCCAAGAACGTGCTAGCTTTGAAAGTTGAGAGCTGTGGGACAAGAGCGAGATGGAATGTTTGCTTAAGTTGACCATTAAATTGTGTCTGCCACAAAGGATGCTGTTGTGCCACAGAAGACAGCCAAGCCCATTCCAGCTGCTTGGTAAGGGGATGGAGTGGCCATGTGAAAAGTCAATCCAGTCCTTCCCCGACAGTAATGGTGCTCCAAATTTCTTTCTTGTAGCTTGTGGCATGAATATGCCCTCTGAAAAGAGCAACTGTTGCTACCTGAGGCTGTGAAAGAGCCCCTGCCATTATGTCGCCATAATCATTTGGATGATTCCAGCATTCCTGTAGAAAATGCTGCTTTGCAAGTGGTGGTAAGGTTTTGTTATAGGGGTGAGAAGGCCTTCTAGCTGATCTCCACTTGTGACTTTGGCCTCAACTTTTAGAAATGATCAATAAGAACTAGATCAAAGCTGACATATACCAGTGCTATCACAGCAAGCCAAGTTCAGTATGGACTTGCAATCTGCTTTGTATTTTTTATGTTTCATTCAATTTTGAACCTAGTTTTATTTGGATAAGTGCTTGTGTACTTTAAGAGGTGCTGAAAGGCATAACTATTGATGTCATCAGCATTTTTTGTCTATGCATTATGAGCCACTCTAAGAAAAATCAAGCTGTCCTTAGTAAAACTGCATCCTAAGTAAAAGCTTTGTATTGGTTCCATAGTTTAAGGGTGCGGAGGACATCTTTAGTAAACATATAACATGCTGTAGCTATTGAACTAAAGCTACAGGTAACTGAAGGTTCAGCTGGCATCAGCATTGCCAAAATAAAACTAAAATCTGATTATTTGCTCAGATTCCTTAATTCGTAATAATTATTTTGCTTTTAATGTTTTTTTTATCATATTGATTGGTTTTGTGGATTGCACGTATCCTGATATTTATATATCAAACCTTTAAAAAATAATAAAGTGTACTTTCTTGTACAATTTTTCTCTCTTCTTCCTGGGACTGAGGAGGGGAAACAACAGTTTCAACCTTCCACAGATATTACAATGAACTGGATAGAATTTCAGCACACCACAGCTTTGGGGGAATGTTAAATACTGAATACACAAGAGCATACTGCCTGTACCATGAGCTATCAAACAACAGCACTTAATCTGTATCTGCAGAAGCACCAATGGACTGATACATTATAATCAACTTGATTAAAGTAATAGATAGGCCAATGGAAGGCATACCTGATAAGATAAATGGAGACAGGAGCTGAAAATTACAGAAACTATGTTTGATAAAATCATGATAAGACAGTCCTTTAAAACCTGTAACGTAAGTGATAATTTAAAAGTGCCTTTAATTATGTATAACAATGTGATGCTGATCGTGTAGGTGTCTATATCTATATAGAAATAATAATAGTGAAACGTCAGGAAAATAACAAAAGGGAAAAGAAAAAACTAAAAATACAAGTTCAGCATAAAAAACCCCCCACAAGTTGCATCTGAGATGATAGCCTCTGAAATTACGAAATAAATTGTAATCACAAGACATCTGTAGTGGTTCATTAAAACTGAAGAAATTTTCAACTAGGGAAATCCCAGGTGACTGGAAAAAATTAAAACCTTGTTAGTATTTGTAGCCAAGGTAGGCAACAATTTACTTGCCTGCCTATCTTATCATTTGGCAAGAGTTCAAAAGTGGTTTGCCACTTCCAGCTCCTTAGGGCTGAGAGAGAGTGTGGACTGGCCCAAGGACAGCCAATTGGTTTCAGACTTAGTGCAGAATTAGCCTGACAGTCTTATCCACTACACCAAACTGGCTTTTGGTGGTATCTTAGATTCCTCCTCCAAACATGAATAGAGGACACAAAGGGGCTACAGATCATATGACAACATGTATTAAAAAAACAAGGGGTATTTCAGTTCGTAATGAATTTTGCATATTTCCGCTTCCACAAAAATGTTGGACAATGGAATGTTATATTTTCACTAAATCTCTAAATCAACGGATGTCTTTTTAAAATCAGGTTTCACTTATTTTAGACCTGAGCATCACTTTGAGATGGTGGTAGATGTCCTAAAGTCTATAAGCACCATATTGCCAATCCCTACACCATATAATTATGAAATAGATACGGTCAATTTATTGTTCAGTTTTCACTTTTTATCAGTATCAGCTTAAAGGCAAGAACAATTATAAGGACATAAGGCTAATTTGCATGCTATCAGATAGAATAGATACCAACAGAATCTGACTACTTTGCTATGCAATGTCCCGATGTTTGCTCTCTACAATGTCTTTATACTTTATACCAAGATGTAACTCCTTTAATCAAATGAGTATATTCCTTAATGGCAGTTGTCTCCCATTTGATAATTTCACATAGAGGCAGCAGCACTGTGAAAAGTTGTCCCTGGTAACGGATTCGGTATGCCACTATCTTTGAGTACATTTATTACTGAAACATTTCTATAAAAAAGCTGTGCTACAAGACAGTATTTTAGAAAAAGTTCCCTACACTTCCTGGGCATTTGAATTATTGTATGGAAAGCATTAATTGTAGTATGTAAAATAATTAGGCAATAGTTGTATTCTTAGAACTAAGCAAAACCTTCCTTTGAACAGAGGGCACAGGATTGCACTGAAAATAACTCTGCTCCATCGATTGCTTTATAAGAACCTGCTCGTGTTCTTCAGAGGTTAGATATTTAGTTTTTATCCAAATATCAAGATAACGATCTTTGGAGGTAGACAACCCCAAAGTAAACATCGTTGCTGGAAATCAGGTTCCACCCTCCTGAAGAAATTCAGGGCACGTCCAGAAAACAGGTAGCTCTGCATAAAATCTCTGATCAGGAAGTAAATTAGGCAAAGTGTGTGTCAGCAACCATCCATGTGAATGAAGCCTGCAATCAGCCTGTAAGACACCCAGTTTTTCAAGGCACGAGCAGACCGGCAAGCAGGACGGGCAGTCCATGAGTTATGACCAACATTTCTATTGCTAAGTGAGACAATTGTTAATTGAGTTTTGCCCCTTTTATGACCTTTCTTGGCAGAGCTGAATGAATCACTGCAGTTGTTAAATTAGTAACACAGCTGTTCAGTGACGCTGACTTCCCCACTGACTTTGCTTGTCAGGTTGAAAAAAGGTAACCATATGACCCTGGGACACTGCAACCGTCATAAATACGAGTCAGCTGCCAAGTGGCCGAATGTTGATCGTGTGACCATTGGGCTGCTGCAATGGTCATGTGAAAAACTATCATCGTAACTTTGGTCATTAAACAGATGGCTGTAAGTCAAGGACTACCTGTAATCAGGGACTGCCAGCCATAAGCTTTCACATTTTGTGAGAAACTGAATCATGCTAAGTATCTCTACTGCCCCCTGGTGGGAAAACTGTGGAAATGGAGACCCACACTCTTCCCAGTTCTATAAAAATCTTGAAAAGCCATGCCTGATGACTCCTTTCTACAATTTTAACTCCATACCTTGTCCAGTTCCCTCTACCCTTCCACTGTTCTGCCATGATGACCAGCACCAAAGGTGGTCCTCCCCAGAGATTCCCTGCTGTGGAATAGCACCAATATTGTTACAATGTCCTTAATTCCATGATGAAGGGATTTCCTGAGTTAGAGGTTCTTATTCTGGATTCCAAGCAACCTCTGGGGGAAGGAAGCCAGATCTTCGTCCTAGTTGTTGCTCTTGCTCTGTGGAGAAGATACTGCCCGTAGAGCTTGTCCAGGCAGATGGTTTGGCTGAGTCAATATTGATGTGATTTTGCTCAGCTGCAGAAGAGAGCCAGAGATAGCTACAAAAAGAAAAAAAGAAAAAAACCCAAAGTATTAATAAGAAATTAAGTTAGATGCCTTTTCCTAATCCCTAGAAATGTGGTCCTTGCGACTGAGATGGAACAAAAGCCATAAGTATATACGCTTTCCTTGCATAGCCATTATCTTGTGATAATTCTTGCCTTTCCTCTGCTCCAAATCTAGACATGGTTGTGCAGTTTTCATTCTCCCTATTTTACACTTACATTCTGAGCTTCACATTATTCTAGCAAAATCACAATAGGCAAGTTATAGAATTAAGATAAATCTTCCAATTCCTCCTTTCATTTTTCTCATGTCATACTAAGAATTTAAAAAACGTACATGGCTGCCTATCTCACATAATGACCCAAGGTGGTTCATAACAACCAATTAAAAACAAAAAAAAATGGCTGAAATAAAAGCAGAACAATCTTCACACTAGGGGCCAGAACAACCAAATATTTGGCCGCCTGACTCAACCCCACCCTAGCCCAATGCTTGAAAGAGCTGCATCTTCATAGTCTCCTGAAGGCTAAAAGGGCAGGGGTAGCACTTAAGATGCTATGTTTATTTCATCCTCTGGAGCAAAGGTACTCAAAGTCCTGTCTTTGATCAAGACCCAGATAGGACCCTGGAGTATTTTCCTAGGTACTCATTTGAAAAAAATCTGCATGGAGTCTTCAGCTTTCCTCACAATTCTAATTCGTCCTACCAAAGTGTCAAACCATACCAGGGCGCAAGATGGGTAATGTGCAGTGCTGCTCCAACCAGTTCATCACTGATTGGCAGAAATCCTTGATGCTGCCCGTGTTCACCATTCTGGTATAGCTCTCAAACAGTGGTTTAATTATAACACTGAACTGAAAGTTGAAAAGAGTTAAGGATTCATTATAATCAACTTTTCTCATTTTTAACTGTTGCTGAGGCAAATACATCAGATTTTATGCCCCCAATTTGTTCTTTTGCAGTAACCAAATAAACCCCACTTTGTTAGTTCCTAATGGATACAATCCAAAAACGCCAGTCCTCTAATGTGCGCTGACGTACATATTCTTCATAGAGTTCAGAAGCCTGATTTGATTGTGGTGGTAATACGGGAGCTCCATTAGGTGGAAGTTGGCGCTGGAATTTACTGCAGAAAAAAAGAAAAGAAAAAGTACAACTCAACAATATAAATTTCCTTTACTCAGATCAAGTGACAGCTCAACCATTCAAGCCTACTATTCAACTTACTCAATGGCAGTGCTCAACTCTTCAATTTCTCCACGCAGTCTTTCTACCATTTCCTGATTCTGTCGGCGCTCTTGCTGCAGTCTTCCTACATATGCTACACTTTTCTGCAAGAGCAGCGCTTTGCTGAGCTGAACAGAACAAGGGAAGAAAATTCCAAGAGGATCACAGGAGAAATGGGAAAGACAAAATAAATACTTACCTTCTTTCATACAGGGAAAAGATATGTACCTTAGTGCTGGTTTGTTGATCAGATCCTGACAGTACTAGACTGGCAAGAGTGTTAAAGCCTGAGCTAATGATCATACGACGGGCACAGTCAGCAGAAGTAAAACTTGATCGGCAGCTTCCCTGCAAGGGACAATTAAAGGTAAAGGTAAAGGTTCCCCCCCCCCGCACGTGCGTGCTAGTCGTGCGTGCTAGTCGTGCTAGTCTAGTCGTTTCCGACTCTAGGGGCCGGTACTCATCTCCATTTCAAAGCCGAAGAGCCAGCGCTTGTCCGAGGGACAAGGGACAATTACATTCTGACAATTCTCAGCTTTGCAATTCATTCAGTTGGGATACACAAGATAAACCATTGTTTTTGATCTGCAGAAGACACATGGCATGGGAGGGTGGGATATGTGGGTGGAATCAGGTGAGATTAATATATTTATTTAGTCAAAAAGAAGATGACTCTGAATTTAAGACAATTATCTTCACCCCAAGTGATTATAAAGATAAGTAATAATATTGCCACTTCCACTATCATATTCTGATTCTGATACTCTTCAGATTTAAAAACCAACTTAGGAGAAATATGATCTCCCTTTCATATACAATAGCGATCTTCTTACCTGAACAGGATTATGTTTGTATTTTTCCTGGTGACTACACAGATTCTTCTCCTTGGCTATCTTCTGGGTTGAGGAATCTGGAACATTTCCCAAAATATAGGGGTAAATGGACTTATATCCCGTTTTCATCAAAATAGAATACATAGACTAAAGAAGAGGAATAGATGAGACAGAATATGTGAAATGACTCCAAGCCTAGCATGTTTACCAGTATCAAGCAAGGCAGCAGCTGAGACAGGCACTGGTGAAGGCTCCTTTGTAATGGAGACTGACCTCAGTAGGACATCAGCTGAGAGGTGTGAGTTGCCACAAATCTGTGGGAGATGATAAAAAAGAGTTATCTGATAGGGGTCAAAAGAAATTATGAAGAATAAATTGTGCATATCAATCTAAGAAGACATAAATAAGGCTATTTATCGAAAGGCCTCCAGCACAGAAGGTGGCGAAATCAGAGCTGCTCATCTTACCCTTTTCAGAAGATGATAAAAGAGAACATCCTTACCTGAGCAGATTTTGTAACTGGAGTGAGGGTCAGTGGTACAGGACCTAGAAATGAAAGAAAGAGGGGTTTTTTCTCCCCCCATTTCTGTTTCCAGGCTCTATGGACCCCCAGTCATTAGAAATCTTGGCTGGCTAATAAGCCCTACCAGGAAAAGAACACTGAATTCTCCAGTAAACTACATTGGTTAGTTAGTCAGCCAATCTTCTCAAGTAAATCCCACTTACCTTATCTAGAAATTAAAGCCACCAGCTGCTACTTAAAATGATGGGCATCACACTCAGAATGGCAACTAATACCAAAAATCCAAGTGAACCAGGCCACGTCACAACCATTGTCTAAAATGTTGGTTTGTATTACTCAGCTTGAAAACTATTCCTCAGAGTCTATTCATAGCTGTACATTTTAATAGCTGCAGAGTAGAAAAAGGAGTTCCAGAGTTAAATTTTTGCCCTTGTTATTTTTTTTATTAGAATATGCACACTGGATATGAGTATAAGCTTTGCATTTCAATTAGCACATTTCAATATTACTTCAATTTGGGAATTAAGGAAATCTTTCAAAAAAGTGATTAGGTAGATCTCAAAATTTGTAAATGGACTTTAAATGGTTCAGTCTGTTTCATGCAAAAATAAATTGGAAAAATATAACCAAGAAAAGCAAGTGTTGGACAGCCTAAAGCTGTCATGCTTTTACATAAGTAACTTCTAAAACTGTAATCGAAAACAATCTGCTATTTCCTTTATGCATACAAATTTATATGTATACCGTGTTCTCAAATTTACATTTAAACTAAAATAGAAAAATCGATAAAGAGCTCTTCAGCCCCATTATTTATGACTACAGACTAAAATCCTAAATCTACTGAAGCCACTGCTCCCTGAGCTACAGATTATTACATAATTTTATAGTGGTGCAAATACAAAAAAACCATTTGTATACTTCTAAAGCTCTTGTGTCTGTAACATTTAACTGGATGAAATTGTGCATCACAGGGCAAAACCTTTTCAATCAAGGTAACTCAAAAAGAGCTAGCAAAGAATGCCTTCAAAATCTGGAACCCATGATCCCGTGAAATTGAAGTTTGGCAAATTTTATAAAACATGTCATAAAAATTATTATAAAGTAGTAGTAGTTTATGATAGGGGTCCCCAATCCCCGGTCCCTGGACCAGTACTGGGCTGTAGCATGCCAGCAACCGGTCCACCCGAACAAGCAAAGCCCCATCCATGGGATGCAGGCAGCACACAAAACCACACACTCTCCGGTCCGTGGAAAAACCTTTCTCCACAGAACCGGTCCCTGGTGCCCAAAAGGTTGGGGACCTCTGATTTATGACAAATTACAAAATATCATAAAAACATTTCATGTGGTCAACTGCACAGGAAATGTTCGATTGTGCTATACAGTTCAACATGGGCTACTTTGGGGGTAGATGCATCTCTGAACATCTCCCTGAATTTTTAAGAACTTTTCCAGCACATTAGAAACTCTGCCATTGTTGAAAGCATTGATGAATCCGATCAGGAAATATTTCTGAAAGAATGAGAGCAATGGGTTGTCTAGAATTCTATAAATGTATGTTTCATTTTCCTTTTGTTTGAATTAATCAATAGGAACAAAACTAACTTCTACAGTTATGAAAATGAGGTACACCAAAAATTTATAGCCAGAAAGACCTTTAAAAATGTAAACCTTTTTCAAGCTTCACCAACGTTAGCAAAGATGAAGACGTTCAACTGATGATAGTCTGAAAAATCAAATGTCTACCCAGGAGTGTTCACGTGTGTCAAAAAAAGTAAGATGGCAACTGTGTCCTTGTGATCCTGCTACTATTTTACATGCACTGCACCTTGACCTGTTTAAAAAGGGATCGGTCACCAACTGAATGGTTGTGGCCAGAAATATTTTTTTTGCTGTTTCCCCCCACCCCCTAAATCAGTGTTTTTCAACCTTTTTTGGGCAAAGGCACACTTGTTTCATGAAAAAAATCACGAGGCACTCCACCATTAGAAAATGTTAAAAAATTTAACTCTGTGCCTATATTGACTATATATAAAGTAATTCTCTTGAATAGGAATCAAATAAACACAAAGAAAGTATTTTATAATTACTTTTCAATTTTTCCCACGGCACACCAGGCAACATCTCGCGGCACACTAGTGTGCCGCAGAACAGTGGTTGAAAAACACTGCCCTAAATACCCGGTGACTGCTGTAAAACTAACTAAGGTAAGTGCACAATCCCCAGTACTACCGGTACTTAAAATCCAAAAAGCAGAAGTCCAAAGAAAGCATAACTACTCCTCAGCCCCATTTCTCCTCTCTATGGAACCCAGTTTAGCAATACGTACCAGCTGTAGGTAGTGGAGTGAAGGAAGGCTGGGGTGTTGCTGGCTGATGACGAGGAAGAGAAGGTGCTGGAGCAATCCACTGAAGCTGCCTGACCCCCCCACCCTTGGTTGAGGAACCAGAGTTTGGCATAACAAAAGGTCCCCCAGAAGGGGATGGCAAGGTCTTCTCCAGTCCAGTGTTACTAACGACAGAAAAGACAAATGTGGTTTGTGGCTGTAGATGCAAGATAGGAGGGGCAGGTGGAGGGCTGATCCTTGGCGGAGAGGTGGGGAAGAATGGCAAGAAGATCTGCTGTCCTGTCAGAGGTGTAGGCAGCTCTACATCCAGAAGTGGGTCTCCCAATGCTGGGAGCTCCTTAGCGTGAGGGGAAACAGAAGGCAAATCGGGGGCGGCAGGGTGTAAGGCAGTAGCGTCTGGCAGAGGTGCAGGAACCTAGGGAAGGTGAAGGAAATGTCAGCTCTTATACAGAAACCTTTTAAATTCTGTCAGCACTTTCTTTATTACATAAGGAAGGGTGGGAGGGAAAGATAAATTACAGGTAGACCTTGCTTAATGACCACTCAAATTAACAATGGCCTTGGAAAAGGTGCTTTACAGCCTGTAAAGCACTTCTGAACACACACACACCGTGGTCATGTGATGACATTCTGGGTGCTTGGCAAATTATTCATACTTATCGCTGGTCACCCAGTGTCCTGCAATCAGAAAATCAATGGGAAAGCCAACAGGGAACGTTGCAAGCTGCTGTTGCCACCTGCTGAGAGGACTTAAGTGAGATGTCACATGATTGCTTCGCTCAGTGAACGTGATCCCAATATTCCCAACTGTTAAGCCATCTCCAAAGGGAGAGGCAGGGAGACGGGATTTTAATATGTAAAAGATCCCTGCTTCTCAGAGCTTGTGCGTGGATTTTAATATGCTAAAATCTTTTGTTTCCCTGCCTCTCTCTTAGGAGATCATTTATGATTGCAACTGGGAGTATTGGGATCATGGTCATTGAGCGAAGCAGTCACATGACATCTCATTTAATGATCTCTTTGCTCAATGTCTGAGCTGCCATTCCCAATTGTGCTCATTAAGCAAGGACTGCCTGTAATTTCTGATTCAGATTTGTAAACAGGCACAGCACACTCTTTGTAGTAAATGTAGTAGCTATAAAAATAATAATAAATTATATAGTTCTTTATGTATGGTTTAGTCTACCTTATACAGGAATATAATAGAGAAATATAATCCAGAAAATCAAGTAATGGGTTGAAACAGTTATGTGAGTTTTGGGCTGGGCTGGGCTAAACTTTTCAAAGTGCAGTTTTCACTCCCTGTAACATAAGTGTCTTCTAACAGAAAATAATAATCCTTCCCACTTTATGCATATGGAACTAAGTGCTACTGTAGCTACTGTAATAAATGACTGAATATACTCCTTCTCCTTACCTGGAATACAGGCTGAGGACGACAAGAAGTAATAAATTCTGTGAAAAGAAAGAATTAGGGTAAATAACTTGGAGGAGTCAATGAGTAACAAAAATGAGGATTGGCTGATAAGCTCAATCAATTAAGCAAATAACCATTAGGATTTTTTCTCGGTTAGTGATATTTTAAAAAATCATAGACAGGAAGACAATATGGGGTTGCAACCTGAGGAAAGAAAAAACAACTTATAAATTTTGCCGGGCTATATCACATAATAGTTGTCATGCATAGAGAGAAATTAAATAATTGTGTGTGCATGTGTGCGTGTCCCTACACACATATGCAGGGACTAGAGAGATTGTAGAATGCAAGCTGTCATATATCTACACATTAATCTTCATCCAAGTATATCCATAGTAAATATATTAACATTAGTCACAATCTTTAAATTTTAATAGGAAGAATGGACCAATTTTCATAACTGGAATATCGTATTGTGATCTGACTCTTTCTAAATTTCCATAAAGTAGACAATAGTGATTTGCATTAGATTTTAAATTACTAGCAATAGATTCTAAATTGTAGATGGAAACAACTCTGTTCAGATTACCCTTTCTAATACTGTTTGTTGAAATAGATAAAATGTAAAGTCAATCTCATGTTGAGCTTGATTCCTGATGACTACACAGACAGGTCTATCTTGTTTGCTTGGTAGCAATATGGAAATGGTTTCCAGGATGTTTTTCAACCTTCCAGCCTAGTCTGCAGCTCCAATATTCCCTGGTGGTCTCCTATCCAGGTACCAACCAAAGAGCCAGGACAGAAATGGAAGAAGAAACATGACTGAATATCTACAGATCGTGAATGATGAAAGGAGATGATGGCCAGGCAGCCTTTCAAATAGTCTTGACAAAGGTAAGGAAACAAATGAAAGAAAAAGACAGACAGAAGGGAAGACCAATTTAGGCTCCAGGACCATAGTAGTGGACCATAGTAGTGGAATACTGTATAGCACATTCACCAGAGAAACAGTGGTGATCAATGGTTAGTACAAGATGGAGCATGTACATTAACTAAATCAAAAGCTGTCATCCAGGGTTCAACTCGTGAATATTGTGTGCTTCTTTGTGTTTTTTCACTTTTCAGTCTGAGTTGACTAATTGAATTAATTCCTCTATTGAGTTATTAATCCTGCTATGAAAACCCATTTGCAGAAACAGATGGATCAAGTGGGATTAGATTCGAGTGCTACAATATAAAATATAATCATCTGGGATTCAGACTAGACATTGGTGCTGTTTTCTAGCACAACCCTTTCAATTTCTATTCTTCCTGGTTTCCTCTTAACCCAGGGGTAGGCAACTTTTATGACTCGTGGACTTCAATTCCCAGAATTCCTAAGCCAGCTGGCTCAGGAATTCTGGGAGTTGCAAGTCCACGAGTCATAAAAGAGCCAAGGTTGCTTACCCCTGGCCTAACCAACCAATCAATAAACTGATTTTCCTCCACCTTTTATTTTTATTTATTCTGCAAAACACAGTGTTTTTGTCAAGTCTCTTGATCCTTCAGCCTTGAGCATAGATGTTACATTAAAAGAGAACATCAGCACTTATGAGAGTGAAATCACTACTACTATATAGGATGCTGAAAAAGGTTTATTTTCATTTACTCACTTACAGTAACGGATTGGCACACTTGCAGACTTGTAGAATCTTAGCAGGAGAGAGGATTTTGCCCGAGCAAAACTCTGCTCTTACTTCTTGTGACTTAGGCTATCTGTGTTCACTAGCTATACCTCTGAGCCAATGTACACTAATCAATGGCTCTAATACTATTTACTGTTGAGGTCAGAAACCAACCTTTCATAATCTGGGGATTAATTTGAGGCTTTTGAAAATAAGTCAGTAATCTCATTTTCTCCCAAAGCATGAGATTTAGATACTTTGCATTTTGAGATTGTAAAAACATTTCCCCACTGAAATATACATTAAATAATGAAAACAGATCTAGGGAATCCAGCAACAAATTGCCATGCTGTACACTTTCTGGAATACATATGTGAAACTTTTAAAAACATAGCCTTGAACTGACCCTAGGAAACTATGCAAAGCTCATTTTAAAAATATACATATTTTGTCTATAGGATGCTCCACCAGATCACATAATTCAACTTAGTTATATAAAATTGAGGAATTTCTGTTACCCTGAATAGGATCCAAAGTGTTTACAAATTCTTCTCCAAAATTGGGGTGAAGTTGGGTCAGAGTAGGCTGGATCATGTCAGCATTACCCTGGTGAGCTGAAGACATAAAATAAGGAGTGATACAATTCACTATTCATTTTAGTTATTTATTAAACTAATTTATATCACCACCGAACTCACAACATGGTGACGCTGGGCAGCTTAGAGCATTAAAAATCCACAATGTAAAACTCTTAAAACGCCAGCTTCTCCGCCACGGCAACAACCAATACAATTACTCTAGCCTCTTGACAATCCATACAATTAGTCTAGTCACTGGCCACTCCATAGCAGTCTGGGGGCCCCAGGCTCCCGGACAGAACCTTGTCTTCAGGGTCTTCCAGAAAGGTGAGAGGACTATTTTATCTCTGGGGGAAATGACATTCCATAGAGAGGGGGCCGCCACCGAGGCAAACATTTTTCTTGGTTCCACCAGACGTACCTCCCTAATTAATAGATGGGACCTGCAACATACCCTGCTTCCTGTTCTGGTAGACCAGGCAGATATAATTGGGGAGATGCAGTCTTTCAAATCAACTGGCCCCAAGCTCTGTATGGCTTTAAAGGTTATAAGCAGCAACTGGAATTCAACCCAGAAGCAAATTGGCAACCAATGCAGATCCTATAAGAGCTGCTACATTTTGAACCAATTGAAGCTTCTGGATACTCTTCAAGAGCAGCCCTATGTAGACTGCGTTACAATAGTCCAAACAGGGCCTGGGTGACTCTGTGAAGGGCATGTTGGTTCCGGAATGGGCGTAACTGGTGCACAAGGAACAGGCTCTCCTGGCCACTACTGCCACCTCCTCAAGCAGGGGTCGCTAGTCCAGGAGCACTCCAGATTATGCACCAGGTCTTTCTGGGGCAGAGCCGACTCCATTCTTGACCACAGATGATAATTCTCCAAAGCCCAAGGAGCCCCAAACCCAAAGCCACTCCATCTTGCCAAGCTTCAATTTTGGCCTGTTGCTCCCCATCCCTACCTCAACAGCCTCCAGGGACCAGGAAAGGGCCGTTGCAGCATATAACTCAACGAAGGCAGAGATGTACAACTGAGTATTATCATCATTTTGATATCTTTCCCTTGGTAATGGATGATTTCCCTCAATGGTTTCATGAAAATGTTAAACAGGAGCAGAGAAAGCACTGATCTTTGCAGGACCTTTGCAAAGCTGGGGCTAAGGATTGGACCTCCTGCTCTCAATCAACAGCAACTGAAAATGACCTGGGAAAAAGGAAGTGAACCCAGACAACACAATGCCCCCTACTCCCGACCTCTGAAGCCATTCCAGAAGAATATCATGGTCGATGATATAGAAAGCCACTCAGAGATCACATAGAACAGGGATGGAAGTACTACCCTCATCCTGCTCTCGCCAGATAACCAATGACATTTGTGTCCCGTATCTGGGCCTGAATCCTTATTGAAGAGGATCCAGATATTGCTTCATGCTGGATCCTCTGGAGGTGCCACTTGATCACCCTCTTAACAACTTTCCCCCAAAAGGGAAGGCTGGAGACAAGACAAAAATGTATAGCTAAATTTACAACTTTTATAGCTACACAGTCTTTACAAGTCAGCAACTAAGTCCTATATGGAAGCCCTTGGAAAGCTCTCTGCACTTGGGCATAAGGAAAAAGTTTCACTACAAAACCATTGCATAAAGGGCATAAAGTAACTTCTCACCAAGACCACGTAAGTTGGGACCACCATAAGGGTTGCGGCTGGAGACCATGGTGTCCAGAAGTACATCCAGATCATGTAAGGGATCAAGCTCCATAGAACCTCCACTTGCTGTTTCATTGTTGAATTCTACCTCCGAAATTGCATCAGACACCTCCTGCACAAAATAGGGGGGGGGGGAACCCATATGTTCCAGCAAAGGATTGGGGAAGTGGAAGCCTGGAATGCTCAATGGTTGTTATTGTAAGTATTCCAGTTTCAGACTCTGCCACAGGGAGAAGGGAATAGGGACAGGGAACCTTTGAATATTAAAATAGCACCTGACTGGGATCACAGATTGGTTTGTCAAACTTCTTCTGCTTCTAAAACAAAAAGACAGGATGGTTTGGATTAGAACACATTCCTGAGATATTCGCTAGCAGAGGACATTTTAATTTATTCATTAAAAGAAACACAAAGCATTAGAGAACCTTATAAGCAACTGTAAATATTAATGATTATTGTGTATCTTATACAAATGGCAAAAAGTCAAAAAGTATGAATTACTACAGGTGGAGACTAAGAGTCTTTCGTCTCAGGTACCTGACAGACTCAGATAAAAGATAAAAGAGCCCCTCTCTGATGAAGATGGAGAGTTTAGAAATATGAAATATAAATAAATATAAAAATAAAAGGATAATCATCCGGTAAATCTAACGCTAGGTCCCATGATTGGGAACTGCAATAACAAACTTTCTCAGTTATGAAAGGCTACTAAAAATCCTAGCCAAACACACTATACAAAATGCCTATAAATGTTGGTGAAAATGTGCAGAAATTCTGTAGAGGCACTTGCATACAGCCCTTTTGTCCTCATCATGTTTTAAATCTTGTACATGCAAGCTAAATATGTAAGTAAAGGTAAAGGTTCCCCCGCACATGCGTGCTAGTCGTTTCCGACTCTAGGGGCCGGTGCTCATCTCCGTTTCAAAGCCGAAGAGCCAGCGCTTGTCCGAGGACGTCTCCGTGGTCATGTGGCCGGCATGACTAGACGCCAAAGGCGCACGGAACGCTGTTACCTTCCCACCGGAGTGGTCCCTATTTTTCTACTTGCATTTTTACGTGCTTTCGAACTGCTAGGTTGGCAGAAGCTGGGACGAGTAACAGGTGCTCACTCTGCTACACGGCACTCGGGATTCGACCCGCCAAACTGCCGACCATCTGATCGACAAGCTCAGCGTCCTAACACACTGAGCCACCGCTAAATATGTACAGAGGGTTAAATTGTTTTAGGACAGAATTAGTCTCGTCTGCCACAGCAACAACACAGAGGACAGCAAGATAAAGAATATCATCTGGAGATGGAAGATTTCAATATAGTACTATATCCCCGCTATTTTATCACACTAATATTATGTGTTATCCAAAAGGCTTTACTTGCTTGAGAAGAAACTTACCAGAATATGGAAGAATGTCCTCCATTTATGATATTCCCTAATAACAACCCCAACCTGGCGTTTCCAATACTTTCCTTCCATGATGACAGCCTAACAAATAAATAAAGTTATAGAAGTTAAATAAAAATAAAAGTAAAGTAATAGAATCTGGTATTTATGGAACAGAATATTTATAGTTCAGTGTTGGAGTGTAGGGTCCCTATTGCTCTCTGAGGTTGGTGATTTTCTTGCAGATGTTCCATTACCAAACTAGGTAACATCATCATTGTACTGATTAGTTTGGTATCTCTGTGCCATAAAAGCCTTGCTCACCTCAGGCTTGCGGTGCTGCTCTATGTCACTACACTCTAGGGGAGTCACAAAACTGCACACAGGATTCTGCCTCTTCTCCACATCTGTGCACAAAATGAAACAGAAACAGAACTCTGAATGCAATTGCCACTTCAAAGGCAGACAAATGTACTTTTTGACTGACTGACTGATTGAGAGGTACCGCAAACTGTACATTCACAAACAGGAAGACAATGTTCATGGGCTTCACAACCAGACAGAACAGACTATGTGATGTTCAGCAGTACATGCTATTACTTGCAGCTCACAATAGTGCACAGAAAATAGACTTTCACTACAGAATTCATCAAGAACATGGACTCCTTACAGAAAGAAGATGCTTTGGGAATAAACTTCTGAATTTACTCTGTTCCAGTACTTACACTGTAGATACCATGCCCTCCAAATAGCATTATTGAGCCGAATCTTGTCACGCTGCAGCAATTTCAGCCCCTTGAAAGTTTTCCATTTGGGAGATACGATTTTTCCACTAAAAAAAATTCCAATGAAACTTCAGTAACATCTGGTATATCTGGATTAAGGAAACACTAAATAAGTCAAGCCAAAAATGATTAAGAGAGCAAAATGAACAGGAATACTAGCTCAAAGACTTGACAATATAGCTACAAATATACATGGTGCCAATAAAAGGAGAAAATAAAAGAATTCAAAATAGAGTAATAAAATAAATGCAATTATTTATCTTTTTCAAAGACTGGCTAATGTGCAAGGTTTCTTTGAAACCTAGTATCTGGTCTCTGGTGTCCCTTCCCCATTAGATTTAGGGCAAACTTAAGGAGATGGATGAACAGGTGCACAACAGCAGATTAATTCATGCAGAAAATATCCAGACAATTAACTATAAGTAACTATGCTGGTCTGAAGATCAGCTTTGTGACTATTGAATTAATCTTAAAACAATATATCATACACTTTTTTAAGCAAAATGCATAATACATTTTAGCCACTCTGTAAAATACCATATAGCTAATATAATAATTTGTATATGTGTTTACCTATATCCTATCTTAGCTAACTGCTATTGTAGAATTCAAGTTGTAACGTGGTGAGTAATGGATAAGTGTGTGTGTTTGTGTACACACACACAGACACACACATACATATATATGAGGACATTCAAAAACAAATGGAATGATTTGTGATGTGTCATCAATATTTCCAAATGAAAAAAAGTATTTCCAATAGAAATAAATCTTAAAAGAATAATATGTTGAAACCTTTTAGCAGTCGTGTACTGTAGATTACATTCTAACTATTTAATCTCACTAATATAATTGTGCCACTCAAAAAAAATTATTGCTGGAAGTAATTAAAGGTCAATTTCCCCCCAAGTACTGAACA
Organism: Vipera berus; assembly: GCF_964194415.1. Classification (NCBI taxonomy): domain Eukaryota; kingdom Metazoa; phylum Chordata; class Lepidosauria; order Squamata; family Viperidae; genus Vipera; species Vipera berus. The sequence goes on along the minus strand of NC_138202.1, from coordinate 119,631,668 downwards.
TGAAGCTAGTGGTCTGAATACCATTGATCAAGAGCAACACAATTTGATATCCTCTCTTTATGAGTCATGTGATTGAACATAAACAAGCAATGTGAAGATTCATGTGCCCAGTGCAATGTACCCTGACCAAAACCACCTTAAGTCTGGCATTTACTGAATAACTGTTCCGAAATCAAAGGACAGATTGCTGTCTTGAGTATTTCCAAATTGAGTTTATAGATGCTTCTAGCCAAAGATCTAAAACTGGTAATCCAAAGATATGTGATACTAACAGAAGTGTATTTTTGTTTTTCAACATTTTTGGGGTAGCAAGAAAAGTATGAAATATCAGGGAGACAGAAGAGATTTAAAAGTGGAAGAGGCTATTACTTCTCCTTTCTTCATAAAGCATTCTGAAAGAGACAAAAATGAATGCACAATGGAAGCCTTGTGCCAAAGCATTCAGAATTCCTTTTGTCCTTCGTCCCCCAACAATTCTTTGGACCAAGTCTAATCTAAGAATGGAGAACTCGGGTCTAAGGCTCAGCTGGCAGATTAATCACGAAGAGCTTTCCAATAAATAACACTCTGTTACAAAGGGCAATTATAAAAGATACTTTATCAACTGGATATATTGGCTACATATTGCCAGTTTTATCCAGCAAGCTCAGGCACATAACAAATCAAGCTTACAACGAAGCTGACTGACTGATAAACAAGTTTCTTCATTTAAACATATGCATACTTTTTGCCACAAAGTTTAATTCAAATGGCAGGTTAGAAAACCACTCTTCTACTTCTCATGATTTTTGAGGCAATCCAGAACAGGTGGCACCTTTGCTCTAACTCTTAAAATTGCTTCTAAGAGCAATTTTATTTCTACTTGTGAAATGTCTGTGCTTTGTTCTGAAGTACTCTACTAGGCTCATATGGGATATTAACAGAGACTTCCGAGCCTCCCTATTTGTGGGCAGGTTCTAGTATGAGGAAGAAACAATGGGAAAAGTCTCATTTGAATTCAGGGTTTTAATTGAACATTGGCCAATGGGCCAGGCCCATGGTTAATTAGTTTAAGGCAGGGGTGTCAAACTCAATTTCATTGAGGGCCGCATCAGCATTGCGGTTGCCCTCAGGGGGCCGGGTGGGTGTGGTCTGGGTAGGCATGGCCTACTGGGTGGGCGTGGCTAGAGTGCGTATGGCCTACTGGGTGGGCGTGGCCAGTTCTACATCGTTCGCATCAAGGGTGCCTATGGGGGCCTGGGCAGGAGTGGGACAGATCTGAGGGTCTCTGGGCCAGGGCCAAGGCAGAGGGGGCCGTTCCCTCACTGTTTCCAGGATGGCTTCGAGGGCCACATGAAACCACTTTGTGGGCCACATCCGGCCCCCGGGCCTTGTGTTTGACATGTCTGATCTAGGAGATACATATGTGTGTGTGTGAATTTATATGTTCTTATTGCCTTCCTCCCCTATAAGAAGGATAATTGCCAGTTTCAAGTACTGTTCATAGAATTATTTTACTGCAGTGCTTTAAAATGAAAGTGCCTCTTTAAAAATGAATATACTTAAGAATAGAGCATAAAGCAAAACATGTTCTCATAACTGTCTTTCAAATCCGGCCCCCAGGCCTTGTGTTTGACATGTCTGGAATAAGGCAACTCGGAAGGAAGGTATGTTGTCAAATACAACTTCAAAAGCATTTGAGATCTTGATTTCGGCAGCTCTGCGGCAATCCACATCGGTCGGGCCAGTCTTCTCGGCACTTTCCCTCCTGGGTGTCTTTTATAGCCAGGAGCCACCGAGCGGGGCCCGCCTCCCTTCGTCTCACCGGGCCCTCCTCACCTGTAGGCCAGGGTCATGCACTCGAACAGCTTGGTGAGGGAGGCGTCGATATTGAGCGCGCCGCTGCTGCGCGGCCCGTAGCGGTAGATCTGACAGGTGCCTTCGTTCACCGTGTCGAAGTCGTAGGGAGCCCTAAAACCAGGCTGCGCCGCCCCTTCGCCTTTCCCCGCCGGCTGCTTCCCGGGTCCTCCGACTCGCTCGGCCGCGCAGCTTTGCAGGCCTAAGCCTAAGCGAACGGCTCGCTCGGCCGAGCTGATGGCCTCTTCGGAACCGACATCTGGATCGGGGTCCGACTCGGCGTGGGGTTCCGAGACCATGAAGTGGCCACTGTGGATTATTTGGGAACGGGACATGGCTGCTGCTCCGGCTGCGCTCTTCTCCCTTGGCCGGCTCCACCGAGAACATCGCTAGCCAGCCCAGAGTAACGCTACCGTCACCATGGCAACAAAGGAAACTCTCTCGCCCCCCCCCCCCCGAATTGGAACGGGGTAACTTCGGCTGCCAGATCGCAGGGGGAATGAAAGGAGAGGGGGCCCTACCGAGGGATCGCCCGAAGTCGGGCCCTACCGCTGCCTCCCATAGAAAACAAGGAAAGGGTCTTCTGCGCATGCGTCCCTCAGTCGCAGAGCACGACGGTTATTGTAGTTGTTTCAACTTTCCTCCAGAGGGCATACCTCGCGTTGGTGCGGCGGGATCAAGCGACAGCTTTAAACTTTTAAAATGTTTATTAAACTTGTCATGCCTCAATTTTAAAAAAAATAAATCTCTGCATTTTTAAGAGGAAGTGGGTTTAATGATGCAAGGCTTGTACCCGAAATTAATAAAACACAGCCAGCTGGATAACTTTGAGCCAGTCAGTTTCAGACTAATCCACCTCACAGGGCTGTTGTAGAGAAAATAGGTGTATTAAATATGTTAACTGCCTAAATTCACACAAACAGACTACTGCGTCTAGGCCAGGGGTAGGCAACCTCGGCTCTTTTATGACTCGTGGACTTCAACTCCCAGAATTCCTGAGCCAGCCTGGCTCAGGAATTCTGGGAGTTGAAGTCCACGAGTCATAAAAGAGCCGAGGTTGCCTACCCCTGGTCTAGGCAAACAGATAATTGAAATGACCTGAATGATATTTGACATATAAATGACATCTTTCTCCTGTCCTGGCCATTTTTTACAGAAGCATGATTTGAGAGCCTTTTAAACTAACAACATCACTGTCTGGTTTGGTGGCAGCAATGCCTCAGACAGAAGGTCCATACAGAAAGTGATAAGGACAGCCGAGATCATAGGAAGCTCTCTCCCTGGTATTCAGGATGTTGCTTATAAGCGCTATGTGCTTAGAGCTCGAAGCGTTGTTAGAGATTCCTCACACCCACTTCACGTCTGTTTTTGTTGCTCCCCTCTGGGAGGAGGTTTCTAAGTATTTCCAGCAGGACTACTAGATTTTGTAACAGCTTTGTTCCCTGTGCCATCCATCTGGTAACCTTGCAAATTCATTGTTCTCACCATGTACATGTACATGGGTGCAAGCCACGGTGGCAGAGTGGCTTGACCTTACACCTGCAGCCCCATAGAGGTGAGAGCTCTATGGGGTATGCTTCACCCAGAGGGGGTTCTGGACCACCTCCGGAAGCAGAGTCACAACCCATCGTGAGAGGATGGGGAGTGGCCTGCTTCTGGGGTTCACCCAGCCAAGTGGCAGTGGCTGGGTGACGGTCCAGATACCCACCTACCCGACTAGACCCTCCTGCTAATTCTCCATCCAGGGGACTGCCTTCCCAAAACCCTTGTGACTCTATGCTCCTCCAATACTCCAGCACAGACCTGCACGCCCTCAGGGGTTCCCCCCTCTCCTGGGTGCGACCCGCCTACGCTACATCCAATCTCGATGACGGGCCCGACCATTGGGCCTCTGAGAGATGGCCGGGCAGGGTCAGGGGCCTCCAGTATAAGACCAACAAGAGGCCCCTGGTTAAGTTCTTAGTTAAGTTCTTTGTCGGGTTAGGGAGGGGGGTGGGAAAAGACTATGGTGGTTCGGCGAAGGGGGGGCCTTCCATCAACCATAGCGCAGGCCAGGCCTACGACCGTTCACGAAGGTGAGGAACGGGGTCCAGTCGCCGACAAAGCCCAGTGGCGAGCTGACAGACAACCAATTCCCAGGATGGTGGGGAACGGCAGAAGGTGCACAAGCAGAGGGCCGTATTGACACCGGGAGGGTCATCTCCGCTCTCTACAAGCGGTGAGACGCTCCGACCCTCTGTACTTCCCCCGAGGACCCGGGAGCGAAGATGTGCAGCCTCCTGAGCTCAGGCTGGTCTACCTAAATGCCAGGTCCGTTGCTAACAAGGCTCCCCTTGTTCGAGACCTAGTGGAGAGGGAGCGCGCGGACCTGGCTTGCATCACGGAAACCTGGCTGGGCCCAGAGGGTGGTGTCCCTCTGGTTGACCTCTGCCCGCCTGGTTTCCAGGTGCTGCACCAGCCTCGGGCCCATGGTAGGGGCGGAGGAGTGGCAGTAATCATCAGGGAGACCCTTAGCCCGCGGGAGACCACCGTCCCTCAGATAGTCGGGTGTGAGTCTCTCTTTCTGAGATACGGTCCGGGGGCGCAGTTGAGCCTGCTGCTGGCATACCTTCCACCTAATCGCGCAGCGGCAGCCCTGCCTAAGCTACTCGATGTCCTCTCGGGGTTGGTGGTTGAATTCCCCAAACTCATGGTTCTGGGCGACTTCAACCTACCATCCCTAGGAGGATCGTCCGAACTAGCTCGGGAGTTCATGGCTTCCATGACGGCCATGGACCTGTCGTAAATAATTTCAGGACCGACTCATGAGGGAGGCCACACCCCCGACTTGGTTTTCCTATCTGGACGGTGGCGTGATGATCTCGGTGGGGGCTCCCCAACCATTATGCCCCTGTCATGGACCGACCATCACCTCTTACGGCTAGACTTCCGCTTTGCCACCCCCCGCCGTGGGTGCGCGGAACCAACCAGATGGTACTGCCCCAGACGCCTAATGGACCCGGACAGGTTCCAGGCAGCGCTTGAGAACCCACCTGCACTCTCTGCTCACAGCTCGGCGGACGCCTTAGTGGAAGCCTGGGAAAGGGCAGCCACGGAGGCACTTGACCGAGTTGTACCCCTGCGGCCCCTGACCCGGCGCAGATCCCAGCGAGCCCCATGGTTCACCGCGGAGCTCCAGGAGATGAAGCGTCGGAGACGGGGCCTAGAGAGCCGTTGGAGATCCAGTCGATCCGAATCTGACCGGTTGCGACTAAGAATCCTCACCAGGTCTTATCTCGCAGCGATAAGGGTGGCGAGATCCAATTATTTCTCCACCCTCATCGCGTCCGCAGATAATCGCCCGGCTGCCCTGTTCAGAGTGACTCGCTCCCTTCTGAACCAAGAGGTGAGGGAGGAACCCTTACAGGGTCGAGCCGAGGAATTCGGTCAATATCTGTTGGACAAAATCGCTCGGATTCGAACCGGCCTGGACTCCAACTGGGCAGAGTCTGAGGAACAGGACATGGACAGTTTTGTCGACGTCATCTGGGAGGAATTTGATCCTGTGACTCCAAAGGAAGTGGACAGGATTATGAGGAGGTTGAGCTCCTCCACATGCTTACTGGACCCATGCCCTTCCTGGCTGGCTTATGCAGCTCGAGAGGGGACACGAGGCTGGTTTCAGGCGGTCATCTCTGCTTCTCTGAGTGAGGGTCACTTCCCCGCCTCCTTGAAGGAGGCGGTGGTGAGACCTCTCCTCAAGAAGCCCACCTTAGACCCAGCTGCATTGAATAACTTTCGTCCAGTCTCCAACCTTCGCTTCCTTGCGAAGGTTGTTGAGAGTGTGGTGGCGCATCAGCTTCCTCAGGTCCTGGAGGAAGCGGATTATCTAGACCCGTGCCAATCGGGCTTCAGGCCGGGCTACAGCACGGAGACGGCATTGGTCGCTCTGATGAATGATCTCTGGAGGGCCCGGGACAGGGGCCATTCCTCTGTCCTAGTCTTATTAGACCTTTCGGCGGCTTTCGATACCATCGACCATGGTATCTTGCTGCGACGCCTCAGGGGATTGGGAGTGGGAGGCACGGTTCTGCGGTGGTTCTCCTCCTTTCTCCTGGGACGCTCGCAGTCGGTGTTGGCAGGAGGACAGAGGTCGACTCCGAGGCCTCTCGTTTGTGGAGTCCCTCAGGGGTCGGTTCTCTCGCCTCTCCTGTTCAACATCTACATGAAACCGCTAGGTGAGATCATTCGTGGTTTTGGAGTTGGGTATCATCAATATGCCGATGATACCCAACTTTTCTTTTCGACCCCAAACCACCCCAGTGATGCCCTCGCCGTGATGTCCCGTTGCCTGGAAGCGGTCCGGGAATGGATGGGGAGGAACAGGCTTCAACTCAACCCGGACAAGACTGAATGGCTGTACATACCGGCATGCCAGGATACTCAGAACATTCCATCCCTTAACATCGGGGATGAGTTATTACCCCCTGTAAATAGGGCCTGCAACCTGGGTGTCCTCCTAGACTCACAGCTATCCTTGGAAGATCACATAGGAGCTGTGACCAAGGGGGCCTTCACTCGGGTTCGACTGGTGCACCAACTACGACCTTATCTGGACCTGGATGCCTTACGTACAGTCACCCATGCACTTGTGACCTCCCGCCTTGACTACTGTAACGCTCTCTACATGGGGCTGCCCTTGAGAGCCACTCGGAAGCTTCAACTGGTGCAGAGTGCAGCTGCACGAACACTTTTGGGGGCCTCCCGATACTCCCATATCACACCTCTCCTCCGTGAGCTGCACTGGCTTCCGGTTGCCTTCCAAGTGAAATTCAAGGTGCTAACAATGACATACAAAGCCCTACATAGCATGGGTCCGGATTACCTACGGGAGCACCTTCTGCCAACGTCAACACCCCTCCGTCCTGTACGCTCCCACAGAGGACCTCCTCAGGGTGCCACCGCTCAAAGAATGCAGGCTGGTGGCCCCCAGGGGGAAGGCATTCTCAGTGGGTGCACCAACCCTCTGGAACTGCTTGCCTACCGAAATCCGGATGGCCCCCGACCTTCGCACCTTCCGGCGCGACTTAAAAACTTACCTGTTCCAGCAGTCCGGCCTGGCCTGATAGCTCTTGGGGTTTCATTTGTTTTTTACTATTGTTTTTACTATTGTTTAACTGTATACCTACCTTACTCTGTACACCGCCCCGAGTCCCTCGGGAGAAGGGCGGTATATAAAAACAAACAAATAAATAAATATATCCGAACTAGATTGTGTTGTTTCTCTGTGTCATAAAATATATGTCGGTATGTGGCTATATGCATTTTTTTTCTTTTTTGTCACATTTATGTAGTGCATATTGGAGGTGGTGACCCCCCAGAGCTGAATGTCGATTAGTGTATATTTAAAGTGACAATAGACAATGTTCTATTCTATTCTATTCTACTCCTATTCTATCCTATCCTATCCTATCCTATCAATCATTGGAATTGAAAATTGCCTCTACCCCACTGTAATGTAAATTGCAAATTACACTGCAGAACTATCATAAATCACAGGCTGTTAAACGCAAATGTTTTCCAGTGATGTGACTATGGAATAACAACTTTTAAAGCATTTGCAAATTATTAAATGTGATTTATATGAAATAAGAGCTGAATAGTAACAAATATATATTAACTAAATAATAAAGAACTATCAACTGATGCTTATTTTTGCTTCTGAATAAATGTCCTGGCACCATGCCTCGCCTACTTTCTGTGGGCAGCTAATGCTTTTATGTCGGAGAGTTTTGCTTGTGACTTCTACCAGAAAGTTCCCACGTCAGCAATGAAGTTGATTATTGCACAAATGTGTCTGTACTTATCAGTAGGCATAAGGGCACAACCCAACAGTGAAGTCAGGACTACAGACTCCAAAACAAGTTGCAATAATGGAGCACAGGTATTAAAATATTTATTTATTTTTTCTTCCACAGATGTTTTAGTTCATGGTCATTCATTAGATACAATGAAATCAGTTCCTCCTTGAACTCGTCACGGGTGATACTGAGTGAGATAAATGTATTAACAGGTCCAGTTATTGTTAACTTGGATCACATAGCAAACCAGGCCTGAACAACTTTGCTTCACTAATAAGCCTGGGCAAACTTAATCTCATTAACTGTTGTGAAGAACCCAATACTTGCTTCGTGGTTTGTTAGTTGTGGGTTGCTTTTGTTGCTGTTTGTCCCATGGGTTGTGTTTTCACTTACAGGCTGAATTCTTGTAACATGCTCACCTATGGTTTGTTATAACCATGTTTTCTTGAACAAACCTACATTGTGAGATTGGAGATCACATATCAGGTGAAGCCAAACTAGACAAAGCATGGTCTAGCATGAAGTACGAACACAGCCCCAGCAGAAAAAAATGAGAGCAACCCAGCTAGTTTTTGTCAATTCGCAAAGCCTCAGGAGTGGATAGCATTAACTTGAGGAAGAAAAGTTATTCTCTTTCCCTGTTACTTTGGTTAGGATTAGGAACAGAGATATGCTCCAAAAGAAGACATACAACCTGAGATTACCAAGTGGAAAATGACTGAATTTTATTTTCAGGCTGTGTGAAGTTGGCAATGGCACAGTAACTGTAAGTACACAAAAGTAAAAAGAGTAGTTCATTCCCCACTTGGATCACAGTGAGAGGATTCAGTCTTAAACCTTCTCTGCAAAACAACTTTGGCCCATTTGGAGGCCTCATATCTGACTACAATTTCCACTATTGTGCTGGGTGAGGATGACCAGAATTCCAGTCCGTAAATCTGAAAAATATCAGATTGGAGAAGAACAGAATATGAAGGCAGTCAAAGCAAATTAAAGGACCAAACAGCCCTGCCATTTGAAACTTAAAACCGAGACACCTTCAGGGCTCTTAGAACCTCTGTAACACCTAAAAATGGAGTAAACCCAAAAGCAACACTGGTGGTCTCCACACCGATGCTACCATTTCCTATAGAAAGGAGAAGAAATGCACTTGGAAAGCAGCTGTGGTCTCTTGAAGAGTAGAGAACTTCTCTCCCCTTAGGCAGTGTACAAAAAACGTATTTCCTCAGGCCGAATATCACAAATGTATCTTCAATCCTGGGATTCCATGAAAACCTTTGCTTACTGAGAGTAGAAAGGGGGAAAGGCAGAGAAAAGGTCTTCAGACTGAACTGGGGTCCATGTCAACACTGGCCTGGCGCACCACCTGTCGAGACCTGGAACATGGCAAGGAAGATGGCAACTGGAGCTTCTTGGAAATTTCAGGATTCATCTGTCCCTCAAACTCCTTGGTCCGACTCACCACCAGGGCAGCATCAGCCAGCTGAGCCACTGAGAGGCGGTGCTGCAAGGGGGGCCTGCGCCCACATGAGCCAGACCCTTCCATGTGCCGAACAGCTTTATGCACCTTGCCTGGTGCCGGGTGGTATGAGAGCTGTTTGCAAGGCTGAGCGTGGACTTTGGAGCCTCTGCTACGGCCCCTTCGCCCTGGCCTCTGTCCATGTGCCCGCTGGTCCCCTGGCAGAGACAATTTTGCTGTTACTGGCTTTTCATTTTCCTTACTTTGGGATGATGGATCACAGATCTTCCTTTCAGCATGAAGAAACACCTGCTGAGAGAGGAAGAGATCAACAATCGGCACATTGGATTCTCTTTTATTTACCTTGGCTTTACTTTGGCCATGTCAGGCATGCAAATTCACTGGAAAAGTCAATGCTAGGAATGGTTAGTGGATCAAGAAGAAGGGGCAAGCAAAGAACTCACTGGCTTGATACCATCAAAGCTGATACAAAGATGAACATCCAACAACTGAAAGAAGCTGTGCTTGACAGGATAGGATGGAGAGGACTTCCCTATGAAGTCACCAAGAGTAGGACACGATTGAATGGTTAAAACTGCTACTTCCTCCATCACATAACTTCCACTTTCCATTGTGCTTGCTTAACATATCTATGTAACTAGATTGGAAGAGTTATATTTTAGGGACAAAACATTGGGCAGCCACAGCTAAGGCTTGCATGCTTTTATTCTGTCTTAAAAGCATCTAGCTAAATAATTTTACACTTAAGCTTTTTTAAGTCTGGCTGCCCCATCTCCATTCCTTTTGCTCTAATCCTTTTCCTGACCTGCCTTATTAGACTAATGCAGGGGTAGGCAACCTCGGCTCTTTTATGACTCATGGACTTCAACTCCCAGAATTCCTGAGTCAGCTTCTGGGAGTTGAAGTCCATGAGTCATAAAAGAGCCGAGGTTGCCTACTCCTGGACTGATGCAACTCTCTGCCCCAGAAATGTCACCTACCTTCATTTATGCAATGATTTGGGACTTTCAGGAATCTGGCATAGCAAATTATCATACACAACCCTTAGTAAGAGAGGGTCTTTCATTAACTTAATTCTAGTTCTGACAGTCCAATCTGTAGCAGAACCTAGGTCCTGTATTTCAGATTTTGGAAGATGAATTTAAATTTAATTCCTGACAAGGTGCTTGCTCAGCTGAGGTCATAGTCAGGTTTGCTTTGAATTATGTCTCCCATCTTAGTACAAAAGATATTATACATTCCCCTTTTAGGAGGACATTACCCTTGAAAAAAAATGGACCCAGAAGATTTATATTTTAATATCAGTATCAACATTACAAGAAGTCCCTGGTTAATGATAATAATTAGGAATGGAAAGTTAGTTGCCATGGTTGTTAGGCACAAGGTCATGTGATTGCCATTTGAAATCTCCAGCCAGCTTCCCCATTAACTTTTGTTTGTTGGAAGCCAGCAGCGAAGGTTGTAAATCGCAATCACAGGATTGTAGGGATGCTGTGATGGCCACAACTTTGAGGATCAGCTGTAAGTCTCCTGATTCAGTGTTGTAACTTAAAAATGGTTGCTGAACCATCGGTCATTAACTGAGGACCACCTGTCGTGAACATCATCTTCTTAATAGTATGTTTTCATTTATTGTTTTACCCTGTTTTTCAATGTAATTGTACTTCCTATTGTGAAGCACTTCAAAGATTTCTTTTATTGGAAACCATTGTTTTAAATAAATAAATATCCAAAGTCAGTTTTACTCCTTTCTTGTATTCTAGGTTGTAAACAGTCTCTTTTCTGCTCTCCATTCACTCCTGCTCAGGTACCTTTTCACGATTCCATACCTCTTCCTCAGGCGTGCCTTCTGTCACAGAGGTGTGTTCTGGGCTATCCATCTCACTGATGCTGCGCATAATTGCATAAAGGTTAATGCGTTCCCGTCGGAGTATGGCTGGCTTCTCAGGTACTTTCATGGAAGCCAGGTGTCTCCGTACCTCCTCAGCTCCTGAATCATCTGATGCCCCAGGTTCTTCTATTGCCTGAGGAATGAGCTGGGGGCTGACTGTGGGGGGCAGGGGCTGACTGGGATTCTGAGAAGGCTCATGCAAAGGACGAAAATAATACTGGGGAGTTGTTACTGGCACTTCTGGTTCTTCATCTGAGCTCAGAGTCTCGTACTCGAGGCTTCCAGAATGATCACTGCTGGCATCGCTTATATCAGAAGAACCTTCTGAGGGGGTATCTCCTGCCTTTTGTTCCCACAGGCTGCTGTGACGGCTGCATAGAGACATAAGAGGGGTATGACATTCTGGGATGTAAAGAGTAACAGGGTTCCTTCTTGTGTGTAGCAGATTGACAATGGCAGGTGTCCCTTACTATCTTTCATAAGGAGCTAAATAACATATCAACCTATAATGAAATCACAGAAGATAACTGTAAAATAAATTTGCCACTGCTTAATTGCTCCTTCCAAAAGTACCTTTTTTTAGCTGCTCCCCACTGAAATTTCCACAAAATCCATACAAATGGGTGGGAACAGAATAACTAGCACCCTATTTGTAAAGTCCTATTCAGGCAAATTTTTCATTTCCAAAGGCCATCATTATGCAGATTTGCCTTTAAAATGGTACAAGACAAGAGAACTGATTTTACTAGAAAGACTGGATCAGGCAACTGGATATCGTTCCACATCCTTTGTCCTTTACATCAATAATGTCCTCTTCCCTTCCAATTACCTGGCATCCAGCATGCCCTGGTAAAGTTCCAGCTGTCTCATGAAGCCTGGATTGGGGTGAACAATTGGTCGACGTTCTCGCACATGAGCAAGAGCCCGTTCCAATGACCAACCATATTCCTTCATGGCATAGGCAACCACAGTGGAGCCAGACCGGCTCACTCCCATTTTGCAATGCACCAATACTCGAGAGCCTTGGGTCCTGTGAAGGAGAGTCATGACCATAAGCAGAGCTGCCACAACATCCAGAACAGAAAAGGACTTTCAGGATCTTGGTTGACTCCCTTAGGCACAGATAATTATATTATGATAATGACCTCAGAAATAAGTAATGCTTAGTATAGCTTTGGAAAGAAATCTGGTTATTCCAGAGATTGTTCCCACCAAGGATGGTGATCCTGAGTCAGGAATCCTTCTTGGTTTTTTTTAAACTAGTGGCTCTGGCAAATTAGGCAAGTATTATCTATCTCTTGATCTCATACATAATTCTTTGTGGTTTGTGTCAAAAACTATTTCTTTGCCCATGTCAGTTCTGAATAAAACACGATGTGCTCAGCCTCTGTCAAAGGGAAGAGTGAATAAAGAGGCAAAAGGAGAAATTCTTTCCAGTTTTGCAGATCCTCTTAAATAGTTACTGAAATGCAATATATGCATACATAGCATTTCACAGGAGATGATGTTTCTTATGAAACTCTTTCTTAATTGAATCATTCCATACAAACACTAAAGCCTGCTTCTGTGTACGGAGTGATATTAACTGGATTAGGACAAAATCAAACTCTTTACAATACATGCTAGTTCAATCATGTTTGTGTATGACAATTATCTTGATGCTCAATTCTCACCGAACATCTGAAATGAAACTGTGGGTCTCCTTCCAGTAGGGCAGTAGTTGTGAGGCCTCTTCATCATAGATACGCACATTCATGTAAGTGAAATGCTCTGGGAAGAAGTTGTCAATCTCACGAGTCACATTGAGGATATGGCTGACTCTAAAGATAGGCAAGAAATCAAGTGAGTTTTCCCAATCCACTCTCATAAAGAGACTGTTAATTCTACCTAATTTTTTTTGCAGTGTTTTCTATCCCAATTTACCCAGCCTTATCCTGTGTCCTAAATTTTCCTCCATCCTGGTGCCTCAGGATGGAACTTAAACCAAGAGTTGAAAGTACTTCCAACAAGTCTGACCTGAGAGGCATGGTAAATAGCTATCTCTCAAAGTCCATGGATGAACTTCTAGCATTGTTCTCTGAGCAACAACTTAAAAAGATTACAAACCTGTTTTTTTGGAGTTCCTCAAGGTTGGCTGCATTCCATTCAGAGCCCTGGAGGAACAATACAAGGCACACAACTCACTCTCATTTTCTGTAAACTGTTAACAAATTTATGTGCATTATGGACTTCTTGTAGCAGTACATTCAGAACCTAACTATACATTAAGTCAGTGGTACAAGCCTTCCTGCTCTGTACATTTCAGGATAGAAGTACACTTTTTCATGCTATTCTATATGAGAAAATATAGGTTAAAAAGGATCACAAAGTTCTATTTAAATGTGCAGCAAGTAATTTGCTAACCAGTATAAACACTGTATTTTGGAGATCACTTATTCACCAATCATCCACCTAAAATGTATGAATGCCATTTGCAATTGCCATTTTGTTGTGTGTGTGTGTGCACATATATGTGTGTGCACATTTGAAAATGATTCAGAAAGCACCTTTTTAAAACAGAGGTATCTTTTTTCAGATTCCATACAAGCCTGAAAACTTATTTCTTTAAAAAACACACCCTAAAGGTGCAGTTGTTTTAATGCATCAATTTTTACATGTATTTTGCATTTCTTTCAGATTAATGTAGAAATCTGAAAGACACAACTGCTTTAAAATGATTATGCGCTCTACTCCCACATGTTCCAAAGTAACTCTACTGGTCATTTCTGAAGCATGCACAGGCCTCATCCATATGTTATGTGACTTCTTGAAATAATTATAGCATCTACCAAAGCAATTCTAAGTATATATTCTCAGAAGAGAGTCCCATTAAGTTCATTGGGGTATATACCCTGGGTATACAGAGTAAGGTAATCATACCCAGGTTTTTCCTAAATGAAGCAGTTTCCAATTTCCCTAGAGGCAACTCCATTGTAGATCAAACAGGTCCCAATTTTTCCCTTTTCCTGTCAAACCTTTGGCAGCCCACTCAACAGAATACAGTATTATATCTGAGCTTCATTTAATGACATTAAAGAGAATAGGACATAGTGTCAGAAATGGGATATCTTTCATTTTTAGAACCCAGCTAATCCCTCAGCTAATTAAGGTAGAGATCTCTTCAGACTTTTGTTAAGTCTGTGTGGATTTGTTGAGGACACTATTCGGGGGCGAGGATCTGAATCTCCTTCAAGATCAGAATCTAACATAACATTCTCATTATTAAAGAAACTGTATTATCCTATTTCCCTACTTATTAGTCTTCAGTTCTGCTACAGCGAATAGCAGAGGACAGATCATGTAGAATTCAGCTGCTCATGTTGGGGGCAGAGGGAAGCTTGTTATTTCAAGGCTCAGGGCAGACATAAGATTTGCTTCAATTTCACCCCCAAAGGACACTAATCTTCAGCAGGAAGAAACTGTGCCATTTATACTATCGTAAATGTCTACATAGCCACTGGACTAAATGTTAGTAATAGCAAGTACTGACTTTCCCCCAAAATAAGCCCTATCCCAAAAATAAGCCCTAGCTTTTTACAAGTGTGCCTAATATAAGCCCTTCCCCCACAATAAGCCCTAGTAAGACCCCCGCCCACTCCATCCCACTGTCTGGTTGCATGAGCTGAGGCGAGGCAGGTGGGGAAGGGGATGGAGCTGCTCCATGTGCCCCCGCCTGCTTATCTCAGGGTGCCCGCAATCAGGCCTCCCACACCCTGACACCTGCCTCAACTCTTAGAAATCCAGGCCTAAACAGTACAGAGATAGAGGGACAGATGGGGCAAAGGTGTTTCAACAGATTTATTTTTTTAAAAAAAGCCAGGCAGTAATTCCCTTTCTTCCACACAGGAAATCGCAGAGTTGCGGCCCAGGTTTCGTCAGCGGGCTGAGTGTGGTGCTCCAGCCCTTTCTATAGAGACTACACCCACAGGCAGCCTCCTGAAGTGGCCCCTGCTTCTTCCCACTTTATAGCCGGCGACTGGGTGGGTTTTCCTCCATCCTTCTTGCTGGCTTGGGTGAAGGAGGGGCAGCTTCAGGAGGCTGCCTGTGAGTGTGGTTTGAAAACCGGCTGGGTTTTTTTTCCTTCCTTCGCATTTTTTATGTGACAAACTCTCCAATGAGGCCCATTCCAAAATTACTAGATTTTCACTTTCAGAATTCCAAATCAAACATTAGCCATGTTAACTGGAGTTCTGGGAACTGGAATTCAGTTAGGATGGCTGATTTCTATGATACTACTTCTAACAGAGGCCTGTGGGATAGAACAGGGGTCCCCAACTCCCAGGCCGCTGACTGGCACTGCCCTGTGGTGTGCCAGAAACTGGGCCATGCAAATGGGCAAAGCCCTATAACCACGCACCCTCTAGTCCGTAGAAAACCTCTCTCCATGGAACCAGTCCCTGGAGCAAAAAAGGTTGGGGGCCACTAGAAGATACTACTTCCTTGGGGAGTAAGGCTTTTAGGTGGCAGTAAGATACCTATCAGTCCTGTATGGTAGAACAGAGTAAGAAACCAATGTCATATATGTCTAAGACTACTTTTATTGGAATAGCTATAGAATCTTGAAAGTCTGAATGTGTTCCTGTCCTCCCTCACTTTATCTTCATGTAAATTAGAGAGGGGCCTGAGACATTTACTTAGATTAGTTTCTCAGAATGGAGTTAATCTGTGCTTGTCTGGTCATTACCCTGGTAGCTGATTTTTCTCCAGTCCTTCAAGGCTGTTCCTTATGCCCTATACATCACCAATCGAGAGGCCCCAATTGTAATCCTTGGGATCCTTGACCACTGGAAGGCTGACAACAGGGTACCCCTCTCGTATTTTCTTACCAAATAGAGGTAGTCAAAGATCTTAGAAGGCCAATCCATCTGTGCCATGATAAGTAACATTTCGTTGTCAATAAACTCCTTGTAATTTTTCAGACTACAGCCAAACCGCTGCTCCAGTTCTGTACGAATCTGTGGAAGAAGGTGACTGATGTTATCTTCCACTTGTGCTTTTTCCTAATCACATCCCCCTACTCACTATCCTGTCATACAGACTCTGACTTCCCAGATGCTCCCCAATCCTCCCCAATCCTTTTTCTTCCTATTAAACATTGTCATGTTTCTTGTGCTTATAGTCCCATCTATTCACATACTTTTGTCATTCCTGTTTTCCCCCACACCCCCATCACCTCCTATTCCAAGGTCCTCTGGTCCCAACATCCCACCTCCTTGGAGGTGATGCTCTCCAGGTCAGTGGTGCCCATCACCTCACGCAGCTTGGCCCGGATCATCCGCTCTGTCACGTCCTGTGCTGTCGGCCTGAGGCACAGAGATGGAGGGTCGGCAAAGCTCTCGGCCCACCAGACTCTGTTCCCAACACCATCACCTCAGGTTTCCCACACAGATACCTGTTCCCCCACCTCTCGGCTGCAGGGGTATAAGTCTAATATTTCCTTATAGCAATTTATTCCTTTAGGCCTAAAAAAAATGCCACAGGATTTATAATGGGATTTGAATAACATCTCCCACCCCCATTGGAATCTTCCAGTCTAGGTTATTGGGCTGGACTTCAGAGGCAAGACTCAAGAATGGGGCATGGTATGCACTAGGCCGACTAGGATGGTTGTCCAAAAATTGCCTGGGCTTGGGATTAGTGTACTGTGTAAAATCCTTCTAGGAACCCTCACAAGTCCACTGAAAGCCTACAATTAGCTCCAGGGGGAAAGGGGGCATCACTGACTGGTCTGAGAAGATGGAGGGAGACGTGGGCCGCACAGATTCCAGGTCAGACATGGCTAGCCACTCATTAATGCAGCTCTGGTCAGAATTCACAGCCTTCTGATACCACTCGGTCCAGTTCAATGCACCCCCTCCAGGAAAATAGTTGTTGGAGACTGCTTCGCTGCATGCTTTGTGCAGCACTTGCAGTGCTGACCTGAGAGCAGAGAGAGCAATTAGACCCTGAGAATATTAAGTCATATTTAAAAGTGTTCAGAGAAGGAGAGATCACATCCAAGAGCTACCATAACTTGTAGCAGTTAGCCCCATCCTTTCATTTTTCAGATACAGTTATTGACTATAGGGCAACTGAATATATTTGCAATACTGTATAAGCACCATAAAATAACCTTAATTTTTTAAAATTTAAATAAATACGATTGACAGCTAATAGATCTCCTAATTTTGCTTTCACATTTTAAACCCCTTGGCAGCTACTGCTGCCATTAGAAAAATGCAACAGATTTTTGTTTTCTTCACAGCAGCAATAATAGTTTCAGTATCTTTCCCGATATTCATTTATTGCCTTCTATGAATATCTTAAACATTATTCATCCAATCAAGAGCCTTGCTCACCACATTGTCTGGACAGAGATAGGCTTAAAGATCCGTGTTTGTCCCCCAGATGTCACGCTGAAGCCCCTAAGAAAGAATGGGAGAGTCAACTTTTAAGTAACTTTGTACTCCAGGAAGAAGGCAGATATCTGGAATGTGGTAAAGAAGAATGCAAGAGTTTGGACAGTTGCGTAACTGGCTTGAACTATCCCACAATATTAGACTCCATTTTTAGCTGGGGAAAAATGGACATTCTCCCCAACACAAGAGAAAATTATACTGGGCTGTGTCTGCCTTTTGGAATGGCAACAGTATTAATCCATGATTTCTAAAAATAGATTCTACCTATTAAAGTTATTATGTCTCTCCTACCTCCCCTGCTCTCTAAATTGCATAGTTGTTCTATAGGCCAGTCTGGAAAATCTGGTTTTGAAGAGTGGCACATGAATGCTAAGGATAAAGGTTCCCCCACACATGCGTGCTAGTCGTTTCCGACTCTAGGGGCCGGTGCTCATCTCTGTTTCAAAGCCGAAGAGCCAGCGCTTGTCCGAGGACGTCTCCGTGGTCATGTGGCCGGCATGACTAGACGCCAAAGGCACACGGAACGCTGTTACCTTCCCACCGTAGTGGTCCCTATTTTTCTACTTGCATTTCTACGTGCTTTCGAACTGCTAGGTTGACAGAAGCTGGGACGAGTAACAGGCGCTCACTCTGTTACGTGGCACTCGGGATTTGACCCGCCAAATCTGATCGACAAGCTCAGCGTCCTAACCCACTGAGCCACCGCATCCCTTTCATGCTAAGGATAACTAACTCAATAATAATCCTAGAGAATCTTGGTTTATATATATAAAATCATTTTAACTATAAAGGATTTTATAGAAGCAAGCAACCAAGATTAAATTAATGGAATTATATTGGCAAGAAGAGGTGAGCACACAACTTTGTATTGGGGCACAAAATGCACATTCACAAAGCAACTCCAATGGGGGAGGAAAATATTGAAAGCACTGTCTCCACGAGGTTCCTTTACTGTGTCTTAGCAGTAAGGCTGCTTCCTGGACACAGCTGAATGTGGGAAAGTTTTAGGAAAGCAACTGATGGGTTCCCTGCTGTTCTGTTCTCTCCCCCTTCTTTGCATTGCCACCAATCACTTCTCTGAATGTGAGAGAGAGGGATGGCTTTCTAAAGAGTTCTGAACAGATCGATATTTCTGGACCTAGAATTTTGAAAAGGACATTCTATGATTTCAAGCTCTCCTACCTATTGCATGAGTGGTGGGACCATTTCTCCCAGTAGTATCAACTTGTCCCATTAGATCTGGCAAGAGAAGTATGCCCCATCCATTAGACAGTGCTATCTAGCTGGACCCTGGAAGTGTAATAGTATGAGGGATTGACCTTGGGAGACAGGAGAGACAGCAACCAGCATGTAAAAGATATCTCAGTTCACAGGAGAAGAGGAAGGGCCAGAGGAAACCTTTGATGAGGGACCCTCCCTAGTTTTCTGGAGAGTAAAAGAAAAGGAGGAAATACTTTCAGTTTTGCAAGCTTCTATTAAACCTTACAATGAAGCTAGAGTTAGTAGTACTGATGGTATTTCTTGTCTGGACTGCCTTGCAAGACTTATAGAACAAGAGCCTTTTCTGTAGTGGGGCCTGACTGCTAGAACAACATCCCCCCAGAAATCAGACTCACACAATCCTGCTAGCCTTTTGCAAGGATGTAAAGCAGGGCTCTTCAAACTTGGCCCTTTTTATGACTTGTGGACTTCAACTCCCAGAATTCCTCAGCCAGGCACGCTGGCTGAAGAATTCTGGGAGTTGAAGTCCACAAGTCATAAAAAGGCCAACAAGTTTGAAGACCCCCCTGGCTTAAAGGCTTGATTTTGTCATTGAACCTGGAACCCTGACAGTGGGTAAGTCATTTCTTGGTTGTGTTAACTATTATAATTAGTGCTGGTGTGGGTTGTTGCTTTTTTTCTTGATTGCTCTTTATGTTATTTCATTATATCATTTTTATTGGTTTAGATATTGTTAGCTGCCCAGAATCATGCATTTGAGATGAGTGGCCATGTAAAACAATTAAAGAAATCTGCTGCTTTTAATCCCGCCACACACATGTTCTTCCTCCATTTATGCTTATTGTGGTTGATATATTCTCATGGCTACTACAGTATTAAATTTTAAGCTGTAAATCTATTTGGGCAGGAGCTTTTTTAAATTTTATTTTTTAAAAGGGCCATGCATAATGATTGTGATATGTTGCCGTTTTGAGAATGGTAACAAATGTAATAAAATGCAGGTACAGCAGAAGTAGCTTCTGGAAAGATACAGTTGGGGGGCAGAGAAAATGAGATAACTGGCTCTGTAATATTAAAATACAAGCTAGTTAACTTTTATACTTGCTTCCGGTGGTTCATGATGTAAGAACAAAAGGCCATTGCATTATAACATCACATTTCATCAGTTTTTTGGGAGGGGATGTTATAGTGACTTGCAGCAGAAGGGAAGGATCTTTAAAAAAGGAGCAGATAGAAGAGAATACAGTACAGAAAAGGTTAGTTCCATAAGATAAAAAGTGAAGGATCTAACCTAGAAACAAATGAAATCTCCTAGTGGTTTAGAATATACTTTATGCCACTTCTATTTGTAAAAGTAGAGAGGACATCACCTGTTTATTCCATGTGAACACTTGTGACATAAAAATAAAACCAGACACATTTATTATGATTTTTCATTATACTAATCTATTTATGTATGCAAAGCAAGCTCCTGACAGGACAGGGATGTCAAACTTGCAAGGTCACATGACGTGTCACGACGCATCGCGGGTTTTTCCCCATTGCCGGAGCTGGGGTGGGCGCGGTTTCGGCATGACCCATCCGGCCCAGAGGCCGGCAGTTTGACACCCCTGTGATAGAATCTTAAAATAAACCAAAAACTGCAAAGATATGGAACAGTAAAAAGGAATATGAGTGATCTTACCCATCGCCATCAAGGAAAACCTGTGTGTCACTCCAAAGTGGAAGCACCATACCCAGTGTGCAGGTAGCCAAGCTGATTGAGAAAGAGAGAAAGAAGGAATTAGACAGCCTCTAAAACAGGGGTGTCAAACGTGCAACGTCACATGATGTGTCGTGACGTATCACGACTTTTTCCCCATTGCCGATAATGGGGTGGGTGCGGTTTCGGCATGACGCATCTGCCCTGCAGGTCGGCAGTTTGACACCCCTTCTCTAAACAAGCATTATAGGGCATGTTTGCTTTGGAGACTAGTTTCTTTGGCCCTTATCTGTGTCCTTTCCTAAACTTGCAATCATTTGATAAATACTGTAAAAATAAATATATTATCAACAATTTTTCAGTCAAACAGATGTTTCATAGCAGAGAGACTACTATATTTTATTATGCAGGCAGGAAATATTTGTGGTGGCTAAGAAGGAAACACAAAACATTTTTATTTTGCTTCTTGATTTTAAATTCTGCTGTGGCAAACTTTGCTTGCTTCCAGCTGAACTCATAAATGAAAGTTCTGGGAGAACTCACTTTGGAAAAACAGTAGAGAGAAAGAGAGAGAGAGAGAGAGAGAAATCTCTACGAACTGCCAAACTGGTTTGACCAGGGAATGATATATATATAGCTGGCTACAAATGCATGAGGTAAGGAACAACTGCAAAACTTAAGATAGTTTTAATGAAGGTTTTTACTTTTATGAAGACAACAAGGGGCTTATGAACAGGACCACAGATGCATTTGTTTACTTCTAATAATAGCACCAAATTCCAAGAATGACTCCTAGCTATTTACCCAAAATAATAAAATACAAGCTCAATAAAAGAATTAAACTGCATTACAATAATTGCCCTCTGGCACACCTTCACAATGGTGATAATTACAATGACCTATTCAAGTCTCTGTGGAATGATAATGTTCCTAAATTACACCAGGTGGCTGCCAATTGAACCTCCCCCGGGAGGGTACTGAAGAAAATAGGGTCTGCAACAGAGAAACTTTACCTCCAGCTTTCCCCTCAACAACCTCCTGTACTTAGAGGGTTTTGTATATCCATCCTTGGAATGTGCAGTCAGGCTAGATTGTAGACTGAAGACCTGATTCTAGAGATATCTAGAAGTTATGTAGTCCTTTAGAAAAATACCATGGTGTTCAATGGCTACAATGGTTTCACTTCCCAGCATACAGGCCACTGCATTTTATATCAATTGCATTTTGTTTCTGCATAGGTTTCAGAGGCAGCCCAAGCAAAGTACTTTGCAGCCATTTAGTTTAGGTTCCATTTATCAATCCACATCGTTAAATTTGGCTTTTGAATATGATTTAAAGTAAACCACTCAAGAACTAATACTCTCTCTTCTTCCATTTTTCCACAAATTTAATTTTAATTTAATTTAATAATATTTCTATACCGCCCTTCTCCCTGAGGACTCAGGGCGGTTCACAGGGCAAGAATAAAATACAATAAAAATCATTATTCAGAAAGTGGTACTATGTGGCATGACAGGATGACAGGCTAAATTGGAATCAATGGGTTGATTGGAAGTAGACAGGCAAGAACATCCGACTCCCAGTTAATTTGCAGGGTAGTTTAGGTATGCAGGTATGGTTAATAGGGTCAAATACATTTTGCTTTCCAGAACATTTTCTGTCATTACCAATCATTACTGAAAAATTGATAAAGAGGACCTCAGATTAGTGAGAGCTCAGCCAATGGATTCCCAGGGCAGATAAAACTGCAGCCTCAGTTGTAGGTGGAGCTGAGTTAATCCATTGCATTAGCCAAATTTCACTGAGAAAACCAGAATTAAGGTTTATAAATCATGGTTTATCCACATGCTGAGACGAAACTAAAGTATGGTGTGTGTTATTGGGATGTGTGAACCTAGCCATTCTATTTCTCAGTACAATCCCTCATATTTTCCTGGTACCACCACACCCTTGCCACCTCACCTTTCATCAGGGAAGTCCACCCCTAAAAGCACCATCTCGTTCTTGCTCTCCCTCTCCGTTGCTGAGACCACCAACAAGTATCGGATTCTATGAACTCGCGCTGACTCCAGTCTCACAGCCTGCAAGGAAGAAAACACACTAGTCTTGCATGTTTACCTTCTGGTGTCACTTACATACGTACATCAATATAATCTCCACCATGAAAATATGTGGTGCTGCCCATAGATCCAGGAGAAGGATTTTGTTCAGAAGCAAATGGAAGCTACTAGGAGCCCTGAGTCTTGACCACACTTCATGTTAACGCTTACAACTAATGTGGTTTATGCTAAATCATAGTTAGCAACACATACGTACTGAATCTAGCTAGTCCTAGAAGAAAAGAAGAACCTCACTCTCTCTTGACAGCTATTGGCTCAATTTCCAGTCAGAAAAGAAGCAGTTGTTTTGAGAACTTAAAAAAAATATCTAAAAGAGAAGCATGTTTGCAAGTAACCTGAAGTGAGCTTTGTATTGCATTTGGTGTTTATAAACTCATTTCCAAAAAGTATAAGTCTTACCTGTAAAATCATACTATATCAAGATTTAAATTTAAAAAGTCAGATTATGGTACAGAACTGAATTTTGCAATTGACCTCTGCTGGCCGGCCTTCTGACTCTCAGCCACTCACCCTGTGTGAACACCAAGTGAGAGCTGTATTGAAGGCTGTGAATCCCAGCAAAGCCGCAGGTCCAGATGGGGTGCTGGGGATAGTGGTCAGGAATTGTGCCAACCAATTAGCAGGGGTCCTGACAAGGATTTTTAACATCTCCTTGCAAGCCGACCAATTAGCAGGGGTCCTGACAAGGATTTTTAACATCTCCTTGCAAACGGCATGTGTACCATCGTGGTTGAAAGCAGCTACCATTGTCCCAGTCCCCAAGAAAACTGCAGTTGAGTGCCTGAATGACTACAGACCTATTGCATTAACGTCTGTAGTCATGAAATGCTTCGAAAGATTGGTTCTCCAACATCTTAGGACATGCCTCCCACTGGACTTTGATAAACATCAATTTGCTTACAGGGGAAATAGGTTGACAGACGATGCCATAGCTACTGCTTTACACTCTGTAGCAAGTCATCTCGAGAAACCTGGAAGTTATGTCAGGATGCTTTTTGTTGACTACAGCTCGGCTTTCAACACCATTTTGCCGAGCATTCTCATCGAGAAGCTGACTGACTTGAAATTCTCCCTCGCCATCTGCGATTGGATTCAAGACTTTCTTAGGGACTGGTTACAAACAGTGAGGGTTGGGTCTGCTTTGTCCACCTCCCTGAAGCTTTGCACCGGCACGCCACAGGGCTGTGTGCTTAGCCCCTACCTGTACTCTTTATACACATATGATTGTGTATCATCTGACTGTCATAATCAAGTTCGCAGATGATACAACTGTGGTGGACCTTATTACAGGTGGGGATGAGACAGCATACAGGGCAGAGGTACAAAAACTATCCATATGGTGTAGTAACAACAACTTGCACCTAAACATTGGCAAGACGAAAGAGATGGTTAGACTTCCGGAGAAAAAAGGAGGAACCTGCCCCACTTTACATCGGGGAGGACTGTGTGGAGAGAGTTTCCTCCTTTAAATTTCTGGGAGTCTACCTCTGTGAAGATCTGACCTGGAAAGTTAACACAACCCAGGTGGCTAGAAAGGCCCAACAGAGGCTTCACTTTCTTAGGGTCTTGCGGAAGAACAGGGTAGAGCAACGGCTAATGACCCTCTTTTACCGGTCTACTATAGAGAGCGTCCTCTCGTATGGTATTGTGGTTTGGTATGCTGGTCTGACAGCCGTGGACAGGAAAGTATTACAGAGGGTAGTGAGCACAGCACAAGACATTGTGGACTGTCCCCTGACACCACTGGATGACATTGCCAGGGCTCACTGCCATGGAAGAGTGAGGAAAATTCTCAGGGACGACTCACACCCTGGACGGTATCTCTTTACTCTCCTACCATCGGGTAGGAGATATAGGAGTATAGCCAGCCGTACCAACAGGCTGAAAAACAGCTTTTATCCGTGGGCTGTTAGGCTTTTGAATGGGATATAATCTCTGTGAACTTATGCAGAATTGACTTGGGAGGCTGGTGTGTGGTGTAGTTGGTTCACATGGTGTGGTAGGATGGAGGGTTTGTTGTCACTGTGTTGGGGGGAGGGAGCACGGGGAGAGGCTCAGCTAATCTCAATGTACACATGTTGTACTTTGACAATAAAGGTTGTTTATTATTATTATTATTATTATTATTATTATTATTATTATTATTATTTATTCATCCTAAGAAATTTTGTTTCTTTTTTAAGTTAAGAGGCTTCGAATTTTAAAGTACATTCACACAATACATTATTTATTTATTAGTTAGTTTATACTGATTAATGTGTGTGAACAAGCTAGTTTTAACATTTTACCCCCATTTTGAGTGATTCCTTAATAGCCTTCTGTGGCTAATCTTCTAAAATGCTGAATATCTGCAAGACATTTAATATGATTAGTATGGTAATGGCTTGTTTTAATTATTAATCTCATACAGACAAGGAAAGGTGAATTCTATCAATTCCTTAGAAATATTATTTAACTTTTAAATAATATTTACTACTGTATTTTATATTTTTCTCTCCAGTCTGGCTATTGATATCTTGTGCGAATATTGATAATCAGGTGACAATCACACTCTGCAGTTGCTCCTAGTCACACATCAAAAATGGATAGTGCCAAGGTCTATTTGGGGATAGTGTCAGAAATCTTAGAGGGTGAAATGGGCCCCTTAAATATCTGCATCTTCAGAAAGCAAATACGAAATTAATGTTTTTAAGTCTCCTTTGAGGAATCAGTATCAAGTTAGTATGGAGTGTGATTCCAGCCTAGATTTTACAAACCCTTTGGTCACAGGGTCCACACTATCAGATGACATGGGAAACCAGCAGCTTGGCAAAGATTCTTAAGCTAGATGTGGAAGCACTGGACAAAAGCCTTGGAGCTCTTGAACTGAGAGGACCCCCAACAGATGTTCGTTCATTCATATTTTGACTCATTTTTCACTTGGCAAGAGGAAATCCACAATACAGAATCAACCGATGTTCAGAGTAATGTGTCCACTATAACTTTTTTTCTAACTGAACAACCCCTAGTAAGCTTCCAAAAGGAGTCGGGGTCTATCAGAACACAACTTGATAGCCATTGCCTGAAATTGTTCCTGATGCTTGGAGGCTGCTATGACTCACTCTCTAAGAAGAAGGAAAAAAAAGGAAAACAAAAGTTATTTAAACCCATCTGGAAATCTCCCAGCAGAGGCCTCAGAGACAAAACTTGGATCAGGCTCAGCAGAGACGCCAGGTCTGGCTGCCCGCCCGAGAGACGAGACGAAGAGCCCCACAGGCCATAAATGGGGAAGTGGCTGAGCTCCTGGCTGAATGTCTGAAATCTAAATTCCTAAAGGGGAGGAATTCTTCCGCACCCCACCCAAAGGACAATGAGGGCCCGAAGAGAGAGTCCCAGAAGGTGGACAGGGCTGAGTTCATTTCTCACAAGACTGCCAAGCAGCATCAGTTCTGGTTTTGTATCACAACAGGAGATAGGAAAAAGCAGGCTATTTCAGGTCATGAACAAGTAGTAATATGAAGGAAGCAACTTGGAAAATCTGAATCAGCCTGGGAAACAATCTGGATTCTCCAGAATTTCTCTTGAGGGAATAAACTTGTGTGTCCTGCAATTTGCAGGAGGCAACTTGCATGATTGAATGTGTGGGGGGGGGAGGGGGGGGAGAGCAAAACAGAACATGAGGACAAAATTCTTCTGCATTTTTCAAAATGGAGTTAATTCCCTGGAGGTGCATTTAGGTACACTATATGAAATCTCACCTGCAATTTGAGTGATATGGTTCAGACGCAGGTTTTATTGCATTACGGAAAAGCAGACCAGTGGTAAACCACTAGTCTTTTATAAAAAACAAAAAATGCTTCTGCAGAACAAAGCCGCTTCTTCCATTACTAATTGCTATATTAGCTATCATGTTAAAAATCGGGGAAATGTTCCTTGCTATGTCACAGAGAAAAGCTGAGCATCCTGGGTATTGAAGGATGCTCAGCAGGGAAAAAAACCCTCTTTGTTCCTTAAACAAGATAGGTCAGGGAAGACCTTATTGGCTTTCTAGTTTAGACTGATTGGCAAAGTGATCTGGTCTGACAGGAATGCCAGATCTTTACTAATCAGACAGCAAAATGCAGAATTGGAATCAGAAATGTCGCTGGAGTATGAAGTCGTAGAAAGAAATGTGGGGAGACATTACTGCCTAGACTTCTGGCTTCTTGAGACTCAAGTAGCAATGCCTTTCCTGTCTCTACCTTTTGTCTAGTTGTTTGTATCCCTTCTTCCAGTTATTAGCAATCTTACCAGCTGGATAGTGTCTTCTGGCCGCAGCAGCCCCACCATTTGCTGTAAGTGCAGTTCTTGCTGCCCAGGTATAGCATCTTCACTTTTAGGTGTTTGGTCTAGAGGGGTTGCTGGACCCTCCTGGACCGCCTCCAATTTGTCTTCTTCTGGCAGGAGTAGAGCAGCTCCCTTGACCATGACAAAGCTGTGGCTGAAGAAGAAAAGGTGGGAAAAAAGAGACTCATGTTGAAAGACCTGCTTAGGCCGTGCCCTAGTTGGAGAATGGGGAGAGTGGGGCTTTCAGGGAGAAGGGAAGTTTAGAACTCTGAAAAATAAGTAAGTAAGTAAGTAAGGCAGGCAGGCCTGGCACAGCCAATAGCATATCACAAAGGACCAAGCTGAACATGTCTTGTCAGCAGGGGGACAAACAAAATAGTGAAGGTTGGCTGGCATGGCAGAGTGCAGGGCAGTGAGGGCGGCTGAACTGGGGCTTTCTGAGACTTCCGGGGGGGGGGGGGGCAGCTGCCTCGTACCATCTTATTAGAACTTCTTGGGTGTTTGTGCTCCCCTGGCATAGTACCATTTTGCTGCACTGTGGAGGCTTCCCAGGCATTTGGTGCTGGAGTGGGTGGGAGGCTGCTTCTCAGGTGTTTAACACTTCCTGGGGTGTGGCACCTTTTCACTATCCTGCTGGGCCAGGCTGCAGCAGCTAAGGCTCCCAGGGGTGGCTGTGGTTTCTTTCCCTGTCTTCCCTGCACTTGCACCATGGCACAGCACCCCCAATTCATGCTTGACCTCCCCGAGACACCCTGGCACTCCTTGCCTTGGACTCCATCTGCTTAACAACCTGCCATCCTCACTTAACAATGGCTGCCAGGAATGCCAGGATTTTGGTCACCAAGCAGTTACTTGATGCCTCATTTAATGGCTGCTTCATTTAGCAACCAAAATGCTTGTGCCAATTGTAATCATGAGTCAAAGGCTGCCTGTAATCAGTCAGCTATTTTGTACAGAAAAAAATGAATGTACAGAGGAAAATGAATAAAAACTCTGCTGGCTTGAAGCATTAACCTCCATGACTGAGAATTTAAAACAACACTTGGTTTTGACATTAAAATAAAGCCAAAACAAAAACAGTTTTCCCTCTAAGGAATATATTAAAAAGTCCAAACATAATGAAGACTGAAGGAGCCATATTAAATACCTATGTATTGTTTAGTTTTAGATGGTATTGTTTGACATTTCTTAAAGTTATCCAAGGGGTTATGGTACAAACCACCCTCACTTTTTGAGCATTTATATTTCTATAAAAGTGTGTGGGGAAAGACAAATAAGGGAAAAAGATTAAAGGGCTTTCTACAGTGACACACAGGAACGTGGGCAACTATACCTCTACATCGTTTTAAAAGCACAGCTATATGGAAATGTCGATTTAAAATAAAGAAGCAACATTAGTCTAAATGGTTCATTTTTTCACTGATCAACTCCTACAAGAAAAATAGTCTATCTGAAAAATAGTAAATATTGCTTCAGAGGGGGAGGGATAATTTCATTCTATTTTCATAAGGGACCTTTCTCTGACACTGTTAGAAATTGAATATAAATATATTTCCATATATATAAATTGGGAGGATATTTTATCCTATTTTCTATACTTGTCTCTAAGAGTTTTTTTTCATAGTATATGTTTTAGTAATCAATATGCAACTATCACACTTCTGCAGCACAAAATGAAGTATTTTCCCTATGAGAGAAATCTTCAGCATGGATCTTATGAGAAACAACCTTCCTATAAAACCCTTTCTTCACCACACCTTGTATAAAAATCTTTTAAAACCTATTTAAAACCTATTACAAAGAAGAAAGGCAAGGGAGCAAGCATACTACATTCAAGGCATTAGTCTCCAGCATTATTTTTATATCCAAAAGCTTCTTGGCTTCATAAATATTTTAGAAAAAATGTGGGTGATTGGTACTGAGTCTCTCTTTGGCAGTGTGTTATCTACCTTGAAAAAGAGATACAGCTAGCGTGGGAAGGTACATAGTATTAGAGGAGTAAGAAGTAGAGATGCCCGATAGAGTTCTGATAAATGAGTATTTTGTACATTTAATCAACCAACCAACTAATAGATACCTGGTTATGTACTCCATGGCAGCCATTTAATGAATAGGCAAGCATGTCCCTAGCAACCATTTTGTCACAGTGTCCATTATATGCTCTCAAATATACAACTGATCATCAGTCCAAAAAAGAATGGGGAGGCCTGTTATAATGTTGCATTCCTGATTAGAAAAAATATGATTCTGGCTCCAATATGCTTATGATCAGAATTTGGACTTTTAATTCCATGAATGGTATTTGTCTTTAGCAAATTGGATATACCCTTTCCACAACAATTTGAAACAATCTGTTCTATTTTTAAAAAAATCTCAGATGGTTGCACATTCTTCCAATCTTTCTTTTTTTAGTGCTGGTTTACTCCTGACAAAGAATAGCAAATTACTCAGCTCCTAAACAAGCATTTCAGGAACATTCATACAGTATATGGTTATTTCTCCATTTCTTCACCATACAGTTAACAACTGAAACCATTTCTTTAAAGTTTCAAAAAGAACCTGTCTAGGAGTATGTGTGTGTTTTGTTTTTTTCTAGTATGTTCAACTGTTGCACGTGGAGGCAGCAGTTAAATTTGTATGATTAAAAAAAGTGTGAAAATTTTCAAGGGCAGGGCCTGGAAGACCTACAGTTAATCTATAACCTTTTAAAAAAATGATTATATAAAGAATATTAGGAACAATGACTACAGTACTTACCGTCGCTGCAATTGTCTTCTCCTGGGAACATCTTCATCCTGCAAGGGATTTCCATGTTGATTAGTATTTCTCTCCAGATTACAATGCTTGCTGTTAAAAGAAGTGCTGGCTTTTCACATCTAACATCAATAGCCTTCGCTTGGTCCCTTCTCCCAAAACTTTTCAGAAGCTGTGGCAGATCCTCCCATTTAAACAGAAGCTCTGAATTCTAATTCAATAACCACAGGAAGCACAAGAAGTTGCCTTTCACTTAAATCTTTAATAAGTCTCTTGATCTAGAATGCGGGACATGACAAAATCCTAACATAAACTAACATATAAACAGACATGGCTCATTAAATGATTAACTATGTCAGGGGTCAGCAACCTGAAACAGTGAAAGAGCCACTCGGAACCGGTTCCCTCACAAAAGGAAAAACTGGGAGCCGCAAAAAAATGTGTGCGCATGCGCGTACATGTGTGCATGTGCAGAACAGGGTTTGACTGAAGAGTGGAGCCAAGGCGAGATATGCACCTACCCTGCATATTTGAATTGATTGGTTGAACTTTTGTAGTCCCACTTTTTTTTTTTTTTGGACTGCACATGGCAGAGGACTGGGAGCCGCAGGAGACGGCTGAAAGAGCCGCATGTGGCTCTGGAGCCGCGGGTTGCACACCTGTGAACTATGTAATCTCATAACTTAAACAAGCCATTCCTTGTACATAATTGGAATGGTAAGCTCACATTTGCTACCATCAAAGGCTATTTAACACCATTGTTAGGTGCTTAAATGAAGGGTCAACCCTGAATAGCCCATGACTGATAGGACCCATCCCTAGTAGTGATCTGAGAGAATTTCCTTTGTACTAAGAAAACAATGTCCAAGCCAAATATGTGGAGTCATCAAGCAACTATTTCTGCCATTGGCTTTGGCATGGGAAAACTTGGCATGACATAATGTTTCAATTCCTAATACCTCTGTGGTCGAAGCAGATATTTTTGGGGACTTCGTTGTAGAATCCTGAACATTCACAGGACTTCCATTACAGAACTCTGGTCCCCCAATCTATGGCCTGTCTCTAAGATCATTTGTTCTGCTTGTTCAGCTAGACATGAGGAAAGGAGGGAGGGAGGAAAGCATGTTGGCAGTGGCAGCAACAAATGCCACCCTTTGGGAAATCTTGCTAAGCATTTCTCTCTATTATTTCACAGTAAAACTAGTATGTTCCCAATTTATGCTGACATGAAAAGAGTTTGAAACTTACTTTAAAAAAGAACAAACCTCAAACGCAAATGTCTCTCTTTCCAATCAGTTCTACACTTTCATGATAAAGGTCCATGGAATATTTCCAAGCTTTCTTAATTAAAGAAATATTGAGCATTAGAAGTAGCTATTTGTATATGGGATGCTTCAAATCCAGATCATTTTATGGTGAATCAATATGGAAAAACAACTATGCATCGGAAGTAAGAAACCATTTCTTTGAAGGACAGCACACATTTTTAACTAAATATAATAAGACATTTCAAAAGATTGTTTTCCTATCTTGAAACTCTGTCTCCATCATTAAAAGGAAGTAAGGAGGATGATTAAATTTCAGTTCAGAGCACAAAACTGCTATATTAATTTTTGCTTTGGGTCCAAATAAGGGTTCGTTTTACAGAAAAGATAATGTCTTATAATTGTGGCTTTCATAGCTTTGCTAATTCTTAATCTATCAATGGCTGGAACACACGCTCTTTCATAAAACTGCAGGCCAAGGTGCCCCCATTCCAGTAATGAGACCTATTTGTTAAGTTGCATGATGTAACAGATAGAAGTTATTCTTTAGAATTCTAGTAAAACTTTCTTTAAATCGAGACTATTGCATATGTATTATTTTTGCAATGTCTACAACAGCCCTATATACGACTATTGCACATAGTGAGGCTGAGGCTGAATAGCTTGCCCAAGGCTAGGCAATAAGATTCCAGTTATGTGACATTACTCTTACAAAAAAACTTTCTGGCTCATGCTCCTAGATACTATACTATTCTAGTTCTCATTATTCTCTACCAACCAAATATGTTATTGCTCCTGTGAAGTCAAATGCTTCCAATTAGACAATGTTAGACTAGCATTTAACAACCTTCCTGGTTTTGTAAGTAGCAAAAGCAAATCAAGCACCAGGTAACCTCCAATATCTGGCTAATGCCCCAAGTTGTATACTCTTTCTTTCTGTGCCATAGCTTCACAACAGCAGAGATTCTTCCGAAGGTTTGGAAATAGATAGGCAGAGATGAGTTGGGCAGTCTTCTCTTATCTCTCATTTCCTTTTCAGGATGCCTAGATTGGCCTTGAATTCGAGCTCTTGCATAATCTTATCTATGTGCTTCCCATTTGGTTGGCAATTTCCTGTGATATTTCTAAGCATCAAGGAAAAACAGCAAACAAACAGCATTTGTGCCACTTCTTAATTGCCAGTTCTTTGCACAATGTCTAATTACACTTGAAACTCAAGATCATCCCACAGACTGCCAGGCTTGAGATGTAAGCTTAGGCACAGATGCTCTGGTGCAAGAAGCCTAAGGCTCTATCCCACTGGTATAATGGACTGGAAAGTCTTTCTCTTTGAGGCCATTATGCAAGAGATAATTCTGCAGTACTCCTTGGTCTCATGAGTTGCAGTCTGCCAGGAGCTGACAGGAAGTAGTATGTTGTGAAACTTACTGACAAGCAACTCTTAGTGCCTACTTCTCCCACAGAAACTTGGGCTGTTGAAAACTGATTAGAGAGAATAGTATATTAATGGCAATGAGAGGAAAGAATGGCCACAATTTGACAGGTTTCCTAAACTGCTTCCATACAAGGGGAGGATAGAAATGCAGCAGTCTAGGAAGAAGAGAAGGGAAGCACCTTTCAACAAACCACTACAATCTATTGGAAAAGAGATCTATGGACATGTTATAAATTGTACTGTTGCAGCTAAATCACTTCCTTGTTTTTGTTTTTTTAAAAAAACCCACCCTCTTGCCACTTTTTGGCTATTGTAAAGCAAAATGGATGCTAGTACAGCAATGCTGTTAAGGGGATGATTGCATCTACCTTCCATACTGCAAGTGGGAGAGTGGATCCATGGGGAGCCGGGAGGAAAGACTTTGCCTAGAGTGTGGCAAAGCTCCCCCTCTCCCAGATCCACTAGTGCGCTTCTCTACATGCACGGTATGGGGGGGGGGGGAAGAGAGGCCTGCTAAAATCGGATAATCTCTCCCCTGACTCTTTCCCTTCGGATTTTGTTTTCCCTGCCCTTCTTCCGAGAACTACCCTTAAGGGAACTTCAAGTACACGTTTTATTTTTTTCACGAGCAAGATGGTGAACTCCGAGGCCACTCTCTGCAAAACCCTGCTCACAGTTTGCAGTGATCTATAAGACAGATGGAAGCCAAATACATTCGGGGAAGGGGCCCAGGTAGGACAGGCGCCCAAACATCCTCGGTCGCCCAACCCAGAAAGGAGGGACGGGGACAAGTCCTCAGAGGAAAGCGTGTCTGAAAGGAGGGTCGGCCGCAGGATCGGAACAGAATGCAGGACTGTACCATCTTCAAGAGTCCTGTCCAGCGTGAAAGGCACGGGTCGTTTGGGGGGGCTCACCTTGCAGCCGGTGGGGGTCGAGTGGCCACTCCCCGATGGGGATCGACATACAGTAACCAGCGCCATGCGCGGACGAACTCCTGCGCCTTTCCTCCGCTCCGGGGGAGACTGAGACGGTGCCACTCGGAGCCAGCGCAACGCCGCCGCAAGCCGTCTGCAGGGGGCGGGAGTAGCGGGGGCCACTCATTCACTCATCCCGGGGTGGGAGCCTGCCAACCGTAAACTTTCTGCTCCTTCGTCCAGCCACTCCGACGAACGGGCGCACGGATATCGTCTGCAAAGCGATACCGAGTACGTCCTTTCGGGGGCGGCTCTTAAAGGAACAGGCCCGAGTGGCGAAAGACCAGCGGCGGGGGAGGAGGAGGAGGAGGAGGAGGTGCCAACCCGTGGCAACTACGGGAACTCCCTTCCCAAGGCAATCCTCTCTCTCCGCCGTCCCGTTCTCCTAATCTTGGGCCAGGGCTCAGCCTCGCCACGTTTACAGAAAGCCGAACTCTACATACTCTTAACTGAAAGGGGAGGATCTTTCAGGCTGCCCTGTGCCTGGAATAGGGGTCTTCAAACTTGGCCCTTCGATGACTTGTGGACTTCAACTCCCAGAATTCCTCAGCCAGCTTGCCTGGCTGAGGAATTCTGGGAGTTGAAGTCCACAAGTCATCGAAGGGCCAAGTTTGAAGACCCCTGGCCTGGAATATCTAACGATTACCTTTCCCCTATATACCTGGCGTTAGCCACAGGGCTCACTTGACGCGATCTCCCGCGGGTGGGTGGGTGGCTTTTTTTTTTCTTATAAGCTCACCAGAACCACTACAGTATTAGCAAAAATTTGCAGCTGAAAAGGAGCAATCTTGTAACAGGCTCTAGCTGTTACCGGGCTGTCTTTCAGGGGAGTTCTCCCTCCCCCTCCCTCCGCCGCGGAATTACTAAGGCTTATCTAACCCGATACCGAGGAAGAAACTATACTGTTCCTTTAATATGAAAAAAGGAAAAGTTCCCTATCTAAACTTGAAGTGGTGGTGGTGTGAGCATTTATCCTGCTCCTGGATTTTGAAATTTTACTACTGGCACATATCCCAGACTTAAAATAGAGAAATCTCTGGAGTCTGGCTTGTTATAACTATAGCCATCTATGTCTTGCTGCATTGTTCGTTACTACTACAGTGATTCAGCAGGTAATTTTTTTTTAAAAAGTCTGAGAAGTACCGGTAGTTTGGGAAAAAAAACACAGCATAAATCTCTTTTTTTCCAGCCAGCAAGACCACTGAATTCAGCTGCTGAAATTCAGCAGAAAGGCTCAAACTTTCTCACAAGATCCTAGTGAGCTGTAAAGAATGATGCCATGAAGCAGAACTCAGAGCATCAGGAAAATTTAAGTAAAAGCATCTTCAAAGGCAGTAGGGCTGGTTTACCAAATTGATATAAAAGAGCGTAAATTATTATTAAGAGACTTCCTCTATATGATATGATGAGAGTTGAAAATCATCTAATTGCATCATTGACCACAAACACCAGTGAGACGCCAGCAAATACTGTGATCAAAGAACAAGTCAAATGCTGGAATTCACAAGCCTCTTGGCAGTCTTCTTGTCTGTCCCTTTACAACAGGCCCACGTTTCATTCTACAATATTTACCACAACAAATAATTTTAAGGCTCCAAGAGTTAGTTTATTGTGATAAGCATATCACGAGCTGATCATCACATCTCATTATTGGGAGTACAGTATTGGGTGTTTTTTTTGTATAATGTAACGCATCGATTCTTGAACATTTTGAAATAACTTGGCTTGCATTCTGACTTGATTTGGGCATTCGGGGCAAATACTGTACCTGATGATAATGCCTAGCCAACCATAGCTGATCTCAAAAACTAAAGAAGGTTGAACTTGATTACTACTACTCGGACAAAAATGTAGCTAAAATGCTGGAAATTGAAAAACATCCCAGAAGATGGAAGTAGGAAAGTCCCTTTATATTGTGGCCCAAAAACCTACATAATCCATAGAATTATTGGGAATTGAGTTTACTTGAAGGACACTGTAACAATATTGCATTTTCTCTATTTCTCTGGACATAGCTTACTTGAACATGTGGGGAATGAGGGCAGAAAGTTTCATACAGTGCATGACATACTAGCTGCATCTGCAAACGGTTTTCAGTCAAAACAGATAGGATCTCCAAGTTCAGGTAAGTCTTAATGTTGGAACTCTGTTCAGAATCATTCCTTGGTCCTCCAATCCAGTCAGTTATAAACAGTGACAACACACCTCACAACACAGTATTAACTTCCTAAAATTACTGAGGCAAAATAAAGCTACCTTCCATTTAATGTACCAAGTGAGCATTATGACTAGCATTAGTGTTCTAATGTTTCAGAGAAGAACTTGGATTGTCCGGGGATTGTCCAAAATATGCACTTCACATATCTGAACAAAATCAGATGCCGTGGAACCTCTTCCAAACCTTCCTAAATGAAGGAATATTAAGTAGAAAGGCTATACAAAATGAACACAATTAATGGTTATTGCAATTTCAGTAATATTAGAAGTATTTTAAAAACTATTTGACAGGCTTTTATCACACGGCCTCATAATAGCCACCAAGGTTTTGTCACACAAATTACGTTTTTGTGAATGACCACTAGGGGGGACATGTAAGGCAGGAAATTAGAATAACAATCTTGTTCTGTATTACTATAGTAGTAATGATGCCGAGAGTTGACCACTGGTCAGATAAAAAGATTTCAGAATTCCAATTATTCACAGAACGAAGTAATTTGAACAAACTTCAAATTCTGTGGGTCAATAAATCATACATGCCAGCCAAGAAGAGGATAGGGGAAAGGCTTCAGGAAATACAGAAGCAGACCAAGACAAGAGCAAAGAAGCAAAAAAGAAAAATGCAGAGTAAGCAAATATCCAGAGAAAGAGGAACCTGACAAAAGAATTACGGGGGATGGAGGTTTAAGAGGGAGAAAACACGGGGAATTAAGGCAAAGAAATGTTTAACCCAAATATGAACCATATTCTAGGGCAGCCTTCAACCTATTGCTCCCTAAATGTGACTACTGTCCTTCAGTGAAGGCAGAGCACAATTGTGGCAGTCTGAATTAAGGGGACAGGGAAACAAAAATGCAAGGAAGCTGCTCAATAAACAGCGTGGCTAAAGTAAATGTAATAAACTAAGGTGTGTCCTGAAAAGCAACGTCCCAAGATAAGTGACTGCTTAAATGGAAGAAAATGCAATTTTGGGGGGGGAGGAGTTTGGTAAAACTCCTTTCAATCTCAGTGGTGTGTTGCTAATCCTTGATCAGGAAATTCTGCTATTTATTGCTTCTACTATCACCATAGCCTTGTAAGTAAAAGGAAGATGGGAAACTAAGAAGGCACATATGCTAAGCATTTTATAATAAATTAAAATAAATATATTATTGACTGCAAGTTTTGATTCTATAGGAAATAGGATCATTTCCTGTTGAGCTCATAAAAATGAAAGGTTATCAAACATGCGGAATCTAGCATTTGGCTTGCTAGAAATGTTGCACAGACCTTAATTCTTTGTGAACAATCTACTAATTCCTTCTTAAGACATGCTACCACACAGCATGATCATTCAAACCACAAAAAGGGGTTTTTTGAGCAAACAAATCAGCTTGTTCAGTAATCACAAGTACCAAGAATGGAGCCTCACTTTGCCTTTGTATGAGAGCCACACAAACTGTGTCCAAGATAGTTGAAACTGAAGAACGCTACCAAAAGCAGATGCTGGTTTCATGTTTTTTATTTAGTATTCCTGCTGCCCAGAGCTCCCTGTGCCTGGTCCCCAGACAGCAGGAGAAAACTGCTCAAGAGTGGACCCAGCTCTTCCCTTTAGACCCACTGGGTTCAGATTTTAAAAAAGCACACACCTCCGCTCCCTTTCTGGTATATATCTTCAAAGATATAAATTAAATAAATTAAACACAGGAGGAGGGGAGAGCAGCAGCTCATGATGAGGAAGGGGGGGGGGGGAAAGAAAGGAATGAATATTATTCATCAAGCTGCAGCCTAATTTCAATCTTACTGCAGATATCAATGCATTGAGCTCCTGGTTCCCACCCTCTCCATTGCCCGAATCCCCAAGAGGCCAAAACCATGCAAAGACAGAAGCTGCAACAGCACACTTCTAGCAACCTCAGTAAAACCTACAAGCTCATCTGAAAAAGAGAAACATCTTCTTTGATTATTTTCCATTCTTTTCCTATCAGTTGCTGCCCCTTTTGTCTTACTCTCCTTCTCTGTGCTGTAGAAAACAATTCCTCCATGAAGGATAAAGCGATTAAAAAAATTATAAGAAATAATATTAAAGGACGGAACCAGGTGAACCACAGGAAATGCAGAAGGTTCTGTCTTCTCATCTCCAGCCTGACCCCAACAGGAAAGGGGGCAAAGCATGGAAACCCAACCCAACCCAAAATACAGTGGCAGCAAGGAGAATTAGGCTGGGTGGGTGTGAGGCTTGAGCAAGGCTGAGGGACCCCTTGCTAGCAGGCTGGGATGCTACTTCTCTGTCAGAGAGAGCTGGAGGATGCGTTGCAGCTCCTCATCTTCTTCACGGCGTTGGCGCTCCCGTTCTTCCTGCTCCCTGGATGACAGCTCCATGGCCAAACGCAGCTGCTCATCAAAGCTGGGGTAAGGTGGAGGCAAGGCTGAGGAACCGCTTCCATTGGTGCTGAGTGCTGGGTTGCCCTCAGGAGCAGGCACATCATTGCCACCTCCAGACTCCATAGGGCCTAGGCCTGGCCCTGACTGAAGGAACATGCTTTCTTGGATGGCCCTAAGAAGGAAGAGAGAATTTGTTGCAAGAAGAGAGAGAGAGAGAGAGAGAGAGAGAGAGAGAGAGAGAGAGAGAGAGAGAGAGAGAGAGAGAGAGAGAGAGAGAGAGAGAGAGAGAGAGAGAGAGAGAGAGAGAGAGAGAGAGAGAGAGAGATCAGTTACTCTTCTGCTTGTTCAACAGGTGTACTTCAGCCCCCCTTACTTAAAGGCCTTCAAACATATATTTGTCCATATTCTCGTCTTAGCCTTCTGATTGTCTGGCCCAATCTAGAGTTTCTCCTTGCTCATACAACAATTACAAAAGAGCCTCTGGCTGCCAGTACAAACAAAGCAGTAGGTCAGCTTTTGGTTCAAGCTGTTTGCACCGATAATATACTCTCTATGCTGACAACAACCTTCTGAATTTCCTATATTTCCTAGGTAATGGTGGAGCAACATTTTTGTCCGTGTAATAAAGTTGTGTTCACACTATGGATCACTGCCTGAGGACAGATACTCTTTATTGCCTCCCATTACACAAGGCTCTTATTCCACTACTTCCAAATCAGAATGTGATTCATTTAATCAAGCACTTAAAACACAATAGTTAATGGGACATGTCACACTGAATTGGTTCTGTTGAATCACAGAAAACGGAAGAAGAAGCAGCAGAGTGCAAAAGTTGGCTTAAAACTTAACATTAAGAAAACCAAGATCATGGCATCCGGCCCTCTCAATTCCTGGCAAATAGATGGGGAAGAAATGGAGGTAGTGACAGATTTTATTTTCCTGGGCTCCAAGATCACCGCAGATGGGAACTGCAGCCAAGAAATTAAAAGACACTTGCTCCTGGGGAGGAAAGCCATGGCAAATCTAGACAGCAGACTAAAAAGCAGAGACATCACACCGCCAACAAAAGTGTGTATAGTCAAGGCTATGGTCTTCCCAGTTGCAATGTATGCCAGTGAAAGCTGGACCATAAAAAAGGCTGAGTGCCAAAGAATGGAGGCTTTTGAACTATGGTGCTGGAGAAGACTCCTGCGAGTCCCTTGGACTGCAAGGCGATCAAACCGGTCAGTCCTAGAGGAGATCAACCCTGACTGCTCCTTAGAAGGCCAGATCCTCAAGTTGAAACTCAAATATTTGGCCACCTAATGAGAAGGAAGGACTCATTGGAGAAGAGCCTAATGCTGGGAAAGGTTGAGGGCAAGAGAAGAAGGGGACGACAGAGAATGAGGTGGCTGGATGGAATCACTGAAGCAGTAGGTGTGAGCTTAAATGGACTCCAGAAGATGGTAGAGGACAGAAAGGCCTGGAGGAACGTTGTCTGTAGGGTCGCGATGGGTCGGACACAACTTCACAACTAACAACAATCACAGAATAGTTGTAACTTAAACAGTCATAGCAACATCTGGATATACAGAGACAGCTGTGGACTGGGAAGTAGTTTATTATCTGTCTGCATTTGCTTATCTGTATTATCTATTCAGATACTAATGTTGAGACTGCAGCTGCTTTCTCAAATATCTTGCTTTGCAAATATGTTGCAACTACATTTTTCAGAATTCTTATCTTAGGTGAAAGACAGTAGACGAAATACTGTACAGATAGTCCTCAACTTACAACAGTCCATTTAGTAACCATTCAGTTACAACAGCACTGAAAAGTGACTCATGACTGTTTTTTACACTTAAGACCATTGCACCATCCCCATGATCAGGCAATCAAAATTCAGATGCTTGGCAACTGACTCATATTTATGACAGTTGCAGTGTCCTGGGGTCGTGATCACCTTTTGCAACCTTCTGACAAGCAAAGTCAATGGGGCAGCCAGATTTACTTAACAACTGTGTTAGTAACTTAACAACTGCAGCTATTCTCACTTAACAACTGTGGCAAGAAAGGTCGTAAAATGGAGCAAACGTCACTTAACTGTCTCCCTTAGCAACAGAAATTTTGGGCTCAACTGTGGGCATTAGTCAAGCACTTCCTATATAGGAGCAAAAGAAGTGGGACTTGTAAAATAACTTGTGGACATTAACAATTTTGTACAAAGGCTTTTTTATAAAATATACTATTTGTTTCCATGTGTGGATCAAAACACATGAAACCTGGAAGTTTCAGTTCAAGCACAGGCTACTCCAAATTAGTGGAACTGTTGTTGCACAGAATTTTTGTGCAACACCAGAAAGGAGCAGCTGATAAAAATAGAGATAATATAGCGCAATAAAAATAAACATTCTGAGGAAATTAAAAATTCTCTGGCCTTGAAACGACACAAACTAATTCAATATGTAAATCTTCCAGGGAGATCTGATGGCACCATCATTACCAACAAGGCTT
Source organism: Vipera berus (assembly GCF_964194415.1). Lineage (NCBI taxonomy): Eukaryota > Metazoa > Chordata > Lepidosauria > Squamata > Viperidae > Vipera > Vipera berus. The sequence continues at coordinate 119,591,334 of NC_138202.1, read as the reverse complement.
TTCCCCAGGTACTACCCACCTTATTTTGGATGGTATAGCAACCAGAAAATGGCTTTAATCCACGGGCACGCCCATGCTAGAACAGGCACAAAAGCTTTACAGATCTTTGCTTTATGTTCAGAAATAAACTGGAAGCCACTGAAGTTTTTAATCATTGACACAATATATGCCAGAACCTGGGTCCATTCTGCAGCTGAGCAGGCATTATTTGGAAAGAATGGCAGTTTGTGAAGCCATGCCTTGTGTAATACATAAAGTACTTATGTTTTACCCCCCCTAGGTTGGGGAATTTCCATAAATATACAATGGAAACCATATAGGCCTCCCACAACAGTCTGAACTATAGGGGCAATTGCAAATTGAATAATTTGATTCGAAATACCGTATTTTCCGGCGTATAAGACGACTTTTTAACCCATGAAAATCATCTCAAAAGTTGGGGGGTCATCTTATACGCCCAGTCGTCTTATACGCCGGAAAATACGGTAGGCTAAATACTATCTCTGGGCATATAAAAGTAGATGTATCTGTAGTAGATGAGATAAAGTGGAGCATTTAAATCATCAAATAGCTTTTCATGGGGTTGCTGCAAAACTGTAAGATTCACAGCTCTTGGGCTTGCCTAAATTGCTATTTACTGCATTTTTTCCAAAGCACTCCTGATGCCTTTGGGAGTGTTCATGTCTATTTTCTTAAGCTGCAGTAGTTTGCTGAAGTAATTCCCAGCTTTTTCTTTGCCATAAACTTTCATCAGTCATTTAGAGGTCACTGAATGGCATGCAATAATGGTAGAGAAAGCCTACCATTTCCTATTAAGTGCACTTAAACTCAAACAATTTGGAAGACAACAATAGGCTTGTGACACTGCTGTGCCGAAACTGCTGCAAAATGAATACTGGACACATCCAGGGTAGATATGCATTTTTTCCCCACAAGTAAAATGATGAACTAGCAAACCAACTGGACTAATGCAAATACTTTTTTATTAACAAACCATCTGTTTTGCATTTAAATTCACTGTGTCAAATCTGCTGATGAATTTACAAGTCAGTGATCTCATACAAGATTCTTTTAAATTGGCTTGCTGAAAAATGGTAAAGATCTCTTAGCTTAACGAGTGGGCTATGCAGTGCATTAAAGCACAGTTTAAGTTATGATTTACTGAACAAATCGTAACTGTGTCATTTGTAAATTAAGCTAAACACTAAACGAAACCAGAACTTATTCAAAAGTTAATCAGTGGCCTATAACAAGCACCTGCTGTTTATATTTGTTATTTTTTGAAATATTTGTGTTTTATAATCTTTGATTATATTGTGATGTATTTTATTAATCTTTTTGTAATTTACCTCAGCTACTTTAAGAATAGAAGGTGCAAGCAATGGCTCAGTTGTTAAAAGATGCTGAACTTATCAGCTGGGGTGCTGACAGATCAGGTTCAAGACCTGAGCGCCACACAAGGGGGTGAGCTCCTGTTCTGGCCCCAGTTCCTGCCCACCAAGCAGTTCGAAAGCATTATTTATTTTATTTTATTACATTTATATAAAATCAAATAAATAATTTTTTTTTATTTTTTTTTATTACATTTATATACCGCCCTTTCCCGAAGGACTCATGCGAGTAGATTAATAGGTGCTGTTTCAGTGGGAAGGTAACAGCATTTCTGTGTGCCTTTGGCGTATAGCCATGCTGGCCACGTGACCAAGAAATCGTCTTCGGACAACGCTGGGTCCCTTGGCAAAAAAAATGGAGATGAGCACTGTGCTCTATAGTTGGAGGGAAATCTTTTCCCTTACTTTAAGAATAAGCATATTCTTAAAATTCATATAATTTTGATTATATTTTAATGTATTTTATTATTGTTATAATTTACTTCACTAGCTTAGTTAAGAACATGCATGGGGAAACCTACAGTACTCATGAATGAAAGAGCACAATTTTCTGGGTGTATTTTACCACATGAAATTCTTAGCTTATCCGCACATATTCTGAATATAGTAAATGAGCCACAAATTCAACAAATTAAAAACAATGCAAATCAGAAAAATCAGAAGCGGACATTCAGTCAATGGAGTCCTTTGTTGGTAACTACAACAGGACCCCACTGTCACCTCTTACTGTATTTGCTTTCAATAAAATGAGACAAATTTTAAGGGTTAAATAAAGGGGAGACCTTCTAAGACCATGATCAGTTCTGCAGTACATAAACATAATTTTAAGAAGTATTCCAGGGAAAAAGCAAGCTCTTCTCCTGTAGAATATTTCTGTACTAACCACAAAAAAGATACAGTAGAAGATTTCATTCTCAACAGACAAGATGACATACCTCCTTGTTTAAATCTGCCAGAAACAGGTGTAAAATACTAAAATAATGATTAGATTCACACATTCCAATATATTATATTATTATTTATTAAATTTGTTTACTGCCCATCTCATTGCAAGTTGGCTTAGTTGTAATTTTATGGGAACCCAATTATTACAGTGTGATCTGTAGTTTATAAACATAGAAGCCAGAAATATGTTTCAAAATGATATTAATATTGAAGATTTTAAAAAGTTGAGGGTATCCTGTGTTAAAAATACAAAACTTTTTAAGTTTTTTTTTAAAAAAAACCTGAAACAATGTTTCTTATCTCTTTTTCCTAACAGCGTTTATTCTCTTTCCATTGCCATTTTGCAATTGCTTCTCTATCTACAAAATTTCAAGCCTGTGACGCCAGGTTAAATGTTACCTAAATGTCGGAAATACAGCTTGATGGTGATATAGTAAAAGAATGAAGCAACCTTTACTGTTTCTTGGATCTAAATGTCAACCCATGTACAGCAGTTTCTTAAAAAAGAAAAAAAACTATAAGGCTATAAGAATTTGGTTATATACACATGATTGTAATATAACCTTTTCTAATTTAAAATATACTGTTTATTCATGTCATGAATTCAGGCTGCATTGGGCACAAAAAAATGTTCTATTGTCAGCAACTGCTGCATTGGAAAGGATAGACACTGAGTAATCAATGTTAAAACTTTCTAATAAATTAAAATATATTCCTAGAAAGCAGGTAAAAGGAGGTATTTTTCAAGATCTTGGTTTTCTTAATGTTAATGTTAAGAAAACCAAGATCATGGCATCCGGCCCTCTCAATTTCTGGCAAATAGATGGGAAAGAAATGGAGGTAGTGACAGATTTTATTTTCCTGGGCTCCAAGATCACTGCAGATGGGGACTACAGCCAAGAAATTAAAAGACGCTTGCTCCTGGGGAGGAAAGCCATGGCAAATCTAGACAGCAGACTAAAAAGCAGAGACATCACCCTGCCAACAAAAGTGCGTATAGTCAAGGCTATGGTCTTCCCAGTTGCAATGTACGGCTGTGAAAGCTGGACCATAAGAAAGGCTGAGCACCAAAGAATGGAGGCCTTTGAACTATGGTGCTGGAGAAGACTCCTGCGAGTCCCTTGGACTGCAAGGCGATCAAACCGGTCAGTCCTAGAGGAGATCAACCCTGACTGCTCCTTAGAAGGCCAGATCCTGAAGCTAAAACTCAAATACTTTGGCCACCTAATGAGAAGGAAGGACTCACTGGAGAAGAGCCTAATGCTGGGAAAGATTGAGGGCAATAGAAGAAGGGTACAACAGAGAATGAGGTGGCTGAATGGAGTCACTGAAGGAGTAGGCATGAGCTTAAATGGACTCCAGAAGATGGTAGAGGACAGGAAGGCCTGGAGGAACGTTGTCTGTAGGGTCGCGATGGGTTGGACACGACTTCACAACTAACAACAACAAAAATTTCAAGGAGTCTTTTTAAAGTGTTTTTTTATATAGCCTGACCATGGCAAAGACAGCATGCCCTTTTCTCCCATTTACAGACTAAATGTATTTTTAAGACTCACTCCTAAAATATGTGTAATAATTAAAAAGAAAGTGTGATTCTTATTTTAGGCCTAAGTATTTTATCTGTAAGCAAATATATGAAATTATTTAGGGTACAAACTTTCATTTAAGAAAAAAAACAGTCACAGTTCTACTGTCAATATTAGATTTCTCTTGAAACCAAACCAAATTACATAGTCGTGCTAGTGGCATCCCAGAAGCCAGAAATGAGCTGATGAACAAAATCTCAAATAGCTGGGAAAGACGTTTCCACACCCTGTATAGTTCTTGTCCCCCTTCCCATAACTGGCAAAATAAACTAAATATATGGAATTTTTTTTTTGCTTTAAACTAATAATTATGCAGCAAAGGTGGAGAACTTAAACTAGGAGGGTAGCATGCAACTTAATTTATGCAGTTCCTGGCACTTTCTCACCACCAACTCCTGTTCTTCTAGTAGCAGCCACTGCTTACATCACAATAAAAAAGAAACAGTCTGGCAGGATAGCTAGATATGTATGTGAATGGATGGTGTGTATTTTACACAAATACTCACCGTTCCAATTGTAGTTCCTCATCATAGGTTGGTGGATTGGATGTTGGTCGTGTGTTGGTCAGAGCTTCCCAGATGGTAACCTAATAAAAAATATGGAATGAAGAAGTAAAAATAAAAAGGAGATTCAGCAGGTATCACCCAGGAGTAGATAACAATTGGAAACTTGTTAGGTAATTAATTAATTAACTAATTGATCCTGCGACTTGTTGAATAGTCTGAGATCATGTTTAGCTTTAGGTCCCCCATCCCTGATTCCTAATAAGGGTGAAAAGCACCAATAAGACTAAATTTAAGCCCCCAAAGCTATATCTAAAGTTGTCAACAAAGAATGATCTCCAGTAAGTGACAACACCTGGGGTTTTATTTGCTATGTTGTCCTCCTACTTTTGTTTTGTACCCAGTGGTGGGATTCAGCCAGTTCGGACCGGTTTGGTAGAACCGGTAGCTACCTTCTTTTGAGTTCAGAGAACCGGTTGAAGGGTGGCAGAAACGCCACCCCCTCCTGCCCCCGATCGCACCCATGAGACACCTTTTTCCCAGCTCCGACCATCACTTCCTCCACCGTCGTGAGCAGTCCCACAAACAAAAGAAGTTTATGGGACTAGAAAAAAAGTTCAACCAGTCAATTCCAACTGTGAGACATTAGTTTTTTTCACGATAAGTTGGATTTGATTGATTGAACTTTTTTGGTTTTTTTTTTAGTCCCACAAACTTTTGTTTCTGGGACTGCACATGGCGGCAGAGGAAGTGACGGAGGAGCTGGAAAGAAGGTTAGAAAAGAAATGGTTTGGGAAGCGAGGGCGTCTGGGCGGTGGTGAGTAGGGCAAGATCTCCAACTCTGCAGTGGCAGAGAAATGCTTTCCAGCTCCGGCGCGCTAACTGCCGCTTCGGTGGCTGGGTGGGCAGAGCTGTGAAGAGGGCTCGGAAGGGGAATGAAAAGAAAGAGGATGGGTGGGCAGGTGAGGGCGGATCTGCCGAAGAGAAGACGAAAAGCAGCCCCTGCCTCGCCCGCCGCCAGCAGTTCAGAGAAGCCGCCTCTGAGCTGGCTGGTCAGCCGGCCAACAGCTGAGGAGGTGCTGCAGTGAGTCGTGCTTGGGAAAAGGAGAGCATGTGAGGCTGAGAAAGGGGGCGCGGGGGGGGGGAGGAAACCAGCCGTGCTAAGACGTATTTGGCCACGTGGGACTTCGGCGAGTTAGTGGGTGGCTGGTTGAAGAGAAGGACGGTTGCTATTAACAGGCTATTAACAGGCAGCCCGCTCCATCTCATTATTTTTTTAAAAAAATAGGGATTTTTTTTAATGAAATGGAGCAGGCTGCCTGTTAATAGCCTGCCCCATAATAAAGCAGGCACAACCCCAACTGTCCCTCTCTTTAGCCACCCGCCCTCTAACTTTGGTTCCATGGGAAGAAGACGGGTATCAAACGGCGACATATTATTTTTTCTCCAACCACCTGTGTCTGGTGTTAGAACTGATAGCTTTCAGGGAGACCGTGTGGTCGTGGAAGGTACCACTTGTAATCAAAAACATAAGAGTTGCTGCCCTGCATCATGGCGAACCAGCCACCGAGCCCCATCGGCCTGGGTGGAGACAGGCCTGGGAAGGCCAGAAGGGAGCCCTCTGTCTGCTCGGCAGCTCTGATGGGGGCGGCTGCTGCTGCAGTTGCTGCTCTGAGCCTCTTGCCCCGCCGGCCACAGCAAAGAAGCAGGAGGCAGCGGCGGCGATCCCTGCATCGCCTGGCCTGGCTGGCAGCAGCTCTGGAAGCAAAGCTGTGCCGCCTGTCCTTGCGCTGGTGGGGGCAGTGGCTGGTGGGTCCCAGCAGATGCTGTGCTGCGGAAGGGAGACGGCATGCTGCCGGCCGGGCCTGGCGATGCAGGGATCGCCGCCGCCTCCTCCTCCTGCTTCTCTGTGTGGCCGGCAGATGGTGCGCTGCGATGCCTAGGCAACGCATGGGGCTGGGAAGGAGGAGGTGGCAGCGGTGATCCCTGCATCACCAGGCCCGGCCAGCAACATGATGTCTGCCTGCCGCAGCGCAGCATCTGCTGGGATGGCGATGGTGAGGGGCTGTGGGATGATGTGGAGTGGAAGCAGCCCCGCCTCCTGCGTGGCCGGCTGGTTGAGCAGCAGCTGCCGCCATCAGAGCTGCCGAGTGGATGGGGCCCAGGCTGGGTGAGGACCCACTTCCAGCTGTCCTGGGGCTGTCTCCGCCTACGTAATGGGGCTGCGCTAAGGGAGATGTCGGCTGCTCTGATTCCCCCCTGCTGGCAGCTCCCCCTCCAGCCCCCTGCCCGGCGCCTTCTATGCAATCCTACCTGACCGCAGTGTGGATCACAGGCTTGGCCAGTGGGGGTGCAGTTTTCCCTGGCGGAGGCGTCCCAGCCCTCCCACTCGCCCTAGCTGCACCCCCTCACCTTCCCCAGCCGGGATCTGCTGACCCCCTCACCCTCCTACACCCACCCCATTCTGAGACTCCTGCAGCCCCCCCTACCCTCCTGCCCTCCCCAGCTGGGACCTCCAGCAATTCCGTAACCGGGAGCTCCTACACCCCCCCCCCACTGGGATCTCCTGACCCCATCCCAGCCGACCCCTCGAGCAGCCCACCGCGACCAAGGTGGAGGGAAGGCTAGGCAGAGAACTGGTTGTTAAATTATTTGAAACCCACCACTACTTGTACCACACAACCTTCTTAGACCTGTTTTGAAGAACCAAGTTTTCTACTAAATGAATGCAAGCCTTTCCCACCATAGTCCAGTTGCTGCCCTCCCAATCACCTGATCTGTCTCTGTGCCAGCATCCAGGAGACTCTGTTGAATGGCAAATTGGAGTAGGTCATCGTCCTCATCCCTCATGGGCTCTGTACGGCCCGCACCCAGCATTGTGTAGCCTTGGGGCACCTCAAATACAGATGGATCCACCTCACAGGGGAAAGGGTACACTAGGGGCAAGGAGAATAACATAACAATAATTACAACAGAGACTGGGAAAATAGCAACAGCAATAGCAACAGCTATGCCACATAAAACCAAAGGCATATCTAGACAGCATATCTGTTTTGACCATCGTCAGTTAGAAGCAATTGGAAGACCTACAAATAGAATGTAAGTACAATGGCTCTGTCTGTTTACTGCCTGGAATGAAAGGCATATTAATATAGAGTCAATGTGACTCCATAGTAGTATCATATCCACCATTAAATTGTCTATATTGTGTGGACGTTGTCTAAAATTGTGCTCAAATATCATATAGTTTGAACGGGCTTAACTATGTCCTGTGTTAATTAATCAACCAAACATCTAATCTCTGCTTACTTCCCTATAATTACAATAAAGTTCTTTTTTTTGATCAAACCACACACTCTCAAGCGTTGAAGCAAATACACTAAATCTTCCCAGGTGAACCAAGATATAACAGGTTGGAAAAAAGCTGGCAGAAATTTCTCAAAACAATGGATAGGGAAACCGCAAGACTAAATTAGTGTGATCTATTATTATGTCAGAGTAATAACAACAGTAAAAGGGATGCGGTGGCTCAGTGGGTTAGGACGCTGAGCTTGTTGATCAGAAGGTCGGCAGTTTGGCAGGTGGAATCCCGAGTGCTGCGTAACAGAGTGAGCGCCTGTTACTTGTCCCAGCTTCTGCCAACCTAGCAGTTCGAAAGCACGTAAAAATGCAAGTAGAAAAATAGGGACCACTACAGTGGGAAGGTAACAGCGTTCTGTGCGCCTCTGGCATCTAGTCATGCCGGCCACATGACCACGGAGACGTCCTCGGACAAGCAATGGCTCTTTGGCTTTGAAACGGAGATGAGCACCGGCCCCTAGAGTTGGAAACGACTAGCATGCATGTGCGGGGGAACCTTTACCTTTACCTTAATAACAACAGCAAAATCTAAAATGAAAGCAAAAACCAGAAATTGTTTCACAAGCTCCATGCATCAGTCCTGGGTAGGCAAGTAGAGCTTCACACTGCATAGATTGTGAAACGTTTGGACAAATTCTGTGCAGAAACCTTCTAGATAGCATTTTCTGAGGTAAAATCAAGTGAGAATTCATGATTCCAGTTGCTGCTGTTAGGGCCTGTATTGATCTCTGCTAGGAATACTCTGCTAGAGTAAGTAACTGGATGATGGACAAGAACAACACAGTCTTAAGTGTCATTCTTTTAACTAGTCTTTTCCAGGCCAAGCAATTTTTTTATAGCTATTCCATGATATATTTTTCGATACTTTTGGGGAGCAATGGTGACACAATATTACAACACAAGTGGGCAAGGCGTAGATTTTCGGGAGGTTCCTTTGGGGCTCGAGTTGTATTTTAGACAAATAAAAAAAATTTGGAAATTGAGAGGAATGTTCACCCTTTCGTTTGATGAAAAATATTGGCATAATTTCTGAGGTGATATGGGAGTTACAGAAGCAGGGCCTAGGATCCATTGGCTGTTTATAGGATGCAGATTGCACAGCCTGTTTTATCCTTTCCTCTAACTATTACTTCTTCAAATAACTCAGTATGGACTGTTGGACCTACTTCTTCCAGCTCCAAAAGCTGCTTTCCTCTTTCTCTTTATCCAGTCTTACCAGAGTTTACATCACTGAAGCCACAGAAGCACTAGGCATAATTTTGATAGAGCTGTGCCTATCTTTGGCCTTTGATCTTACCTTTAGCATTGCTGGTTGCCTCTGCCCCAGCACTTGGTTCCTCACTGCTGCCAGGAGACTGGGTAGGAGTACAGATCCGCACTGAGCTTAGCGGCTCATCACTGCCACACAAATTACTGAAAGTGATCCGGGCATTGAGCACATGGAAGAGAGGGATCTCTGAAAATGACAGGGAAAACTTACAGAAAAGGGAAAGAAAAGAATGAAAGGATGGGAACTATTTATTTTCAGGTCTCTTGCTGTTTTCATACAGAACCCATCAAAACATTATTAATAAGAATATAATGATATAAAAAAGTCCTGAACCTGGACTGGACTAAAAGCCATCTAGAGTAACTAGCATTCTACTCCTACAATGATTAACTAAATGCTTCTCTAGATCGGGTATGCAATAGTGCCCTCCATTTCTGTTTCTCAGTACCTAAATATCAGCAACCACTGATCTACTGTTACATCCAAGTCTGCCATACATCATTCCTGCCATACTCCTGTTGCTACCTGCTCTCTCTGCCACATTTTCTCTACTAGTTCCACGTTACAATGACTAGCACCATCACTTGCCACTCCCATTTTCAGCCAGTTTGTTTTGCATCTCTCTCACCGATTTTAACTGGGAAGCCAGGAGGTAACTTGAGGGTGATGAAATCACGTAACTTGGCAAAATGAGCATTGCTGATCGCCATCAGATCAATGATAGGTGTCACCTGCTCCACCAGGGAGAGGGGATGGTCCTCACAGAGCCACAGAGTGGCCTTGAACCTAGCAAATAAGAAACAAGTCAGTTTCCAGAACTTCCCTTTCCTCCATCTTAGCACATCAAAAAAACTAGCCCTCGTGCTCACCCTTATGGATTTTCATTTTCAAACCCCAAAAGCATCAATGCTAGCCTTCATGTCCTGAGCCTCCCATTGTATCAGTGCTGCACTATCTTCCCCACCTGCACTCACCTTTGAACTTTGTTGGACATCTCAATTGGGCGGCCAATATTACGGGATTCCAAGTTGAAGTTGGGATCAAAGTATTCCTCAGGGGTAATAGATGTTGGGTTTGTGAAACTGGCTGACTGCAGCACAGGGGCCTGAAAAATGGGGAGCAGGATCTATTCTAAGTAAAGGATTCTAGCAATAATTGTAAATGCCATATAAATACCAAGTCTCACTCCCCACCAGTCCCACCACACTGGTCCAGCATAAGTCTCTTGTTGCTGCCCTCCTTCCCCTTTAGTTCCTCATGCTGATGCCTCAGCTAGCGCCCTTTTCCTTGTGCAGGAAAAAGAACCTGACCTCGCTTACATACCCCATTCTGGGCGGCATGCTGCTGGGCAATTCCCAGGAAGGACTGGAATGGAGTCTTGGAGCCTGCATAGCAAGGAAAGGACATCCGAAAGAGTAAGTCCTATGTTTATCCTCAAAGAAGCACTTCAGCTACAAAGGCCTATTTTTACCAGATGCTTAATATTGTTTCTTTAAAACATTTCTGTCTTATCTGTTTGTTACAGCATTGAAGGTGGCACGCAGCATGGAACTGTGCTTTTGATATTAAAACAAACATCCTGATGAACTAAACATTTGTGGAAAAAAACATTTAGCAGCAGCAGCAGCAGTAGCAGCCCTTGAAGAGAGGACAAACAGAAAATGTCTCTTTCATTTCTACTAAAATGAGCACCGTCTCCCTAAGCGAACACTTTTTAACCTTACAGTGCAAGAGTTACATGGGCCTGCAAATGAAATGTGAAACGAGGCTCTTCCAACCTCCAAATATTAGCCTGGCTCCCAGCCACCCTTTCTTTAGACCCTTAGCAGCAGCAGACCACTGTGGAAAGAAACATAACCAAAAAAGTTTTCATTGGCCTGCCTGGTCTCCAGCTAAGCTGTCCCCTTATGCAAATCTTAAAACTATTCCATTATGTGGAACAACTATTTGCCTTGATTTGTATTTCCCTACTGAAAAAAGAGACGAGAGATATAAACATCATTCAAAATAATAATAATTGCGTAGTACATTGAAGCTTGGTGCCTTTTCTTCATTGCTGCAGGAGTGTCATGGGAAAAGCTTCATGTCACAAAATGCTTATGTGTGTCCCAGTAATGTATCTGATTGTAATTTGCCCTTCTTCTCTTTTTTTTTTTACCACAGCCCCTACTACTACCGTACAGGATATAAGAGTAAATATTCACTGCTCCCCTGGTGGTTTTTTTTGAAGTTATTTAATAAATTTAAAAGCTTCCCCATGGACCCAAAAATGATTCTTAGCTATTTACACTTAAAATAAGAAAGCAGTACAGAAGAATTCAAGCATCTGGATAGATTAAGTAACAACCAATCACCCAGGGCTCTTCAAACAAGGCCTAGAACAGGGGTAGGCAACCTCGGCTCAGGAATTCTGGGAGTTGAAGTCCATGAGTCATAAAAGAGCCGAGGTTGCCTACCCCTGGCCTAGGAGAATAGTCAGGCTTTTAACAACTTGTGGAACGACATCAGAGAGGGAGGTAAACAAACCACTGGGGAGGTATAATTCCAGAAAGCAGACGCTGCGATACAGAAGGCATGCCTCTGCCAGATGGCATTGCTTGATCAAGAATTCCTGAAGTAGACCAACTCTACCAGATCTTACCAAATGGGGAAAACAATGGGAGATAACTGGTCTTTATATAATATGGACCTATGCCATGAAAGGCTTTGAAAGGTTATCAGTAATCAATACAGCTCATGACACAATAGTATCACTTGGGCATTTCAAAGCATGCCCAACACTGTTTCCTCCCACTACTTGTTCAGGACCATTAGTAGCTTCCGAGTGCTGTTTGGGGCAGCCCCAAGTAGAGTGCATGGCAATAGTTCAATATTGCCTGGCCTTGCTAACTATACTCTTTCTTTACAGCAACCACTATCTTATAAAATGTCAAAAGAACTTGTCCCATACTGTCCACTCCTAGTAGTGGGCAAGACTATTTGCTTATCTATCTTACCTTTCCTCCCAGAAGTTAAATGTCCTTGCCCATTTATTTTACAGTAATAAGAACTTGGTTGCAAGGACTGCTAAGATAGGGAATAGGACAGGTGAGTGCAGGAAATACCATACATAATTGTGGATAAACCTATCTGCAGATAAGTCAATCCCAGAAATTTCAACCAAAATACCATGAAAAATGTGCCACCCGCAAATAAGCCACTCCTCCAATTTTTAACTGCAATGACAAGACAGGAAACTGCAAACTGATATGTCATCTTTTATAAAACCATGTGATTTTAAGGCTGTGACAGTCTTTAAAAACTCGTTCTGGTCTGCAGAGAAGCCAGATCTAATTTTTGGGTATATTTTGGAACCTAACTTTCTCAGCTTATCCATGAATATATATTATATACTTTCTTCAGAGCTGGTTGGTATTTTCCCTGAGCATAGAAAAGAATGATGAAGTTTAGAGTGTGCAATTTACTCATCTCTTTTTACTGGTATAATCATTTACATTTTGTTTTAAAAGATGCTACATTTAGGTTTTCAAGTAGGTTTTTCTTCTTATTCTAATGCCACAAAGACCAGCGCCTATAATCTTGTAATTCAGAAATCTTTTTTCCTATTGCCTTTTCTAGTTTTCCCCTCCATCCTCACCCCTTTTATAAACTATCACAAGTAACTCAGAAATATTTACTATCTCTCAGTTCAATCTATCTCACAGGGATGGAGATACATAACACAGGTCATAACAGTGCTTTATTCAGTTTCTGGGATGTAAAGAAAAATATACACATAATAAGTAAGTAAATGAAATATAAATATTCCATGCTGAATCTGCTGAGGACAAAACAACAGAGATCAATGAATAATTACTACAAAAAGAGAATGACCAACTGGAACTACCATGAGGACAAATTATTTACAGCATATAGATTGGTTAAGTCAACATGGGTCCAAAACTGGAAATAGTTCATGTGTGCTATACCTTTGTTGCGTGTTTTGTCCTGGTCAGACAGGTGCTCAGTACGTGTTTTGGTAATAAGCTCCACATTGCTGGCACTGTAAACCTGGGGAAGCACAAGGTTTTTGCTAATTACAAATACAGATGATAAGCTAAATCTTGACATTTATATAGGATAATTATGCAAAGAAGGTAGAGAATTGTACCTTGGCTTCGTAACCACTGATTACTTCCATTTTCTCCGAGCGCCATCCCCAGATGCCAGACTTGTTCCTGAACAAAAAGATACTCCTGAGTCAAATATGACAATGGCCCAAATTTGCACATAGAATGGGTTCCTATTTCAGTCTAAATTCTAAACTCTGTGGGGCTGAAATGATAAATAAATTTGTGTGATCTCACAAAGGAATAAAATTGTCATTCTGTGTTCTGATAGGGCTCAGTGTCAGACCCCCTCCTTTATATGGGCAAACCAGAGTCAGCTTTGTTAGGAGAGCAGAAGTGCATGTTAGTACTCCAGCTGTTTGTGTGCAAGCCCAGACTTGCACATCAAAAGCTGGATCACTGTCAGAACTCATTTGCAAACATCTGGGGTTCTGACTGGGTACAAATCACCTTAACTGTGCACCCAAAGCCACAGCCTTGTCAGACCATGTTCCTGCTCTGCCTTTTGGTATAAACCTAGCAAAGCTGGATTGCTAGTTTCTTCAAGGGGTTTGAGGTTATACAGAACCTTTATTTGAACTTCACTTCTCTTCCTGTTTCTGGAGGATCTATGCTACCAGGACGAACTTCTTCGCGGGCATTCTTTTTCATGACATTTGGATAGGGATGGCTCACTGCCTTCCTTTGCATACGGGAATGTACTGCTCTCCTGGCCAAGTTTTCCAGAACTGCTGAGACATCATTGCTGCTGCATCTCAGCTCTGCCCACTTTTCTCAAAGTGACCACTGTCTCACACCCTGAACAGTGGCTGCGCAGTGCAAGGAAATTGCAAGTGACCTTGGCTTTCTCTTCCACCTTGTTCTTCCCCCTTCCCAATCCAGCCAGGATGGATGCATGGAAGCTGCTGGGCAGCAGACAGAAATCAAAAGGCCAGACTAGAAAACATGTTGAGAGTTCAGCAAGGATGCCTTACAGCTGGCCAATGAAGACTCAGAGGTGGCTCTGGAGCAGGGAGATATGGAGGTAGCAAATCCTGAGGTCACCCTTGATAGCACGCGTTCTATCGGTTATATTATTTTTGTTGTACAAGTTTGGATTGCAAATAAAGCTGGATCACTGCTAATCCATGCATTACTACCAGGGTGGGACCAAGTAACTCAGGAATGATGTGACCCATAGTTTGAGAATCCCTTACCTAAAAGTATTAATTTCATTAAATGCTGTTCATGCACAAACAGATAGGCAAACATGCTTATATTTTTGCCCTTAAAAGCTTTAACTAAGGAGACTATGGTAAGTGGTGGTTTCCAGAGCAAGTATTTTCTGGTGTGAGGAAACCTGATCTTCCAGTAACCAGACCAAAGGAAAAAGAAGGGTGTCGAACTGTATTTTGTCGTAATAAACTTCAAGCCATTTCAATTGCAAGGCTTCCTGGAAACACTAGTGCTCAAAGAATCAGAGAAACCCTTTCCAATTTGGGTCTCACTTCAATTTTGATCTCTTTAGCTCCCTCACATGGTATAAGAACATCAAGCAGCTTACAGGATCAAAGCAAAAGCTTCTGTAGTCTCTCCTGCTTCTGCTCCCCAACAATTGCCATGCAGGGTCAGTATGTTCCTGCTCCTCCCGCACAATCCCCCATATAAAGGCACTGATGGTACCAGTGAACAATACATTCCCTTTCATTTGCCAAAGCTCACCGCTCGAAGGCAATATTCTTGGTATCAAGGTGGGTGGAGACAACAGGAGACGTGAGGCGGCTGGCAACATGTTCCTCCGAAGGCTGCATGGCAGCCAGCATCAGCTCGGGCTCATGCAAGGCTAGTGACAATGTCTCAGTGTACACAACCTGCTTGTCATGGTCAACTTCCATCACCACAGCATTCTCATCTAAATAACAGGAGAAAGAGGAGGAAAATGCAAAAACCGGAAGAAAAATTTCCAAAGGTGCTTTTTCACAAGGTAACTGGACTTCCTTGTTTTTCTTTGAAGACGTTTCACTTCTCATCCAAGCTTTTTCAGCTCTGTTGGAAGAAAAACACTTTCTGCCAAAAACCACACATCACTGAGCGCACACCCATCTCCCGAGAAATGGATATTCTGACCTTCGCCTTTAAAGATGTAGCTGCGCCGGCCCCGCTGCCAGGTCATGTGCTCAAAGCCCAGTAAGGTAGTGTCCACCCGCAGATTTTCACCCCGCTTCCATACACGATACACATCGCTTGGACATATCTTGGAGACAAGAGGCACTGCAGAGAGAGAGAGGAAGAGAATAAACAGAGGCATAAGGATCATTACCTGGAACTATTAAATAATGAGTCACATTTGTACAAGACTGTTCTTCCATGAAGGAATCATAGCCTCTGTAAAGTAGGGTAAGATGAGACAGCAACATGCCTAAGAGTAAACAACAAATTTAATAGGTCCCTGAGGTATCTGTATGGGACCTTCCCAACCTTCCAAATTATCACTTAAAAAATCTGGAGCACTAGTTGTGTTATCACATGTTAAAACCGCCTGGATAGACTGGCCACAGAAGAAACCACTAAACCAGGGGTAGGCAACTTTGGCTCTTTTATGACTCATGGACTTCAACTCCCAGAATTCCTGAGCCAGCCATGCTGAGGGGAAAGGGAGAGGTTTCCATTCTGAGCCATGCTGGCTCAGGAATTCTGGGAGTTGAAGTCCATGAGTCATAAAAGATCCAAGGTTGCCTACGCCTGCACTAAACTGACTGTAGAACAAGAGGCAGAATTCCTTTTCGTGTTCTGCCAATGACGCACTTTTAGAAAGTTAGTGGCCAAATCTATTCTGAAAAGTAATGATAATGATTAAACACAGAAACCTCATTCCTTAGTTCAAATATTTCTCTGCAACACCATCTTCTCCTGCCATCTTTTCTATCTTGTATTCATATTTTCTCTTTACTCACTGAATTGGACATCTGAAGTACTGACTTACCCCAGCTGGTAAACTCCCACTTCATTTCCACATAGAAGTCAGGGGCCTGAGGAAATGGAAAACTAGTTCACTACAAACCAGAAGTAAGATCAGTACAAACAAGACAAGGGGCAGGAAGATACAACCTCTATATGTTTTTCCTCTGAAATACTCAGGGCTTTAACACTATATGACAAATCTTTTGTCAGTGGGAGTATAATATGCAATTAGGTTTAGCAATTAGCAAGGCCAAGGGTGTTTCAAAAGACATTGAAAAGAAAGCATTAAAAAGATCAGTGCTGATGTTTTCAGGATTCCCAGCAATTCTGAAATCCTGAAAGTGTGCTGTTCAAACGTATTTCCTACAAATTAATATGGCAAAGAAACAGTTATATTATATTACTGCACTTACTTTGGACAGAAAAAAAAGGACGTTAATGATACTAACTGCAAGTAGTCCTCGACTTACAAGGGGTTACTTAACAACTGTTCAGTTATTTATTTATTTATTTATTTATTAATTTATTGGGACTTATATGCTGCCCTATCTCCCGAAGGACTCAGGGCGGCTAACAACAATAAAATACAAATAGGATACAAATATTAAGAAGAAATTAAACTAAACCTAGCCCCAACTAAAACCAATAAAATGTTAAAACCATGTTAAACCCCCTTATCATCAGTCCAGGTCGGCCTGTTGGAAAAGAAGTGTCTTAAGGAGCTCCAAGGGGAGCTGATTCCACAGGGCTGGCGCTCCCACAGAGAAGGCCCTCCCCCTGGGGGTCGCCAGCCGACATTGTCTGGCCGATGGCACCCTGAGGAGCCCCTCTCTGTGTGAGTGCACAGGGCAATGGGAAGTCGTTCCTGGCAGCAGACGGTCCTGCAGGTATCCCGGGCCTAAGCCATGAAGGGCTTTATAGGTAAGAACCAGCACCTTAAATCTCACCCGGAGAGCAACCGGTAACCAATGCAGCTCACGCAGGAGGGGTGTAATATGGGAGTATCGGGATGCTCCCATCACAACCCGCGCGGCCGCATTCTGCATCAACTGAAGTCTTCGGGTGGTCTTCAAGGGCAGCCCCATGTAGAGAGCATTGCAGTAATCAACATGGGAGGTAACGAGCGCATGAGTGACCATACGTAAAGCATTTCTGTCCAGATAGGGGTGCAACTGGCGCACCAGGCGAACCTGGGCAAATGCCCCCCTAGCCACGACTCCTATATGATCTTCTAAACTGAGTCGTGCATCCAGGAGGATGCCTAGGTTGCGCGCCCTATCAACGGGAGGTAACACCTCTCCCCCCATAGCCAAAGGTGGAATATCCTGAACTGTACGAGATGCCGGTACGTAAAGCCACTCGGTCTTGGCCAGGTTGAGTTGGAGCCTGTTCTTCCCCATCCAGATTCGTACCGCTTCCAGGCAACGGGACATCATGTCGAGGGCATCACTGGGTTGGTTTGGGGTGGAGATGAAAAGCTGGGTATCATCAGCATATTGATGATACCTCACCCTGAAACCATGGATGATCTCACCCAGTGGCTTCATATAGATGTTGAAGAAGAGGGGAGAGAGGACCGACCCCTGGGGCACCCCACAATTGAGGGGCCTCGGGATTGACCTCTGCCCTCCTGCCAACACCATCTGCGAACAGCCCGAGAGGTAGGAGGAGAACCACCGTAAAATGGTGCCTCCCACTCCCAACCCCCGGAGACGTCGCAGCAAGATACCATGGTCGATGGTATCAAAAGCCGCTGAGAGATCTAATAGGACCAGGACAGAGGAATAACCCCTATCCCGAGCCCGCCAGAGATCATCCACCAGCGCGACCAATGCCGTCTCCGTGCTGTACCCGGGCCTGAAACCCGATTGGTACGGATCCAGATACTCAGTTTCCTCCAGGACCAACGGGAGCTGCCGTGCCACCATGATCTCAACAACCTTCGCAAGAAAGCGAAGGTTGGAGACAGGACGAAAATTATTCAAAATAGCTGGATCCAAGGCAGGTTTCTGGAGGAGGGGCCTCACCACCGCCTCCTTCAAGGCGGCAGGGAAGCATCCCTCACTCAGCCTCGTGTGACCTCCCAAGCCACATAAACCAGCCAGGAGGGACACGGGTCCAACAAACACATGGCGGCACTCAATCTACCCATGATCCTGTCCACTTCATCCGGAGTCACAGGGTCAAACTCCTCCCAAATAATGTCGGCCAGTTATGATGGACTTGAAAAAGGTTAGTTACAACTTGTCCTCAACATTACAACTGTCACATCACCCCTGCAGTCACACAACTGCATTTTGTGCACTTGGCAACTGGCTCATGTTTATGACCAGATGCAGCATCCCAGGATCATGTGGTTGTGTATTGTAATATTTTTTGCCATTTTCCAGCAAAAAGCAACAAACAGTGTCTATCGAATAAGCTAGATTCAGACTTACAACTATATTTTGCTTAATGACTGCAATGACTTACTTAACAGCCATCATAAAAACAAGTCCGGTCATATGGTGACTCAACTTACAACTGCAACAACTTACAACCAAAATCGCAGGCTCAATTGTAGTCATAGATCGAGGACTACTTGTATCTAGACTATTATTTTTTTAAACCAAATGTAACCAGATCTTTGGAATAACAGAAGAACAATCCACAAAAACTTCTCTTCATTTAGACTTCTCTAAATGTATGCTCTTCCAAAGTGCAAGATTACATCTCTCATAATACATGTCAACAAGTTTCCCTAAGAGGCACCAAACTGAGGAAAGCTGCATGAGAAATTGTTTGACATGGTTTAATTTCTTCCTCTTCACAACTTTTGTCAAGATATTTGACAAAGCCAGAAGATGGATATCTCAAAATAAATATCTGCAGACCCCAAAAGAGAATGGAAAATACTCCAATTCAACTGGAAGATTATATTAATACATACTCTACGTAGTTTGTTGAGTAATTCTGGAATGCCAGCCAGTCGCCGTGTGGCACGCTGGTAATCACGATATTGGAGTATCAACTGTACCATCTCTGGATCTCCGGTGCTTACAGCCTCTTGAAGGACTAGATGCCAGGGAAAGAGTGTAAGGAAACAGTAAATATCTAGCTTCTTGGATCCTCCTTCTGTTTTATCATGCCATACCTTATCTCTAACCCGGATGAATTTTACCTCTATTCTCACATCCAATTAGCAGAATGAGATTCCAACCTCTTGAACTATCTGTATCTGTATTCTGTATCTATCAAAAGGAAATGTCTAACTGCCAGAAGAACTAGAATTGTGCTCATTTATGTCGATAATGCAAGGTTCTCGGAACGTGAGCAGAAAGAATGGGAAAGGTAATACCAAGAAAATTGCATAAAGTTGCAAGCCTACTCTTTTATCTGCAACTTAAAATATTCCATCAGTAGAAGGCAACAACTAAGCTGACACAAAACACAGGCAATTATGAGGAAACGCCTTTTTGGTAAATTTCACAAAGAAATCTGCTGAAGTATGAAGATGTCCTTGCTAAATAACCGTTGTTAAAGATGTAAATCAGCATTAGATGGCTTGGCAAGAATGTTTCACCAAGTGTATTTGGTTAAGTCATTTTTCTTCTTAAAAGAGAAGTCTAAATTTTCTCAGGAGGTTTCAATATGAATGTAATTCCATCTAATGCTGATCTATATCATGGTGTTCCTAACAAGCAAAAAACCTAATAGTTTTTCACACTGTTAAGCAGGCTTTTTAAAAATTCATGCAAACTAACAATCTTTTGCCACAGAAGCCAGGAAGTAAAGGAGGGATGCCTCTAGTTCACAGGTCTGCAACCCGCGGCTCCAGAGCCGAATGCGGCTCTTTCAGCCATCTCCTGCGGCTCCCAGTCCTCTGCCATGTGCAGTCCAAAAAAAAAAAGTGGGACTAAAAAAGTTCAACCAATCAATTCAAATATGCAGGGTAGGTGCATATCTTGCCTTGGCTCCACTCTTCAGTCAAACCCTGTTCTGCGCATGCATGCATGTATGCGCATGTGCACACATTTTTTTGCGGCTCCGTTTTTCCTTTTGTGAGGGAACCGGTTCCGAGTGGCTCTTTCACTGTTTCAGGTTGCTGACCCCTGCTCTAGTTCCTCTAGCAATACAGGCTTTCATCTATGTCCTACCTGTCCAGCCATTGGCATTCTCCTGAGCCACACTGGCGTTGTGTCGCAGCAGCACACGGACAGATTCCAAGTTTCCGAGGGACACTGCCAATTCCAGAGGTGTCCGGCCACGTGGGTCAAGCATTTCAATATCATGCTGTAAGAGAATCAGAGGATTAATGATCTGGATAAGAAATATTTTCCAGGGAAAACAAGCATGGTGTTTAACATCAACTGCAAGCTTAATTAATTTTCAGTGCTGGGATTCAATCTTGAGAATGACCTTGTCCAAGTATCTTCTGTTAAAGAATGTAATTCAGCCAGCACTTGTTCTTAGATACTGTTCTTCTTTATCTCTAAGGCCATCCAGGATTAGATATAATTCATATAGTTAACTGAACTGACACAAAGGTCAATAATAGGAATTCTAATACAGTTTTATTCACTAGCTGCAGGACTGAAGAACCAACATTGCTGTTTAATGTAAATTAGAGCATAGAGTGGTATTTCAGTCCATGAATTGGTTTGTAATCCAGTGCTGGTAGTAAATTCTGACTTCCTGATGAAAGAGACTTGCAATGTTATCTTCCAGAGTTTCATTATTGTAAAGGTAGCCATTCACATCAACAATCTTTCTTTCCTTCTGATAAACGGGGCTAAGATCAGCCCAATTGGATTTGCTTTTTAATGGCAGAAGGTATACACTACAATGCGCACTTACTCAGTAAATAAAAAAATAAGAAAAATGAAAGAAAACCATGTTTTTGAGCAATGTAGTTAAGATTATTTAGAGGAAGCTAATTTAATAAGCATCCACCCTACATAATCTAACAGCTACCAGCACTGCAGAAATGAATTAGTTTTTTTTAAAACCAATTGATTTGTAATTCACTAGTGGGAAAATATGATGGGGAGAAAGCATAGAATTATAGAGGTGGAAGATACTTGAGAAATAATCTATTCCAGACTTGTTTCAATGAAGTTGCAACTACTGCAACTCTGAGAATCTGTCATCAAGAGCAGCTTAAAAATGAACATTAAGGGGGTAGAAACTGTTGTTCCCTGGTATAAATTTTTCAGAGATATTTGACTCACTGATAGATGAACCTCAGATTACCAATTAAATTCAAAAGGAATATGCATGTTGAACAACCACTAAATACCTCACATCCATTTTACATAGGATGGATGGAAGAAAGCAAGAAAGGAACGCAGGAACTAAGAAACAAAGGAAAAGAAAGGAGACTTGCTCAAAAGGCCTCATCAGTTTTACCCCAAATCATTTGCCATTTATAAACTTGTTATTCAATCCTGACCTAGTATTCCCAATATGGTATGTTATGCTCTCTTACAAGCTCTTCTTCAGAATTTCCACATTTGTAGAGATAGGAAGATAAAAAAACCAGGGATAAACAGCATACAGTAATTGCGTTTAGCACCCTATTTGTAAACTTCCAAAATATCTGGATGGCTAAATGATTCAAAATCTTTATTATTTTTCCAAGATTCACTTTCCAGATGCTCCAAATAATTTCCTCTTTTTCTTTCAGAAAAACAATGAGTAGGATTTTTTTTTACTTTCTGAAGTTATCATCACTTCATAGCTCAGACCTTTTAAAACTCAAATGAACTGATCCCCATTTTGCCTCAGTTCCAAAACAATTATCAGGCACGAGGGCCCAGGTGTTCTGGTGGCACTGTTCTCGTTTTAACCTCCAGGTAGAAAAGCAAACATATAAAATCCGCTGAAATCCAATAAACTACCAATCTGAGATTGTCTCTATCCTTTTTTTGTAACACAAGTGCCTATCCAATGCATGATGATAATCTGCAGGACAAGTGAAATCTGCAAAGCATTTTTGATAATGTTAAACAGTGCACTGGAGAAAGCACAAATAGGCACAGGCTCAAATAGCCTATACTAAAAAAAGTAGTAAAAGGAAGATTTTCAACAGTATGAAATCTTTTAGTATGAAATCTAAAACAGTATGAAATCTTATAGAATCTTTTAGAGTCATCCATCCATCCCTGGGTAGTGTACATATGATAGTAATAATGACCATAATGGCAACTATGGTTGAATATCACTGTAAATCCTAGAATGAAGTCTTCATTTTTTTAAAATCCCATTTATATCCCACCCTTCTCCGAAGACTCAGGGCGTCTTACAATCTAAAGCACAAATCAATGTGCTTAGCAATAGCCTTCATTCTATGTATATGCCTGCTTATTAGTCAGCTTATTGCCCCCAACAATCTGGGTCCTCATTTTACCTACCTCGGAAGGATGGAAGGCTGAGTCAACCTGGAGCCTGGTGGGATGCGAACCTGCACTAATTGCAGGCAGCTGGTGTTACTTAAGGAGGCATTAGCCCACTGCTCCACCAAGGAGTGTAAGTGTTTAAGTGTAGAAATGGCCAAAGAAAGAATCAGGGTCAGCTGAGTTCACATATGCTTAAGTTTAATAATACTTTATCTTTTCCCAAAATGGTGGCCACTTGCACATTATGTGTCCTGAATAAGAAGCAGAAATGGGAAGGAGAATAGGAAAAGCTTGCCCTCCATACCAGAGAACATTATAATCATGGCAGAGGCATGTACGCCAACTACACGTGATCCTTAGCAAGATTTGCCCTCATATCCTGTCTGGGGGAAGCTGCAGAGTAAATATGACTGAAGGCATACTAGATTGTGGGATTTCAAGCAGAGTGCCAAAAAGGAGGAATACTCTATTCTTCGAAGTGTCTATCCGTTAAGATAGGTCTTGAATGTGGGGATTTCCAAATGAAATGTGGCTTGATCTATGTATCCTCAAACTACTACTTGGGCTGTAATGGAGAGGAAGGAAATAGAGTTCTGAGACAGGAGAGAAATAATGGAGATGCAGCACCAGGGGTTACCCCGAGACTGAGGAAAAGAGGGATTCCCAACGACCGTGGTATCTGGAAATATTCGTGGGACATTTTTCCATGCCGGGAAGGGGGAGAGGGAAATTCACTAGAAGCAGGTTCCAAGGGATGCAAGTGAAATCTAGATTAGAAGTAGCCATCTCGGGATTAGGGCCAGAGCACAGGCCTCGTTCATTGCCCCTTCCCCTGACAGCCAGAGGATGAAATGGGAAAGCAGAAGCTCGGGACTCTCTCCATCACGTTCCCACTCCCTGCGCCCCTCAGCTCGGGGCTGAGAGGGAAGGCAGGCTGGACTGGGCGACAGGACAGGAAAACTGGGGAGGGGGCTCCGCGTTACCTGTCCCTTGCGCAGCTCGCTGTCCAGCGCCTGGTGCCGGTTGTGCCAGACGAGCAGGTGCAGAGGGAAGGCGTCTGCGATGCGGGCCATCCCGTCACCATGTCCCCGCGCCTGGCCGGGTCTCCGCTCCGGTCCCTCTCTGCCCGAGGCCTTCCCAAGTGACGGCTACCCAAGCCAGCACCAGAGCTCCCGTCCTGCTCGCCTCTGCGTTGGGCCCGCTGCGGTGGCGGAGGCGCTGCCGAGAGGCGAGACGAGGCGAGGCGAGGGAGGGGCGCCGCGCGGCCTGTGCCGGGGTGCGCTGCGGCTCCCGAGGTCGAAGCCAGAGCCAGAGAGCGACGGGTTGGGAAGAAGGGGCGGGCCTCCGAGGCGCAGGGAGGAGACAGCGGTCGGGGTGCGGAAACCTGGCCCAGCCTGGGCACTTTTCCGGCCTGGCTCTCAAGGCCAGCCCACGCGAGAGGAAGGCGCTCGGAGGGTTTGGGCGGCAGCGGCACCCCGTGCGTCACCGCCGCCTGCAACCGGAGGGACCGGGCAGCGCAGCAGGCGCACACGGCTTAGAGGCTGCTAATGCCCGGGGGTGTCCCCGCCTCCCGGTTCGCCTCCCTTCGCGGGAGAATGAAAAAGAAACGGCGGTGCACTGGTGGGTTCGCTTGCTGCGGGGCGGGTGGGCGGCGAGTCCTTTTCCTTCCTGACTGCAAATGCATGGCTTTTGCAGGAGAAAGAAGCATTTCTCAGGGTCGTTTTTATTTCCCGCAGCGTTTCATTCTGTGCCACGTTTAGCTCCAGAGGGGAACAGCTTCGTCAAGGCTCACGGGGATCCAGAAAAGGAGGCTTTTGAGCATGGGCAGAATGCCTTTCCTTTGGCAGAGATTACACTACGGTTTGCAGAGTGTGAGCTCTAACCTGCTGTGCAACTAATAGTCATATTTATATATTCCAACAATGCTAAGTAGATATTTCATTATTATTATTTTTTTTAAAAAATAACGTTGGTATTGTTCAAATATCTGGGATGGGGATTCCTCTTACCATGTAATCCTGTCCTTGTTTATTAGATTTGAACAACCTTGCCCTAGTTTAGGGTCATACCTAGGCAAAATGAGCTTGACTGACCTTAGTTAAACTTACCCCTCCTGAGTAGACACTGCTAGGATTTCAGGGCAGTCTTCCAAAAATGAATTGCAAAAGTTCTTTCATTTTACTTCCAAATGGCTTTTCAAGGATCAGGTTGTCTTATCCATCTTATCACTCTCTCAGTCTCCCAGATACTACAGGCCTGTCTGAAGGGCTGTCCTGATCCAACTTCATCAAACAGTTGTGTTTATTGATTGAAGGGACAGGAAAATTGGCACCAAGTAAACTTGAAAAAGGGACGCGGTGGCTCAGTGGGTTAGGACGCTGAGCTTGTCGATCAGAAGGTCGGCAGTTTGGCGGGTCGAATCCCGAGTGCCGCGTAACAGAGTGAGCGCCTGTTACTCGTCCCAGCTTCTGCTCACCTAGCAGTTCGAAAGCACGTAAAAATGCAAGTAGAAAAATAGGGACCACTCCGGTGGGAAGGTAACAGCGTTCCGTGCGCCTTTGGCGTCTAGTCATGCCGGCCACATGACCACGGAGATGTCCTCGGACAAGCGCTGGCTCTTCGGCTTTGAAACGGAGATGAGCACCGGCCCCTAGAGTCGGAAACGACTAGCACGCATGTGCGGGGGAACCTTTACCTTTACCTTTTAAACTTGAAAAGAATTGACTTCTTCCTTTGGGAAAGGCCTCCCATGACTAGGCCTCAAAAAATGTAGCAAAGGAAGTGACGAGGCGGTACTGTAAAATAGCAAGGAGAAAATACAATAGGCTAAGAAAGCCTTTTTTTTTAGCAAGATCACCAGGAATCTTCATTTAAGCAGGGTGCTCTTCAACTAATAAAAAATATACCTCAGGCTTTTTTGAGAACCAAATTTATTTTTTTCATTTTTTGCAAGGAGTCGTTTGTGTTCATTTTAATAGGCACTTGTGTTGACTTTCAACTGTACTTTTACACTGCAGTACATTTCTGCCTAATTCATACCTGTATTTATCTCCAGTAAGACCTCTTCTGAAGAGAAAACTCTTTTAAGTCTGACCCAGCCTGAATTCTGTTGTTTATTTTTGCCAATTTATGGGATATGGCTGTTTTTAGGAAAAGCAACAACAAAAATCTTGGGGTACCTTTACACTTTACTGATTACAGCCGATGTTTTCATGAAATGAATTCAATTACATCAGATGCTTGGTGTTGTCTTCTATTATATATATATATATATATATATATATATATATATATATATATATATATATATATATATATATATATATATATATATATATATATATAATGTATGTATATGTATATATGTATGTATGTATCCACAGACTAGAAAAACGCCAGAAGCCCAACCCCACTCCGCAGCAACTCATGAAACAAACAGTACATAACATATCAGACAGGACCTTCACCATAGCAGAAACCAATGTCCTTTTCAAAGGATTCAACTTTGCAGTCGCCCCCAAATGCATCCCCACTGAAAACATCATATGCGAAGTTGAAGCCTCCCTAACCAAAATCAACCCAGATGAAGCCAATAAAATCAGACTTGAAGTCACCAACGTCCTCAGCTCCAGCAATCCACCTAAAAGCAACTTACATAAAGAAGAACAAAAAGCACTCACCAACCTGAGGAAAGACAACAACATAATCATTCTCCCAGCAGACAAAGGTAATGCCACTGTGGTGATGAACACATCTGACTACCAAGCCAAACTAGCCAACCTACTCCAAGATCCCGCTTACAAACCTCTAAACACAGACCCCACCACCTACCTGGAAAACACCACCAAATCCAAAATAAAAGCCTCTCCCATCAGTGAAGAGATCCAGCAAAGAATCATCCCCAGAGAAAATCATCCAGATGCTCCAAGCTCTATGGCCTCCCCAAGATACACAAAGAAGGAACACCACTCAGACCCATAGTCATCTCCATAGGCTCACCTCTACAGAATCTTGCCAAATTCCTTGCCAAACAACTTCAGCCCTACACTAAATCCATCACCTCACATGTACAAAACTCACTCCACTTCATAGAAACAATAAAGAAACAAAACCTGCAACCCAGCGACCTACTCGTGAGCTTCGATGTCAAATCCCTCTTCACCCAAGTGCCTATTAAAGAAGCCTTGACAGCTATCCAAAACAAATACAACCCCGCTAAGCACATCCTAGATCTGACCAACCACTGCCTAACCAACACATACTTCAGCCACAATGGACAAAGATACAAACAGATAGAAGGAGCACCTGTGGGATCACCTCTCTCACCCGTCATCGCAAACCTATACATGGAACACTTTGAAACCAACGCCTTAGATAAATCTGAACACAAACCCAAACTCTGGCTTAGATATGTAGATGACACTTTCGTAATTTGGCCACATGGGAAAGAAAAACTGGACAACTTCCTCACACATCTCAACAGCCTACACCCCAAAATACAATTTACTATGGAAATGGAAGCTAACAACCAACTCCCCTTTCTGGACGTCCTAATCTACAAAAAACCCAATGGTTCCCTAGGACACACCATCTACCGGGAAAAAAAACACACACCAACCGCTACTTAAACACACAATCCCACCACCACCCAGCACAGATCAACTCCGTAGCCAAGACCCTCATCTCCAGAACCAAACGCCTAGCCGACAAAGACCACCTGGAAACCGAATTACACACTCTCACAAACGTATTAATTTCCAACGGATTCCAAAGAAACACAATTACCAACCTAATCCAAAGGGAGACACCCCCCCAAGAACCAAGACACAGAACAGGACAACGGCATCGCCTTCCTCCCCTACATTAAAGGCACCACAGATAAAATCAGCAAAATTCTCCACAAACACAATATCAAGAGAGCCTTCAGCACCGACCAAAAAATAGCCAACATCTTAAGAAACCCCAAAGACAAGATCCAGCTTGAAAACCAAGGAGTCTATGAAATACCCTGCAAAATCTGCCCAGCCACATACATTGGACAAACTAATAGAATAAATGCACACATCACAGAACACAAGAACGCAGTCAGAAAAGAAGAAAA
This sequence comes from Vipera berus, assembly GCF_964194415.1. Lineage (NCBI taxonomy): Eukaryota > Metazoa > Chordata > Lepidosauria > Squamata > Viperidae > Vipera > Vipera berus. The sequence continues at coordinate 119,563,752 of NC_138202.1, read as the reverse complement.
AACTTCCTCCCTTTTCCAGCACCTTAAAGCAACAGGACATGAAATTGACTTTGAAGGAACGAAATTAATCTCCAAAACTGAACACTACAACAAGAGAATAATTATGGAAGCCATCGGAATAGAGAAACACCCCCACAACATGAACAAACGTGACAATACCTCCCACCTACCAGACATCTGGAAACTAGCCCTAGTCAACAAACGAGTCCCAGCCACGAAAACCAACACCGGACCCACAACAACACAGGACACCACCACCAATCATCCTCACCAGACTCAAAACCAAACCCACCTCATAGACGAAATGCAACCACCATCCAGAAGCCAAACCACGGCGGCATCTCCAGCTGCTGCACACACCCCCTGACCCCCACACAAAGCAAACTGACACACGCCATGAACACAAGGCCAGACCACAAACTCGAAGCCAAATCAAAGCCTGGGATGTTACACCACAGCCTTCTGCTCAGGACATTACATCACAGAACTCAGGAGGTTACAATGCTAAAGCTCGGGATGTCACAACACAGCCAACCACCCAGGATGTTGCAGCACAGAACTCAGGATACCACTATACTAGAGCTCAAGATATCATCACACAGCCCATTATCCAGGTCATTACAACACAAAAGACTAATGGGCACACAGCCAACACCTCAGCCACACAGGATGTTACAAAACAGCTGACTAATCCACAAACAATAACCCCATCAACCAATCAACATGTAACACAGCCAACCAACCCACTTACAGCAACAAAGGCAGCACCCCACACAACCCCACCAATACTTATAGACGGCAGCTCCAATCATGCTTTGCTCGCAGAAGCACGAAGACACCAGCCTGAAGATGACGACTGGGACCTCATCGAAACATCGCCAAGACACCCTCAATCTTACACGGGATAAGACCCGAATATGCCAAGACCTACATACCTGTACCCGTGAAAATCTACGAAAACATATACATATGCATACACACACACACACACACACATATATATATATGTAAATTATTCAAATTGCTAATAAAGAATTAGGGAGGCTGATATGGCCATTTCGAACTTATTTTGTTCTCATCAGTCAGTCATACCCTTTATCTGAGATTCGAACCTGGGCTAATTATATATTAGGCAGTTGTTTTAACCCCTAGGCCACAGGCTCTTTCTCTCTCTATTAGCTAGGAAGCAAGGGAGATATATGTGTTAAGTATTTGTCAAGTCTTTTGAATACCTTGCTAGTTAAATCTTAAATTAGCCCAGGTTCAAATCTCAGATAAAGGGTATTTATTTATTTTATTTATTTTAATTCCATTTATATCCCGCCCTTCTCCGAAGACTCAGGGCGGCTTACAAGCTTAGCAGTAGCCTTCATTCTATGTATATGCCTGCTTATTAGGGCTTTCATACACCCCCCAAGCGGCATTATTACAAAGTCAGCTTAATTGCCCCCAACAATCTGGGTCCTCATTTTACCTACCTCGGAAGGATGGAAGGCTGAGTCAACCTTGAGCCTGGTGGGATGCGAACCTGCACTAATTGCAGGCAGCTGGTGTGACTGTATGACTGACTGATGAGAACAAAATAAGTTCGAAATATACGCCAAGAGGACCAGAGGTGCAGACTATGCAGACAGGTCTCAGAGACAGTCCAACACATAACACCAGAGTGTAAGATGCAGGCAAAAATAGCATACATGGAATAGCACAACAGGTAGCTGAGCTTTTGTACAGGAACATCTACATAGTGCATGGGCTAGACCACAGGTCTGCAACCCGCGGCTCCGGAGCCGCATGCGGCTCTTTCAGCCATCTGCGGCTCCCAGTCATCTGCCACGTGCAGTCCAAAAAAAAAAGTGGGACTAAAAAAGTTCAACCAATCAATTCAAATATGCAGGGTAGGTGCATATCTCGCCTTGGCTCCACTCTTCAGTCAAACCCTGTTCTGTGTATGCACGCATGTATGTACATGCACACACATTTTTTGCAGCTCCCAGTTTTTCCTTTTGTGAGGGAACCAGTTCCAAGTGGCTCTTTCACTGTTTCAGGTTGCTGACCCCTGGGCTAGACCCTCCCAAGTCTAAAGGGAGATTCCACTGAAGGTTTTGGAGAATAAGAGGGCTAATATGCTGTGGGACCTCCACATCCAGATAGATGGGCACTAACCAATCAGGCACTGATAGTAGACAAGGTCCAGAAGATTCCAGTGGTGATACATGTAACACTGCCAAATGACAACATCAGGAAGGAGTATGAGAAGTTGGAGGAATTTGAGAGGATGGAGAAAATAAAGGCCAAAGTAGTCCCAGTGTTGGTAGGAGTGCTTAGCCATTCCTAAACTGGCAGAATGGCTACAGTAGATTCCAGTAACAACATTAGAGCTCTCTGTCCTAAAGAGTGCAGTACTAGGAACAGCTAAGGTACTATGTAGAACAAACTCCCCAAATCTGTAGCAGAGGATCTGAGATTGAAGAACAGACCACACATAGAGGTGGGGATTTTTTTAATGTATGCATGTATACACCCACACCCACCCACCACTTTGGTCCAGAAAGTACAACTTAGTAAATATATGTTGATTGCAAACACCCATATTTTGATCATGCAACTGTGGTAATTACTGTGACAGTACATACATGTGAGGATTAGTCCTAAGTTAATTTTTTCAGTAGGAGGGACGCGGTGGCTCAGTGGGTTAAGACGCTGAGCTTGTCGATCAGAAGGTCGGCAGTTTGGCGGATCGAATCCCGAGTGCCGCGTAACAGAGTGAGCGCCTGTTACTCGTCCCAGCTTCTGCCAACCTAGCAGTTCGAAAGCACGTAAAAATGCAAGTAGAAAAATAGGGACCACTCCGGTGGGAAGGTAACAGCGTTCCGTGCGCCTTTGGCGTCTAGTCATGCCGGCCACATGACCACGGAGACATCCTCGGACAAGCGCTGGCTCTTCGGCTTTGAAATGGAGATGAGCACCGGCCCCTAGAGTCGGAAACGACTAGCACGCATGTGCGGGGGAACCTTTACCTTTACCTTAATTTTTTCAGTGCTGCTGTAACTTCAAATGGTCACTAAATGAATGGTTGTAAGGACTTTGTGCACCATTATATCTAGATTCTATGCAAAACCCAAGTATTAGCAAGTTGAGAAGAATTCATTCCAGTAGCAGTTACAATTTTTGAAATTTACTCATAATAGGATTTTAAATTTGTACTTCAGGGTTTTGGTATGTTTTCTTTTATAGTTCCTGAGTAGAAGTGGAGGAAAATGTAACCAAATTGCTTGCTTATACCAAGTGTAAGGTCTTATAGGTCCAATAAACAGAACTAAATTTGCTGATAAATTCTAGTTAATCTATTCCTGGTGGAATATCCTCTGTAAAGTGATTTTGCTGAAGCATAACAACTTGTGTGCTAGCAGAAGCATTTTGTCACCAGTTTCAGAATATTGCTTTTCTTAATGTAAGAAGTTGTGTTCATTCTTCTGCATAAGCCTAACTTCTAATTTGTCCTCTGGGAACAAGCAGAACCTTATTGGCCAATGATGGCATACAGACATTGCAATACTGTATAGGCTCAGGCCTACCATTGTGCAGAAGGAAGCAACTTATTTTGGGTGATAGGGGCTAGGAAACAACTTTGAGGAGATAGAATGGGACTGGCTAGTTTGTAACCTACCTTGAGTCCCTGCTCAGCTATTCTGTGAATTATATTCTACTACCACTACTAAGATTTGAGGGGTTGTGATATGGAAGAAAGATACACCATTTTGTTTGTTGTCATAGGCAAGCTTAAATATTTCTCATGATACAACCACTGATCAGTGATAAGTTCATTTGCCACTGACATGTCAAAGAGAAATTAAACTAACTTTATTAAACTTGCATGCCTCAGACTCAACAGATTGAAAAAACAGGATTGTTAGATGGCAGTGAAGAGAATCATAAAATTCTTTCTTGTCATCTAACGACCCTGCAAGAGAGGCAAAACATTCTCAGAAGACGAGAACCAAGTTTGGTTTCATTAGTTTTAAAAAGGAATAACTTTATTGCCTGAATGAAAAAAAAAACTTCAATGATTTCAATATCTGGCTGGCAATTTATATAAGCAGGCAAATGAACTCCCCAGTATGTAGTTGGTATTATTAGATGCTGATAGTGTTAGCTGGATGGAAATGAGGGACAGAATTGATGTATTTAAGGATGAATGAAGGATTTATATATTCTTATAGGGAAAGCATATGCACCTAGGATTTATAAAAACGAAAGTGGCATACTTTTTCCTCCCAAATGTTATTAACTGGTTACAAATTTTGCTAAACCAAAACTTGTTTTCCCCAATTACAGTGGTCTAGTTCAGAGTTCCCCAACCTTTCTGGCTTGGCAGACTAGCGGGAGGGAGAGGGGATGGCACTGCGTGAGTGGTGGGCAAACGCACACGCAGTTCCATTTATACATTCACACAAATGGAGTGTGTGCGCATGTGCTTTCCCACTGCTCACGCAAGTGAGGATGAGCATGCGCTCGCCCACTTCTGCTGCCTGGCTCTGAACGCTCAAGGCCCAGTCGTGGGCCACAGCCCAGGAGTTGGGGACCCCCTGGTCTAGTTCACACACACTATGTCAAAACCCAACAAACCACATTGTGGCCAAGTATACTGGGTAAATCAGCTTATTGACTGCTATAACGACAATGCCAAATTAATATATAAAGATGCTGTTGTGTCTAGTTTTCTTAGCAATGTTATAGAGGTCCTTTGCCTTGAGGGAGGGGCTGGTGTTCCCAGCATAATCCTGACATTCTTAGGATCTTCCATCCAAGAGCTGATCAAAGCTACATAGCTACAATACCGTGGGCTGGTATTTTATTGGAAACCCCTTAGAACCACATATTTGAGATAGGTGGCTACATATATCAAATAATATAAATAAGTAAACAAATAAACAACTGCGCTGCTACTTGCTGGGGCATTCCTGGTATATTTATATGAACATATCCATGCAGATTTTCTTGCGTGATATAAAAATGGTTTGCTTTTTCTAAGGTATTTTTTCCCAACTGTTATCTAGTTGGGTGTTAAGGCCACTGCTTCTTAAAATACTGAAGCAAGTAGGCCACCATTCTTTTGATTACAGGGATGAGAAATTATTACCTTAATTAATATTCCAAAAAGGGGTATCATCTCCCATTTTCTACACTGTCTTGAAGGCCTCCCTTCCTGTCTAGTAGGGGAGAAACCTGTACGGTTAGAGGCAGTAAAAGATAAAGCTTCTCTAAGCAGCATCTGTAATAAGAAGATAAAACATATTCTTTAGACAGGCTCAAGATAAAAACATGGGATGGTTATTGCTGTCCCGACCAGCAAATGTCCTCTGAAGAGAGGTTTGGTTACTTCCGGTACTGCAAACCCCAAACATAGATACCCATATGGTCAGTGCTGGTGATCTGTTTTATCATTCCGGCAGTAGAAGCCACAGAAGAATTCATCAAGTATGCACTTGTGGGTTTTGGATTTTTTTATTATAAAAACAGTATTTATCCCACTCATTAAAATCACATTCAAAAATCGGCAAAAAATCCATAATAATAACCCAGAGAAACAAACCAGAGATCAATATTTACAGACACTGCAGGGACAGGGGTTTTATTCCACCTCTTCTTGGAAGGAAGGGGGGAAATCAGATGGCAGAACAGGCAAAATTCATCACATGGGGGGGAGGGGGCATGCAGCAGAGGCAATTGCATGCGCTTGGGGCATGAGACCTGACCCCCAACTGAAAGCCGTCCACCCCAACCCCTATTAATTGCAAATGAAAGGAGGAGGAAGGATACAGGGAAGATTCAACCTGAGATTCCTCACCATCCTGTGGGAGAAATCATAACGCTTGGGCGGGCAGGGGCTTGAAAGGGAACACAGTTTTATACAAGGCATACTGGGAGGGAGGAGACGAGCAGGCTTAGCTTTTCAAACCCAACCTGGCCCCTTGGCACAAACTTATTTACAGAATCCTTCAGACACTTGGGAGTTGGCACGAAGCCTTGATCAGGCTGTTTTCAGCTACTGCAGTCCAGCTCCAGCCTCAAGAGGCCCCGAAATGAGGCTCAGGCAGCTCCAAATCACTTTTGGCGTGAAACCCACTGCCCCTGCCTCTTTCCACAGCAAAGCAGCCTAGCCTTTGACAGTGGAGACAGCAGAAATAGGGGCAATTCTCACCTGACTTCCAAGAAAAGAGTTGGAGGCATTAATATATTCTGGGCAAGAGATCTGTCGTGGGGTCACAGGGAGCACAACTTCATCTTCGCTAGGCTAACAGAAACAGGCACAAGACCACTTGAAATTTGGCACTGTTGATTGAGAATGCCTGTTCAGGCCTGGAATAGCAAAGGATTTCAGTTCCTAAGGCTGCTGCTGAAGAAGCAGCTGCTGTCCTGGGTTGAAAATATCAGATTTGGAATGGCGAATGATAGAAGCAGCTAATAATAAGGGTTAAGGACCCGGACAGAACACTGGGAAAGAACAGGACTAGATTTTATTAGGAATTTCTGTGTAATTGTTTAAAGGCCAGACCTCATTCCCAGCCTGGAGTGGAACCCCAGCCAATCCTGAAAGAGATGCTTATGCTTAGCAATGGCCACCTACCCAACACTTTTCGGAAATGCGTTGAAAATGCATGCTTCAAATCTCTCTGGCAAGAACTAGAATAGATTTCTTCAGGATCTGCCATAGAACCCTTGTCAGAGCTTGGTATGGGAAGGTAATGGGTCTGAATTTCAGATTGTCTTGCGGAATTTCTCCCCATCTCTGCTAGCGTAAGAGGACTGTAAAGGCAATGTACATTCCCCAAATGCCATGTCAACAAGGCCCAAGCTAGCAGGATCTGTGGTATTCCTCATGTATACTTTTGCACACATCTGGCACCACAGTGAGAAAGTAGGAAGGAACTGCTCAAGATGCCTGGCACACTTCACATTTCCTTCTGTTGGTCCTATTTAGGGGTAAGGCCTTAATTTCAGCCCTGTTCATTAAGGAATGAGTAGACTCTTATCCACCTTATCAGACTCCTACCCCTGGAATGGGTATTGTCCCCCATGTGCAGAGGGGATAGGGGAGGAGGGAACCTGTCCCACGATTTCTGAATACCCCCACCCCCTCATTATATCCCTGGGGGTTGGGTGGACGTCACAATGATCAGCAAGAAGAGACAGGAGAATGGGCAGGAATGGTGGGCAAATCCAGCTGAATAAATTAAGGATGGGAAACGATGTCAAGGAAGGTCAGAGGCCATTGGTACTACTGCTGCTGCGCTGAATCAGCGGGACCTTGCTTAGCTCTACCACTGGAGAGCGTGGCTTATGTTTCATTTTAGGTACCCTCTGCAGCAGCTGTTGAGCTTCTTGATAGGCATCACGCAGCTCCTTCTTCCATTGCACCAACTCAGGATCACTCTGAGAGAAAAAGAAGACGTATTAACAAAGAAGCACAAGAAAGATATTCCAAAATAATAGCAATTATTTCACTAAGGGAGGGAGAGAGAAATTATATTACATCATCAGTCTTATTCTTCACCCTTGCCCCCTATGGTGACACTCTGAATCAGTGTCCTTATTACAAATAGGTTGCTCTCCTTAAAGAATCTTTGCTTGTAAGAAGTCGGCAATATGTTCACTAGATACTTTAGACTGCAACTTCCATCAAACATGAACAGTGATTAGGAGTTGTACTCCAATACCACTTATAATCCATTTAAGCTGAACTCACAAAAAATTACATTTTAACATGCATTAAGATTCTTGAGTTGCTGACCCAAATCAGAAAATTCGTCTATCCTTTTAAAATTTAGATATAAACGATTAAAGTTTCCAGGGATTCCCTTAGTGCTTAGCACCATGTCAGCTATTAGCACTAGTGTTTTCTCCCAGCAGACGAGAGCAACTGGAGAGAATCTTAATCTGACCCTATCAGCATAGCTCTGGCCCCTGAGGATCCACTTATTATTTGCCCTGAGTGCTTTTTAATGTCCACATACTCTGCAGTGTATGGAATATGCAAATTGCAAAATCATTTTGGTTACAAACATCTGGGACATTATTTAGCAAGATAAACTCCCTCTAGATATCCACAGAAAGCAACAAGATAGAATTGCTTAGCTTTGTTTCCCTAGAGAGAATGTAAATGTGGCTTTCAATGACTGGGGAATAGCTACGGTACAACTTATTGCCTCCCAAAATTGAAATAGAAGCTGCTTCTGATCCTCTGGATTTATGAACTAGACAACAACTGTGCAAATGCAGTTAAAGCTCTACTTGAAAACTTAATAGGCACAGATTATTCTGGGAAGCATTTGCCAGGCATACATGACCACTAAAACGATTCACTGCTCAAATAACTTTTTCCATAAACTAAGAACAGTTCCTACCCTAAGTCTCTAAGGCAGCAAATAATGGGGAATTTAAAGAACCACAATTTTTAAAAAGGAACAAAGATTAGTCTAGAGTGGAATAGGAAGAGCAGGATGCAAGAGAATTTCAAATTCCTTAGTTTTGCTCTTTTTCTATTTTGCATGGAGTAGAAAATTAACATCTGGCTTAGACAGATACCAAAGTTTAACTTCAGAAAAGATTAAACAGACCACCAAGAAAGGTTCTTAGGAGAGACTGTATGAGAGGGGAAAATCAAAACAAAACAACTTACATCACACTGCAAAACAAATTGCTTGCCTCCCCGGATCTTAAGCAGAATGCATTTTCGATCTTTTATCTGTGTCTCCTCCACTGACTGGATCTCTTCCATAGTGAGCAGGGACTGCTATAATGTCCCCCCCCAACAAATATTTGATTAATGAATGCAATTTCCAACATATATCTTAAATATTCAGGCTGCATCTTTTACCTACATCTACAGTGCCCTTCTCCTGGTACTGTGCTATGGCCTTAAACACACACAAACATTACCTCTGTGTGCTATATTTCCCTAAACACACACAAATGAATTCTTCCAATCATGCATGGCAAGTCCTCATACAACCTTAAATCTGATCTTTCCCACCCATTGAAGAAGAGCTTGTTCCTTACCGGAGATTCTCCCTCTCCACGCCATTCCAGACGATTTGGGAAGAGGTAGAAGTATCGCCTCTGCCATTGAGTAAGGAAAGGGTTCCCCAGTTTTGACATATAGCCATGCATGATGCAGTCTTTGCCCAAGGCATAATCTGTACAGAATAAGTGAAGATAATATGAAGGCTAACGAAAGGGGGGGTGTTATAGGGAGCAGAATAGGACTAGTACCAATAAATCCAGACGGCCTTTCCACACTAAGAAGAGGAAAGAAACACCAAGTTTCCAAAAGCAAATTCTTGCAGATTAAATCTGAGTTTTGGCAAAGGGGTTTCTTGTATAGAACAGCAATGAGGCTCACCTTCCTCATGGCCCAACTGCTTGTTCTTTGCTCTTTTGCGGGCCTCCAGCTTGTCAGTCTCAGCATTGACTGTATCAAATACAGTCTCCGTCACCTCCTGCTGCCAGCGCTCTGAGATGGTGAGCGGAAAGTTGCGATACAGCTCCTGGTCACTATCCAATAGCTGGGAGGAGAAGCAAGTTATGTCACTATGTCTCCAGGATCAGAGGAAAGCATGCCTCTGGGTATCAGCTGCTGAAAGGGCAGCACAAGAGGCTACCTACTTCTGGATTTCCCACAACAGTTTACAGTCAGTTTCAACAGCATTCTGCTTATGTTCTGTTTGGACTTTTGGAACAAGGCTTATTGATTTCTCCTTGACAGTATTATTTGCTCCAGCTCTGTCCCTTCTATTAGCGTTCACAGCTTGCACAGTTCCTTGTAGATATTTCAGATATCATCCTTTCTACTACATTTTAATTTCCTCAGCTCTTTTCCCAACTAGGAACACATTCCTTCACAAATCTGCACAAATTTCAATTAATTACCATATCACCTGTTCAGAGGCTGACTAGCTCTATTTCCTAAGGCATCTGGCTGGCTACAAAGTGCTAAACTGATTGGCCGTTTGCCAGCATGACAATTCTTAATATTACCCTATGTGCGCATCATTCCAAGCCAGAGGATTCAGAAAGTATGTATTAGTTCCTGAACTTCACTGCTTTTATTATCTGATAATTGTTGTCTTAGTAATGGACAAAAAATTAGTCACACATTGCTCTTAATTGGAAGACCCTGAATTGAAGAAAAAAATATCTATGTAGTTTTCTTCTAAGATATGTCTTCCATAAATAAGAAACCGCATTGACTAATAGAGTAAAACCTTGATTTATTGGGTCTTGACAGTACGGACTTTGTACGCAATGGACAACATTTCTGCAGCAACTTATATCACTCGTGTGATGATTTTGTTATGCAAGTAATATAATTTGTGTCCACTGACAATCTGGAAGAGCAGGTACCTTTTTCCTCCCCTGTCTTAATTCCACTGTATCCTTTCTCAGAGCCTTTTTAATTTTCATAAATGAGATACCGGCTGAATCAACAAGGCATTGATGCAACAAGGTGTTAAACAAATATACAGTTGCAAGCTATGACAAACAGTTCTTCAACTTATCATGGATGCACGACAGTTGCAATTGCAGAAGTACAGTTCCAAGTGGTGGAAGTAAACAAAAGGAGAACTATAAATATTGTGTTCTGCTTCCAGGGAACTCTGGTTAATACTAGAGGTTGAAGCAAAAGGACCTGATTCCACAAGTTACTCTGTCCCAGCCCTTTCTCAGCACCAGCCTTCAGCCTAATCAGAATTCCTATGTAATCACTAGAAGGAGAAGGCTGGTCTGCACTGTTATTTCCTGGTGGCAAAAGACAGAATTTCTGTCTCTTGTGCAATTTCATCTTCTACTGCCTGGCTCTTTCCACTATATGTAAGTTTAACCTGTTTGGGGGGGGAGGGTTTGAAGAAAAAATGGGATATCAATTTTAAAATAGAAATTCCCATAACATAAAAGAAAACTGCAGCTACTCAGCAGAGGACACCATAATTCTGGGAGATTCTCCTTGTGGTACCTTAATTCCTTTGGTGTCTTCTTCATCAAATGAGCCAATGTCAAAAGCATCTGCTGCATTTACCTCACCACGTGGTGGAATCAAGGGTGGAGGATACTACAACGATATGATAAAATAAAGTTAGCAAAGAGCAAAATGCCGTACCTATTTATTCCCCACCCCACCCCCATCATAATGTCCAAATATGTGTTATTTTCTTTCCCATTGGCCTTTCAACTAGGGCTCTCCTCACCTTCTGGAGAAAAACCATCTGCCAGTCCACACCCTGGAAAAATGGATTCTCCTTTATTTCAAGTGACCTAACGAAAATATAGAAGAAATAATAGTGATTTCATCCTTGACTTTGCAATAGCTGGAACTAGAAGGCTGGGGATAAAAAAATGGAGCTATGATGACCTTTATGAACAGCAAATATAACTTATCAGGCTTATGTATTTTTATAATCAGTGTGGAATGCAATTAGTGTGGAATTTCAATTTTTAATTTAAACCTTCAGAGAATTCAGATAAACCTAACTACATCAACATCTGTGGACTATTATCTTCTACTGGAATGCCCGGTTTGCTCAGAAAAGTACATGTGTCTATTGCTGCAGTTATAAAACTAAAAATTCTTCAGATGTGCAGAAACAGCACTAATCACTGTGCAAAACCTATTCCATGAACTTTAAATCTAGTGCCGTTATTTTTCTATTAAAAATATGCTTCTCCAGTTTGAAACTTAAAAATAATATTGCTTAAAATCTCAGAAACTAGAGAAGTATTTAAGTAAGACTTTGAATGGTTTTGGAGGTTAGAGGAAGGGAAGTGAAACTATTATTCTGTGGGCTCTATATATATATCTCGCAACCCCATGGACAACGTTGCTCCAGGCCTTCCTGTCCTCTACCATCTTCTGGAGTCCATTTAAGCTCACGCCTACTGCTTCAGTGACTCCATCCAGCCACCTCATTCTCTGTCGTCCCCTTCTTCTATTGCCCTCAATCTTTCCCAGCATTAGGCTCTTCTCCAGTGAGTCCTTCCTCCTTCCTTCTCATTAGGTGGCCAAAGCATTTGAGTTTTAGCTTCAGGATCTGGCCTTCTAAAGAGCAGTCAGGGCTGATCTCCTCTAGGACTGACCGGTTTGATCGCCTTGCAGTCCAAGGGACTCGCAGGAGTCTTCTCCAGCACCATAGCTCAAAGGCCTCAATTTCTCTCTCTCTCTCTCTCTCTCTCTCTCTCTCTCTCTCTCTCTCTCTCTCTGTGTGTGTGTGTGTGTGTGTATGGGTTTGTTTACCATTTCATAAAATAATGCATTATTCATTTCCTTTCTTCTCTAACCACCATAAGATACAATGTAATCTCTGGATAAATGCATCTAGCCCTAGATTTGGTACATCTCTTGTAAGGATGAACCAAACGTTTACTTGTGCTCTGCATCTGATGAAGTCATAGTACCATAAAATGCAAAAAAAAAGTTGCTGGTTGATTTTTCTTCCTCGGGAAAAATGTTTTTAAAAGCAATAGCACTTAATGTTTTCAAATTAGGTATTTTTCTGAAAATTTTTAGATTTCAACCTGATGTATATTCAATGCTAATTAGAAAATCACGAAAATAAAAGTCTTACTTATACAAAAACAGTATTTCTGGTGTTTACATAACACTGATGCATTTTCCTGGTACACCCGTGCCACAAGGTCATCTACACTGATTTATCAGATTGTGGCTTGAATTTGTAACTGAGGAATGGAGAAAATTGGCAGCCTTGAAAACCAAGGCAGCAGTTAGATACTGAGAAATGTTTTTTATGAAGCTGGTTCTATTTACATTAACTTCCAAAGTTTTGAAGTTTTGTCTCTTCAGTAATAGATTCAGGAAATATGTTTCGATAAGCCAAGGATATGAAAAGAATACATTCTTTGCAAGGTTTTTTTTTCCTTAAATGAAAAATGAATGAGTTGTTCTCACTTAAGTTCCAAATCCAACTTTATTCTAAGTAGAACTTTTTCAATAACTGAACATGGATGAGTAACCTTAAAACTCTGGCCCATTCTGACATTCCACATCTCACATAAGTCCTTCAGCACCTTGGCAGGACACTCACCCACGACCCATACAGCCCAGCCGACGGTTGACATCTCTCTGCAACAGTCCCTCCAGCAAAGAACGTAGCTCAGGTGAAAAGGAATCTGGCAGCTCCACAGCCTATCAAAAAAGGAGGACAGATTTAACTAAAATGTGAGAGATTGGAGAGGTCAGAGGAAACCAAGCAAAACCCACCAGGGTTCCATATTTTAACTCCTTTGAAACTATTATTTGTTATTCACTCAGGCTATTAGAAAAGACAATATTCCCCATTCCAGAAGCTATAGGCAATCCCACAGAAATAGTGAATAACTTGAGTCTGACAGCAATGCCATCAGAATTCTAGTAGAAAGGGAGAATGTTAATAGGCAACCCAAAAATCACATGCAATCATTCTTATTTTTATTTCACGTAGCCCTTAGCATTATTCTGCTGTTTGAAAAGTACAGACCCATTGGGAATTACTTTCACTTCTATCCTGTGGTTGCATATGTTTCTGCAAGAGATAAATGGTTTCAAATGCAATGGAATAGCAAAGAGGAAGGAGAGCTGAATAATTTTGCAGACTGATACCTGCCTATTTATAACTGTGGTTTTGCCCTCTATCAACAATGGCCACAGAGGGTTGTTTCTGTGTCAAGAAATTTTCAGAGGAACAAGGTTCCCCATCTCTGTGTATAAATGCTGGGATGATTATGATGATAATAATAAAGTACATAAATAGTGGACATTGCAAAACCTGGAGACAACAAAATAGAGAAGGAACTGGAGAAAAATCACAAAACACAAAGACTTGCAAATAGCAGTAGAATAACTGTGGCAAAAGAAAGCAAAGATAGTACCAATAGGAGCACCAGAACACCATGGGCATTGACAAAATCAGCATTAGTCAATTTCAAAAGTTTTACTTGGAACAGCTTACACCAGACGTGTCAAACTCACGACGTCACATGATGTCGCGCAATGTATCGGGACGGTTTTGCCATTGCCGGCAATGGGGTGGGTGCGGCTTCTGGATGTCACGTCCAGCCTGCGGGCCAGCAGTTTGACACCCCTGGCTTACACCATGGGACAATACTTTTAATATTATTAATATTATTAAACAATAACATCGGCCTACCTCAAGTCCTTAGGAAGGACTCAATAACTAGATAAAATGCAAAATCCAATTTAAACATCTGGCTAAATGTCCATACAACCATAATAATAATAATATCCCAAAGGTGCTTTTTCACAAGGCAACTGGACTTTTTTGTTTTTCTTTGAATACGTTTCGTTTCTCATCCAAGAAGCTTTTTCAGCTCTGTTGGAAGCAAAACACTTTCTACCAAAGCCACAAAAAAAGCACCTTTGGGATAACTATGACCTGGATGACTGAAAATCTCCACAGACATTTAGGTATAATAATAATATATTAAACTTGCATGCTGCCTGACTCTCAATAGCTGTGAGTGGCTATTAATTGTTACTGGATATTATCGGAAGAGGTAAAAAGTTTTTTAAACTACTGCCATTTCATCTAAACATTCAATAGACACCAGTGTTTATTGACTCCCTATTAGAGTTACCTTTCTTTTCAAATCACTTCATACAATTCAACAGATTCCTGCAAATATCTTACAGATCGTTATCCAAGTTTTTCCCAATTTGACGACCTCCAGATAAATAAGGATTATAACAAACAAAATTCTCAAATAGCTTACTTGTAAATCACTTCTGGATTTTGTGCTCAATATGGAAAAAAATGAAACTTTGACTTTGGGGGTTTGCTAATTAGATAGGTTTGCTGTTACAGAAATGGCTAGTACGTATCAGTATTTAAAGGAAGAAATTGAGGGTGTAATGTCACTCTTATTCTACTGTGCTAAAGAGTTTGAAATTAATGTTTTTCTTTTCTTTTTCCCCCTTCACCCTACACTTCTCTCTTCCCTTTTTCCTCCCTCACTTTCCCACTCTTTCCCCTTTCTTTTGTATTTTATATCTTGATAAACCTAATACAATTATTATTAAAATTGTCAAATGGCTATGTGATTTTATAAAGATGTTATAAGTTATCAATGGCTCCATTAAGTTATTTATGGTTTGCATAACTATAATAAGGCTGGAGGACAACAGCTATGATCCTGGTGTCATCTGGATAGCATCAAGTTGAGGAAAATTATTCAACAGGTCAAACTCCAAGGTTGCTTACAGTTCCCAGACCCCCTTTTTAGTCCTGGAGCTTCCTCAGACCACCATGACAGAATTGCCCATATCAGTTAGTCACCTTGTTTTATTTCATAGATCCTGTTAGAATATGTTGTTGAAAAAATGGTTTGTTTAACAGAGTATTATTAATACACAGTGGAAGTTGTACTGGGACTTTTAGGCAAACAGTAATGCACTAACACGAGTTTTATAACTTATTTTTACTCAGACAACAAAAAGAAACACAGTAAGAAATAGTCCAAGTATCAATCCAGTATCATGCACATAAAAGTCAGTCCATAAAAAACATAGTATCAAAATACAAAAGCTGCTTACCAATATCAAAAACAATATACACTGTAGCAAGCAGTTGATTCTTGAGAGAATAAATATCAAGTTAGCAAACAAGAGAACAAGAGGTATCCAAACACTAACATCAAACACATATACAAGAGCAACTACGTGTAACATCTAACTCTCTTTTATGTGGAATAATTACAGCCACACCCTTAGGCCGTTTAACTCCTTAAAGGTGCTTTTACTCCATTATATAATATTGTCACCCAAATCAAGTTTAATCTCTAACAGATCCTTTTAATTACACAGCTCAATTTAACTGGTGGTTCATCAACTTTAAAATCAAAATATAACTTGTCTTCCTGGTTTCATACTTGATGATAAATCATTTCCAAATATCCTGAGTGTATTTATACACCACATGTACCTCCTGGTTAGTGGGATACAGGCAACTGTGTTGGCATTAAAGGAAGTTTTTATATTGGACAGACCAAACATTCCCAGCATAGTGTGAACATTAAAACTGAGTTTTGGTTCTACTTGTGGCAAAAGATGACCAAACTAACCAGTACCAGCCTTATTAGCAGGGAATACTATAAATGACACATGCATAAGACTGGTATCCTACTTCACACATTCCCTATCCCACTCAAACATTTTGTATGAGTCTTAATCAGGTAAGGCCATGACAGGCAATGGAGGTTTGTATCAGCAGATGAGAGAAAAATACATTTAAAACAGCTATAAAAATGAAGATTATGTGTTTAAAGGGGGTATAGTTAAAATTAAGACACAGAGAAAATGCAGTTCTTTTGATACAGTAATTTATTATTCCAAGTGATGTGAAATAACATAACTTATGGAAGCCATTGGTAACTTATAGCATGGTAACTTATAACATTTATAACATATACACTGTACTGAGTGGTTATAGTAGTGACTGAAAATTAATAATAATAATAATAATACTAATAATAATAATAATAATAATAATAATAATAATAATAATAATAATAATAATAATAATAATAATAATAATAATAATAATAATAATTGCAGCTTCCTGCAATAACTCCAGCAAAGGTACAAAAAACTGCGCTACTTGGAACATCTTACTTTTTAAGGAGATACCTGGTTGATACCTAGGATGCTGGCAGCAACCCGTGTCAACGATTAGTGCCAGTCAGTTTGAGTGTTCCGTTGACTGAGTTTCATGTTTTATAATAATATAAAAATAATTTGGGTTAAGACTGAGGTAAGGAAATGCTGGAAATAGTATGCAAAATTTTCTATGGAAGATTATGATATGTTGAATAATGGAATTGACACAAATTCTATAAATATTAGCATCCAAGCAAAACCGATGCATAAGAAATCCTTTGTACTGTACTGCAAGGAGGATGTGTGAGCCGTTCGCAACGCCCAAGGTGGGGGACTGGGTTTATCTGTCTACCAAATATTTACGGCTCCAGTTACCCAGTAGAAAACTCGGTCCCAAATATATAGGCCCGTTCCAGGTGATTTGGGTGATTAACCCCGTGGTCTGGGGCCCACCACCCTTGCCGGTGAACTACGATGGACATCCTGATCCTCTAGCCATGTTCCTGAGCCACACCATAAACCACCTGGATCAGTATGCCTCGGCCTACCCGTCCCAGTGGGCCATGGTGGTAACGGTAACCGCAAGTCTCCAGGGTGAGGCCACGGCTTGGGCCGCTGACCTATACAGCAAACACACCAGAGAGCTGGCTGATGTTGGCCTTTCCCTGGAAGCACTGCAGATGCAATTCGAGGATGTGGCCCGCACACATCGGGCCGAAGCCGAGGTGGTGGGCCTACGACAACAAGGTAGGCCCGTGGTGGAGTATGTCAGTGAGTTCCGGCAGGTGGCCTGCAAACTACGGTCGTGGCCAGAGCACTTGCTGGTACACCACTTCCAAGTAGGACTTGACAGGGCCCTGCGTAGGGCGTGTGTTGTCTGTGGTATCCCACACAGGCTACTGGAGTGGTTCAGGGTCGCGGTGGAACTAGACATCGGCCTACAGGAGTGCAGGGGAGAAGTGGAGTGCACATCCGGCCCTCACCAACCTGTCGACAAAACGAAGGAGGAGGACCGGAAGGCCATGGCGGCGACCGCGAAACCACCCGTACCACCGACTCGGCCTTCAATCCGGTGTTTCCGGTGTGACCAGCTGGGACATTGTGCTGCAGAATGTCCGCTCCCGACACCCCGTGCAGGTCCAGCCGCCACGTCCGTACATGGTGCCTTGGCCAGGAAAACCATGCAGCGGTCACGGGCCGCCCACCAGCTGCTGAGCATCACGCCCAAGACAACGCCACAGCCAAGGGTGGAGACACCGGCCGCTGTTGAACCCGAGCCATTCGACAGCACAGAGGAGCAAGAGGACGACCCTATGGTGAGTGCACCAGTGAGTCCTTTTGCGATCCCAGTGGTGATCGTAAGCCTCCAGACAGGTCAGAGGAGGGAGTATCATGCACTGATTGATTCTGGTAGCACCCGGTGCCTCATCAACCAAACAGTGGTTTCTGACGTAGGCATCGGGTTAAAGCGGTTGGCCACTCCTCTCCGATTCCAACAGGTGGATGGGTTCCTTCTTGGGGGGGCACCCATGACCCATGTGACGGAGCCTGTACACCTGGAAATGGGGGGGCATTGGGAGGTGTTGTGCTTTCTTGTAGTCCCCTCTATGACTGAGGCAGTGATCTTGGGGCTCACCTGGTTGGATAAGTGGGGCCCTACGATATGGTGGGAAGCGGGGTGTTGGCATCTTCGCCTTGGGACAGGGCCGCAACCACCGAAACACGCTTTTGTGGGACCGGGTGGCCTGCTTGAGGAGAAGGTCCATGGAGTGGAGTCGGAGCCGGAAGCCCGGGTGCCGCAGGTATACTCTGACTTGGCCGAAGTCTTTGATGAACGGGAGTGTGATGTCCTACCACCTCACCGGCCAACGGACTGTGCCATCGAGTTGGAGCCAGGGGTCAAACTGTCAAAACCTTGCATGTACGCCCTGACACCACGTGAAATGCATGAACTGAGGCGGTACATCGACAAGAACGTAGCGAGGGGTTTCATTCAACCCGCCCAGTCCAGAATAGCGGCGCCCAGCTTGTTCCGAGAGAAAAAGGACGGTACACTCCGTTTGTGCGTGGACTTCCGTGGTGTCAATGCGGTGTGTGTAGAACATCTCTACCCTCTTCCCCTGGGCAATATGGGAGAAGGAAGCGTTCGCAGTCCGCTCGGCCCTGGAGACATGGCACCATCTCCTGGAGGGGGCGGCCCACCCCTTCGAGGTGTGGACAGACCATAAAAACCTGGAGGCCTTACAATCACCAAGGAGGCTGGCGCCCAAACACGTCCAGTGGGCTCTTTATTTCCGCCGCTTTAATTTCACCATGAAATACGTCCCGGGGGGGAAACTTCCTAGCCGATGCATTGCACTTGCCTCAATACGACAATAGGAGGGAAGAGGTGGTACAGGCACTCATACCTCCCTATGAGTCACGGGAGGTTAGGAATGTGGCATGCGGAGTAATGGATGCTCTATCCCGTGCCCTATGTGAGGCGCTCAAAAACGACACCTGGCTAAAGGAGCATCCGCACCTTCTCACTCTACGGGATGGTTTGGCCTGGCATGGGGACAGGATGTATGTACCTCTGGCACTTCAACCTAGTCTTATACCGGTGCCATGACGCCAAACAGGCTGGGCACTTCGGCTTTCTAAAGACACTGCACCTAGCACGCCGGCAGTACTGGTGGCCACGCATGAAGGCAGAGATCGAGCAGTACGTGCAAAACTGCCATATGTGCGCGACGGCTAAACCCCGTGCTAGGAAACTGTTGGGACTTCTGCAGCCAGTGTCTGACCCCGTACGGCCTTGGCAGGATATAGCTATGGACTTTGTTGTGGAACTACCAGAGAGCCGTGGCTACGACATTATTTGGACGGTTGTCGACCTGTTTTCAAAACAGGCACACTTCGTACCGTGCAAAGGATTGCCGTCGGCCAGACGGTTAGCCTGGTTGTTTATCTCCCACATCTACCATCTGCACGGGGTGCCACGGCAGATAATCTCTGACCGCGGGGTGCAGTTCATGGCTCGGTTCTGGAGGGAGTTCGTCAGATACATTGGTTCATCCCAAGAACTAAGTTTGGGATACCACTTGTGCACCAATGGGGCAGCAGAGCGAGCTAACGCCACAGTGGAACGATACCTGCGGTGTTACGTGACGTATCAGCAAACTGGGTGGACCTGTTAGCGTTTGCGGAGGTGGCGCATAACAATGCCGTCCACAGTAGCACGGGTTTTTTCCCCTTCCGGGTGGTGTCAGCTTATGAATTTGTTCCCATCCCCGAGTGCGATCAGGGAACCTCCCCTCCCTGTGGTCCCAGGGAATGGATGGAACAAATAGAGGGGGTTTGGAAGGCAGCCAAGGAGGCATTGGTAAAGGCCGCAGCTATAACCAAAGAGCAGGCAGACAGAAAGCATGAGCTGTTCGCAGCGCCCAAGGAGGGGGACTGGGTTTATCTGTCTACCATTTACGGCTCCAGTTACCCAGTAGAAAACTCGGTCCCAAATATATAGGCCCGTTCCAGGTGATTCGGGTGATTAACCCCGTAACGGTGAAACTTCGGCTACTGAGGTTCTTGGGGAGAGTCCACCCAGTCTTTCATAGTAGTTTGTTAAAACCTGCTCGAGTGCTACCTGGGGTTGCTGGCAGAGAGGCTCCTGGGCCACTTCACAGGGACCACTATGAAATACAAGGGGTTCTCGACTCAAGAGTACAGAGGGGAAGGGTGCAGTACTTGGTGTTATGGAAAGGATATCCAGTGTCAGACGCCTCATGGGTGGCGGAGGGGAACGTCCAAGCACCCCGATTGGTCCGGGCGTTTCATCGCAAACATCCAGGGAAACCAGGTGGGAGTAAAGCGGAACCTATAGCCCGGGTGGACAACTGCTCACTCTCCTACTCTTATCTTCCAGGTGGAGCCCTGGTAGGGGGAGCCGCCTGTCGAGCCCTGTGGGCCCGACACTCCAGAGGGAGAGCTCCCGCGACGGCCCCAACGGCCCTCCTTGCAGGCCCAATGGCACCCCAACATCCACGGCTCTGCTCTGGAGCACGGCTGGCTCCCTGGCCCCCACCTCTGCTTTGAACAACTCCGGGCCCGTGCCTCCTGGGCCACGTGATGGTGCAGGCCCTGCCAAGTCACCGGTGGCCGCACAACAGCTGGAAGCTGCGCCTGCGCAGTCAGGGCCTCCGGTAGGCCTTCTGGACACCCGGCCGCCTCCCGTTGGGCCGGCGCGGCGGGAGGCCGCAGAACAGGCCATGGACCCGTGGAGCCTTGCGGTGGACTTCGCCGAGCGGCGGGTTGGCACTGAGGGTGCTGAGGCCCCTGGCCACGGCGACTGGCTGACAGCGGGTGCGAATGGACCACAACACCGAGCGCCTGGAGGACCGGCGGTGACCGGGCCAGTACCGGGGACATTGGGGGACGGTTCCCTGCTGGTCTGGACCGGGGGTGCGGAGCAGGGGCTAGCCGGACTTAGGGGGTTGGCCCTGGAGCGCGGGGTATATGGCGTGACCAGGGTGTGTGTGACTGGAATGTTGGGGTGTGTGTGTGGGTTACCTGGCGGGCTTATCTTATGGTGGGCGACGCTGCAAGGAGCCTGGGGCAAATACGCACGGGTGGAGGAGGCGGGGTACTTATCAGCATGCGGACAGATGTTGGCTTACGCCGGTGGGGTGGGGCTCCTGGGGGGAGTTGATGTTAAAAGAGCGTTGGAGCGGATTGCTGCCAACGCTGACTTTGTTCCTGTTTCTTTGTGTGGAAATAAACGTCGTCACTCGTACCTACGGCTGTTTGTGGTTTTCGTTGGGGACGCTCCGTGACAGGATGAAAAAGACTGCAGATGTAATTGGAAAAGTACTAAAATATGGATGTGGAGTACAGCTTATTTAATGTGTGAGGACTCTATCTGTGCCTGACAGCTGAAAAATGCTTTTATTGTCCTCTACAGAAGGATAGGAAGCAACAGTGAATATAAAAATACAGAAGGATTAATCTACTGGAAAGATGTTTGGCAGAATTTTGATTGAAGGGGTGTGGTAGGTGATAATGTACTCTTTAATGTTCTTTTTTCTTTCTTTTTCTCTCTTGTACTGTTTCTTACTCATTTTCTGTGTTTTGCATAACATGACTTGATGCCAAAAGAATAATGATATATGCAAACGTACAGTCTTTCCAATATCAGCAATTAAAGATTACCCAATTAAAGTGACTAGCAGTAATTTCAGAAACGCTGTAAGTCGATTCTATTTCATCTATCTAGAAACAGACCCTTGACAAGGGTTAGATCACTTTCAAAGGGACACATTTAAGAACAAGTCTATTCAATCAAGAGAAATAAAAAGAATCTTTAAATTTAAAAAGGGTATATAAGTTTGAATGCAGATTCCCGAGGAACAGGGCAACAACATGGGAGATTTTCTTCCCTAGTATTTCAGCTTCCTTCTCAGAAACTGAATGCTAGACTAGGTGTGCCTTTGGATTGTTTCAGAAAGGCCTGCTTTACACACTGAAGACTCTTTGATAATTTTATATTGGTGTTTTTATCAGCATGTTAATATCAGTTAGTATTCCATCACCACATGAAATAGATGGTCATGTAGAAAAAAATCACTATAAAAAAAGCCCCACGGCTCTTTATAGTTTTCTAAAATACAGTGGAAGATAAAAGGGAAGTAGCATTCAACTATCAATCTGGCTGAGTCATCTTGTCCTTTGCCTCAAATAGTAAAGTGTTTTGAGGTAGCACTGAGCACCACAACTCTCTCCTTCTAAGTACTTCCTTTCCTCCCTATTTCATATTTCAGGTCTAACTGCTGTTTCTGTTTGGCCAAATGGCATTTTCTATGTACAAAATGGAGGCATTGCTAGGCTTGGGGGAATACCAAAGTCTACAGAAGCCAAACTGTAAAAAAAAAAAGTCCAGTGGGGAGAAAATAAGTTCTATAGTCATGAAACACTGAATAAAGCCAGAAAACCAGATTGTCAGGAAACCAAAGAGAAAACTATAGAGCTCAGCTGCACTCCACAACACTGATTTTTATTTGGGGCCCTACTTGCTTAAAACATATTGTTTGATTTTTGCTATTTTGATTATTGTTGAAAATCAAGAATGTTTTGTTTTCTTGATTCTCAATAATTCTGTGTGATGAGGCCCTCCTATTTCCTGTTTTGTGTCAGTGTAATTGTCCACTGAATTTTGAGAGCTACAGTGAAGGAGAACTTCTGTTGAGGCTTTGTCGGTCTTAATTAGACCTGCCATGTGTAAAACTGAAATTCCCAGAGTTGGAAAATGAACTGTGATGAGGTACTAAAATGCTGAGCGTTAGTGGAATTAGCAAGGAACCATTTTTTTTAAAAAATGCCTGGACAGACGTTCAGATGAGCTATCACTAGATAAAGCTATCAAGTAGGCACACAGCATAGCAGTGGGAGAATCCAGTGGTTGGTCTCTGCAAGTATTCAAATATATCCTTTGAGATGGGGACTGGTTCAGTAGAGCAGTGTTTTTCAACCTTTTTTGGGCAAAGGCACACTTGTTTCATGAAAAAAATCACGAGGCACTCCACCATTAGAAAATGTTAAAAAATTTAACTCTGTGCCTATATTGACTATATATAAAGTAATTCTCTTGAATAGGAATCAAATAAACACAAAGAAAGTATTTTATAATTACTTTTCAATTTTTCCCACGGCACACCAGGCAACATCTCGCGGCACACTAGTGTGCCACGGAACAGTGGTTGAAAAACACTGCAGTAGAGGATAGAGATCATTTTTATAGAACAAAGGGAGCGAGAAATGTATATTCTTCGAAGATGGGAAGATTGGAATCAAAGCTCACCCCTTATTAAGTTTAACAAACAAAAGTAACTTACCATAGTGAGTGTCATGCGATCAATCTCGTGTTTGTCTTTAGTTTTGTGTTGTCGAAAAGGGCTATGCCTGTGTAAGAACAAGGACTATGTCAAAGGAAAATTCAGGAAATTTCTCTTTCCTACTCTCTTGTAGTGCCAATTGCTCCAGTTAATCCCAGTTTCTCCAGCTAGTTACAGCTCATCCGAGTGATTATGTTTCCACATACTGCACTTTCTCAGCCTATTCAGCACTTACCCCCTCAGCAGCTTGAAGAGCATGCAGCCTAAAGAGAACCAATCAGCACTGCTATCATAGGCCACACCTTTCTGCAAAACCTCTGGTGCCATGTACCCATGTGTGCCACTGTAGAGAGGATCAAACCAAGAATTAGAAGAAGCAGAGCATGAGGCTAAAGATCCTTAGCAGGAAGTGTCAAAGGAAAAGAGAATTTATTCTTCTTTTCCATCAGAGATTTGGACTGCACTTTTTTCTATCGGTTTGTAAATGGAAGCAATTACTAATTCTTCCTTGTATCACACTTTTAAATTGTAAATATGATATGTGGGACTGTATTTCAATACATTCTCAATGGAAGTGGTTTCAACTGGATAATCTGCAAAAACTCCTCATATACCAATACCAAAATATACAATTACTTGTGTAGGTGAATAAAGACCTTTCCACATAGGTTTAATCACCAACGCCCTGAGAACATCCTTTTACCTGATCATTTATGAGCAGAAAATGTAAATGGCAGACTCCAAGTATGCAATCAGGAGATTGGAATGATGTGATATGTTGATCCATGTTGTTAATTTATAATATACATAGCCATGATGCACAGTTCATGTATAAAAGGTAGACAAGTTCAGCTAGAAGCATCTTGGAATGATATTATTCCCTGTTACAGATTAAGTAGGATCTATAAATTGATTTTGGGGAAGCGAGACAAAATGTTTCAACTTTTCCAGATAGTTCCAGTATGAAGTAACCCTAACTAACCAGCTAATGGGAGTGAAGGGCACTTAAATCAAAAGCATCTGAAGGGCACAATAACTAAGGAAGTTGAGGAATCAAGGGGGTTGGGGATGGAAGCATGCTCCCATATTCATTTCTGTTATAAAATTTGTTGTATCTAGTGTTTCTGGGCAAAAACGGAGATTTATTTCAGATACTCACACACTGGCATGAGGCTTCTTCTTGGAGAAGTCACAGGCGAGTCCCAAATCTGAGATGCGGACATGGCCAAATTCATCTAGCAAGATGTTGGCTGGCTGTAGGGATAGAGCACCATTTAACAAAATAAGTGGTTTTTTTTAATTTCTTGGACTCCAGAGTGCTCCTCTGGAAATGGTGATGAAAGAGGGCAAGCAAGGCCAGGCTATTGAAACTCTCCTCTCTCATGCTGTGACCTGAGCCTCTGCCCCAGCCATTTGGAATCAACCAAATAAAGGTAAATCTCTGCAGGAGAACTGAAGAAACATTTTCCAAATGATGAATTCAGCTCCCACAGTGGATAGATTAGGTTTACAGAGGAGCACAATCAAGTTGTAATATACAAAACAAGCAACAAAACATGATCCCACCCTACTTTATAAGAAGCAGTGGTTCTGACTCAAAGAGTGGATGTCAATATTTTAATAATTCCAAAATACTTAGAAAAGGAATGTGAGGTACTAGGGAAGATTAAGATTTTAGAATCCATTTTCTAAAGGAGACATCAGAGCTTGATTTTAGTGTTCTCTGATCACAAATCAGCCACATCATGTTGGCTCCTAAATAGGAGATGGAAGAAATCCGAATGCACTGAGAAAACTACCTTTCATCTGCAGAGAGGAATGAGATATGGAAGCCTCACCACTGAATACCAGCAATCTACTCCCTTTGTGAAATAAAGCCAGTAATGGTGATGGTGGCTCTGCTGGACTGTTATACAGCAATGGGATTGGTTAGAAGAGGTGGATGTTCTCACCTTGAGGTCACGATAAACCACAAAGCGATTGTGCATATGTTCCAGACCCAGGATGATCTCTGCTGCGTAGAAACGCATCTCTGTCTCCGAGAAGACGCCATGCTGGGAAAGATGATAATGTAGATCACCCCCTGCAAGGAGGAAAGAACTATGTGATGGAACAAGACACAGCCGGGGGTGGGGAGGAGTCCTTCAGGAAAGCACATGAGGATGGCAGAGAAGAAGGGGCTCTTAGAGGCAGGGTCCTGGCTCTCACCATTCATGAGGTCCAGGATGAAGCTGAGCTTGTCGGGTGTTTGGAAGGCATATGACATGCACACGATGAAGGGGCAATCCTGGCAGGGATCCAAAGAACAAAGTTACAACAGGAAAAAAAAGAAACTGCATGCATGCGCACACCATATATTGATACATTTCAGCTCACACTCTCATGCAGTTTGCCTCTGGCATCTTTGCTGTACATTCTACAATTTAATACATCCTGTGTTCACACTTATTACCCAACTCATTCAACTGCGTAGTACACTTACGCTTGCTTCTTACAATCTTGTGACAACAAATTGTATAATAAATCACTCAGTTTCTGGCCTCACAAACTAGTGCTAGCTATTGTATTGACCCTATATTCCACAATTTCTGCAGTGTGCCTGCACCAATAGTAACCCTGCTTGTTTTCCCACAACCCCATCCTGTAAACAGTAGTAGGTATTCTCCTCTTGTTTTTCTTACATGCAAAGAATCCTTCCTTCCTGCCCTTCTTTCTCTCTTCAGCGTACTCCATACACAACACATACTCTCCTCTAATTTTCAGACATGCTGCACGGCACCTCTTCTGGCATAAACGTTGTGGCATACTTGCATACCATCTTTGCTGCTAGGTTACACTCCCAGCATCAACAAATCAACACTACCTCCTTTTCACATCTTCTTCCCTCTCCACGACAGAGGGGTTCAGCAAAATATCTACCTCACCCATGCCAGCTTTGACTTCAAGTCCCCAAACCGTCACTTGAATGTTTTTAGATTTCTCCCTTCTGCCCGCCAATAACTTCTATGATGTAGATTCAGAGCTTGGGCATTCTTTCCACTTCTCCCAATTCCTCACAAGAGTAGCCAAGCTCACCCCAGTGCTGACAAGAGACAGCATGATGCGTTCATTCAGAGCCAATGTCTCCCCCTGCTTCATCTTAATACGCTTCTTATCTAGACACTTCATGGCGTACCTATCAAGAAACAAAAAGGTCAGACACTGAATGATCAGCGTGTTAAATTTTTGCCAAAAGTATCTGATGATGCTCCTATCCCTGAAATCATTCCCGCAGATGTTCCTCCAAACATAATCCTGTGATGGCACTTCTTCCGATGAAGCTCATGATATCCTTGTCTTGCTCTTTCTGAAGGGAAACTTGTCCTCCCCTTTAGGAACTTCAGATATTTAGAACGAAAACACATTCTCCCTGATCACAGATGCCCCTACATTATCCTATGTTTTCCAAGCTTTCCTTTTATCTCCATAACAACCCTAAACAATAACTGTCCAGCTTGCCAACAATTGGAAAACTCTCTGGTAATTTTCCTGCTGGCTCATGCTCAGGATGTGGAAGGGAGGGAAAGCAGTCAGTTTCTTTCTGCCTTATATTTGGCCTGGCAGGACAATAACTGAATTAACTTGTTTAGAGGAG
This sequence comes from Vipera berus, assembly GCF_964194415.1. NCBI lineage: Eukaryota > Metazoa > Chordata > Lepidosauria > Squamata > Viperidae > Vipera > Vipera berus. The sequence continues at coordinate 119,536,589 of NC_138202.1, read as the reverse complement.
GGACATTTTCCAAGGCAGCAATAAGGAAGCACATGATCAAGTCCAAAAGGGACACATTGTAGTGGAAATGTAAAGGTTTTAAAGGAAGCTGGAATATTCTTAAATTAGTGATACTTATGCTTCCTTAGACACTGAGCAGTTTGCATATGCTATTGCATAAATAAGATTACAAATATATATACATATATATTATGTCATCATTAATTTACTCTTTTACCACTGAGGAACAATAGAAAGAAATCAATTTTAGTAAAATCCAACTATAAGGAGTAACAGCAATCGTGATGTATCTGCCCAAAGCCTGCTGCAAAACCCTGGAGGGCTGAGGCCATATGGATTTCACCAAAAACGGGCAGATTGGGATGTGCCTTTAATTAAGTTGCTGCATTCTGGATCAGCTGAAATTTCTGAGGCATCTTCAAAGACAGTACCGCATAGAGTGCATTGCAGCAGACCGAGAGATAAACAAGGCAAAAATTATTGTGAGAAGGCAAAACACCTCCTTGAATCCTGCAAGCCAATATAACAAAAGGCAATTATCGTTCACCTTAAAGCTAGCAATATGCATATTTATATTTGGGACCAGCACATTTCTCTTATCCTGCAGAATTTTCAAATGGATGAGAAACATAACTTTGGGGTGGGGGAATGCCTGAAAGATCTCCATCTGAATTGTCTGGATATTTTTGCTATTCTTATTTTGCATTTTGTTCAACTGGTTCTGCTGCTTGTCTTCATTTTAACTATAAGAGATGTGCATAGAACAGCTGGTCTCCCTCTAATGTGAAACATAGATTTTGGAGGTTTGTTTCTACAGACCAAAACGAAGCTGTTTTGTTCTAGATATGGCCCAAAATGCAGTTGTTGGCAGCAGAAGTGGTTTGGCGAATTAAGCCAAGGAGACTGGCAATGACAGTGGGAAGATGTTGGGAGAGGGGCAGCAAATGAGCAGGCTGGTGGAACGAGCTGCACTGGGAGCTGCTGAGGAGAGAGGAGTAAGATGTAGCAGTCTTGCCCTACTCGCTCCAAAAAATCCTGCAGGGATTTCTCTATATGTTGCTTCATTTGAAAACCGGAATAAATGGGTTTTGCTTCTGCTGTTCCAAAATGATTGTCGGATTGCAATGATTTGTTCTAGAACTGAATAAAATATTTTATAATAAAGTCTGAGGTACCGATTGTATATATGGATTTTTTGTTTTGTTTCAGCAATTCATCTATATCTTGAAAAACTTGAGTTGGTGCTGAAAATATTCTGTCTATCTCGAAAATAAAAGCAAGCTGGAAAAAAGCATTAGGAAGTTTACTTGCCACCGGGGTCAAGCAAAGGCTCATGTCTTTAGTGCAACCTGTGGGGGGTAGCAGGCCAGAGCTATCTGAGGGCCCACCTCTTCGGAGAAGGGCGGGATATAAATGGAATTAAAATAAAAATAAATAAAAAATAACTTTCCCCAGTTGTAAGATTCAGGCAAGGATACTATCAACAATTAAATTATCACATCGAAAAGGAATTGGGAACTGACAGTTACTGAAGCTGAACCTCAATCTTGACTAGCTCTCCTACAATTCTCACCACAGCATGACAAGACAATCCCATATATTACATTTTGCCCGTGTCTGCTTTCCGGCAGCCGTAGACCTCTCCAAATCCACCGCGTCCGATGATCCTATGGACACTGAAGTCATTCATGGTCAGCTAGATCCCATGAAACAGCATTTTTTTAAAAAAATAAGAGAAGAGAAAGCAAACCAAGAATGTTAACCTGATTTTGTTTTCATAGCGCCATCCAAGCGCATTCATAACTGTAGGCTAATTGTCACTGGAGTTCAATTACTTTCAACACATACTTCGCCTCATTTTGGTCACCATTGCTTGTGAGTCTTTAGATTTAAAAGAGGGGTCACTGTGTATGCTAAGCTCAGATCTTCAAATAGAAACTGATAACCTGTAACTTCCGAGATGTTGATAGATGCCAGCATTATCAACAACAGTGGAATTTTTAAGTTCAACATCTCCAAAGCAAAAGATTATCTGTTCCTGTTTTAAGATATTGAGCATGACACTGGATCATTTCTCTTAACACTCAGTTATCTAGTTCATTTACCAAATGAATAACAGACATCAATTATTTTTTTTTTTTAGCTACCAACATGAGGAGCTTTTTAGGGATGGGATCTCCTTTCACACTGCATTACGATTGCTTTGCAAATCCTATAAATTCTGCATGCTATAATAAAGTGACTATTGGCAACTCTATGCTTAGTGTCTCATGATAGTTTTATCACAACCTCAAAAATGCCCTCCAAATACTAGGCACTTACATGGATGTTCAGCTCCACATTCTTCCACTGGCAGAAGCGTGTGAATTTGTCACTAAAACAGAATAAAAGACAGAACTCACAAACACACACAAATAATTTCTCTTGCAGTTGACTTCAGTCCCCAATCAGTGCATCCTTATGTCAGAGGATCCTTTAGCTAAAATCACTATTTACAAGATTTCCATTCCAGTATACCAACAATGAAAGAATATAGGAAGCATTATAAAGGCAGTACAACCAGAGCACATTGTAGCAATGGGAGCTAAAAAGGCAGTAATTCAGACATCCTAATGCCATATCCCCACAGCTAAGTGAACTTGGATGCTTACCTTTAGTATATAGGTGCAGTTAACATATGCTAGATTGGTTAACGGGAGATTATCTTCATATCAAATTATGGAACAGCATGCCACTAAAATCTAACTGGACGAAGGGGGAGATATTTACCTCTTCCAAATATGTCTATCTGACTATCTTGTATATAGCAACTTAAGCAGTGGAGATAGTCTTGGTCTATAGACTCTCTCTTTGATCAGTCTAACACTCAGCCAATTTTGAATGCCTGCATTATCCTACTTGCCTCCTTGTCTAGGCTGAAGGAGGTAGTTTTGAGTACAGGGTTCAAGGCTTGAGGGAAAGGTTAACGTTCAAACTAAGACAACGTTGCTGTTAAGTGCAGCCCAAGATGACATGACTACCATGTCAAATATGTTCATGTCTCAAATTATAACTCTCCCAAGATCTGTGATGGAAACACCTTGTACCTTGAATTTTTGTAATGATTAGGAAGAAGTGATCTATGGGGAGAAAATTATGACTAAAATTCTCAGACTGTAGAGTGCTTCTGGGTTGAAAGGATTTGCCAGTGACAACGTTGCCCAGAGGACGCCTGATTGCCAAAACAATGCAAACTTCAGGAAGGCTCCTTTCATGTCCCCTCCCCCCCACCACCACATTGGGTAAATGTGGAGAACAACCCACCTCACATATGCTACAATGCATACAATGTTCTTCAACTTATACAGAGAAAAGCCTCATGCTGGTGAGAGAAAATGTTGCCCATGTAGCGCAATACTGGGCGAATGTCATTAGTTTTAATCCTATCTATTTTACATACTTTTTATATGTGCTATATCTCTGTGACCTATTTTATGCTTATTTTACCTGCTCAGTATTGAACGTTATATGTCTACATTTGAAGGTGCTTCTGACACGAATAAAGAAAAATGACTAAAATTTAAAATAAATGAAATGTCACGTAATTAGAATGTGACTATCAGGAGACTTGAAAAAATCCAAACAGAAAATACACTGTGTGCACCAGTATTAGGCAAGTTGTATTTTGGAGGGCTAATTCTTGTACTGAGCAACTACAGTGCTCTCAGTCCATCCAAAATATTAATAAACCTCAAACCTGAATATCTAAGAAAGTAAAAGTGAGGTTTTGGCTTTCTCAGGAGAATATTTATGTGTGCACAATTATTGGGCAACTATTAGTGTGCAGAATTATTATACAACTAAATGAAAAATGCAAATTTGCCCATCTCACTTATTTATTTGCATCTGTTAAAGAGAGAATACTAAACAAACATATCAAAATGTACAAATAAGCATTTCTGACATTTAAAAAAAAATCCGTGACCAATATAGCCACCCTTCTTTTCAATAAAGACATAAGCCTTCCATTCATGGAGTCTTGTCAGTTTCTGGATCTGTTGATGATCCAACATTTTGTGCAAGAGCAACCACAGCCTCCTGGACACTGTTCGGAGAGGTGTACTGTTTTCCTCCACAGTAAATCTCTTGTTTAAGAAGGGCCCACAATTTCTCAATAGGGTTTAGGTCAGGTGAGGAAGGGGGCCATGTCATTATTCTTTCATCTTTAAGGTCTTTACTGGCTAGTCACACAGTGGAGTACTTCAATGCATGCAAGGAGCACTGTCCTGCATAAAAATCATTGTCTTCTTGAAAGATGGAAACTTTTTCCTGTGCCACTGCTTGAATAAAGTGTCTTCTAAAAACTGGCAGTAGGTTTGGGAATTGAGTTTCAGTCCATCTTCGACCCGAAAAGGTCCAACTAACTCATCTTTAATAATACCAGCCCATAACAGTACCCCACCTCCACCTTGCTGGTGTTTGAGTCAAAGTGGAGCTCTGTGCCCGTTATTGATCCAGCCACAGGCCCATCCATCTGGTCCGTCAAAAGTTACTCTGATATCAACAGTCCATAAAACCTTTGAAAAATCTGTCTTGAGATATTTCTTGGCCCAGTCTTGCCGTTTCAACTTATATGTCTTGTCCAGTGGTGGTCGGGTTTCAGCCTTCCTTACATTGGCCATGTCTCTGAGCACCTTGTACTTCTGAGTATTCCAGGTATGTTGAAGTTCAGGAATATGACAGCACTGGAAGATAATGGGTTCCTGGTGGTTTCACGTTTGATTCTTCTCAAATCTTTGGCAGTTAATGTGCATCTTTTTCTCAACACGTTTCTTGTGACCCCGTTGACTATTTGCAACAAAACCTTTGATGGTTCTGTGACGCCCCAATATCTTAGCGATTTCAAGAGTGCTACATCCCTCTGAAAGACTTTTTACCATGTTTGACTTTTCAGAGTCAGTTAAATCTCTCTTTTGGCCCATTTTGCCTGAGGAAAAGAAGCTAATAATTATGCACACTTTCATATAGGGTGTTTATCTCCTTAGGCCACACCCTCCCTCATTACACAAATACACATCACCTGATATGCTTATATCCACTAAGCATTCAAGTTTATACAGCTTGGAGGTGGAAAATATGCATGAAAATGATGATATAGTCAAAATATTTACTTGCCTAATAATTGTGCACACAGTCTAAAAGAAATGGATATTTGGTTTTCATGCTATTACTGAAATCTCACCCATTACTGCATTTATAGAAGGTTGTCCAATAGTCTTTTTAATCATTAAAGGATGTTCTTGTCATAGAGCCAAATTTAAAAGGATTGGGATCTTCAAAGGTCCTCTGAGACCTACTTGATGGCAATTTGTTTTATGGACAAACACTTTGAGTGTTGAAGGCCCAAAAGTGTTTGTCCACAAAACTGCTGGGTCACATTCTCTATTAAAAACAAAAACAAAAAACATATACTGAGGAGCAGTTCTTAGATTACATGCTAACTGGAAAATTTAGACAGCCAGGTAGGTGGCCAACAATTCTTTTTACCAGTGCACTATAAATGTGATTTTTCTACTGTTAAGTAACATCTATAACACACCAGTATTATTATACATTTAAAATGTTGATATTGGCTCTAAAGCTCTGAATTAAGAATAGGCTATGAAAAATCTCAGCTTTATCCATGCCAATGAATCTACTCTGACATCACATTAAATGACACAAAGATTTTGGATGATGGCCCACTATGACTAATGTTTTTGAGATTCCATCATAGTAAACCTTCAATTGGCTCTAAAGATATAACTACTACCTTGATCTAAAACCATATTAGGCTTCTATAGGACTATCGTATATGGTAAGATTTGGAGAGAGAGAGGGGGGAGAGAGAGAGAGAGAGAGAGAGAGAGAGAGAGAGAGAGAGAGAGAGAGAGAGAGAGAGAGAGAGAGAGAGAGAATATTTACAGAATGGCTTTATCTATATTTATTCTGAAGGCTCTTTCACTTTGTTCAAGGGATCTCTCTCCTATGTAGATCTGCAGGCTTTAAAAGATATGTCCCAGTTACTCAACAATGAATACAAAGAATATTCAGCTCTCCATATTGCTTTTAAAGACTTATCTTAGTGGAATTCCTCAATAACTTCCCTTGGGAAAAGGTCTCTAAGTGTTAATTGGGGGTTCTCTCCCTCAACTTTCTTCAAACAAGGATTACCTCAAAAAAAAAGCAAGCAACAGACGCATGCTACCTGGAGATAATGGGACAGCAATCCAAGACATATCAAGAGCCTCAAGGGAAAGTTGCTATATACCCAAAGTAAATATGTAGTCCAACAACACTACAATTAACTTGAGGAATTTCCAAGATGTTCCAAGATGTTCAGAATATTACTTTTTAAAAGCTTCATAGAGAGCTTCTAAAGGGGGATTGTCAGAACAAAACTGTAAAAAAGCTCAGTGAGGGCCATGTAAATACGTTGAGTTGGATTTGAAAGGTAGCTAACTAAATGCTGGAGGGAAAAAAAAGTCTTCAGGAAAACAATCAGAGCTATCTGGCTGAAAATCAAAGAAGGTTAACAGCATCACTTTAATGTAACCTCTAAAAAGATTTTATATTCCTCAGGACTCACCTCTCAATGAACTTCTGGAAGACAGACCCACACAGACGTTGGCAGATCTCTTCAATGTACGGCTGGCAAAAGAGGAGACAAACTTAAATACCAACAACCTATGTATTATCTTTGTCACACACGTGTTCCCTTTTTCTCTTCTGAATAGTTCCAATTGTAGATATTAACGTCCCTGGCCAGGGGAATGCAAGCACACTGGCAGCAAAAGGTGACTTATGGCTGTAATGGAGCCTATAATTTCATTGTAAATCATGATGGTGGTAAACTCAAGACACCCACACAACAGACCCAATTTTATTACCTTTTTGTGGCAATTGTTAAGCGATCACAATAGTCGTAAAGTAACTCAATGTATTCCTATGGATGTTTTTTGTTGAAAATCGGTCAAAAAGGCTAGTTTCTGGCAAAAGCCCCATTGTAAATCTTGTCACGTGACCTTACTGCAACTGGCTATAAAAGGCAAACCAGTTGTCGAGTATCTGAAATGTGTCTCTCTGTGTGTATATGTGTCTCTCTGTGTGTATATGTGCCCTCACAACTCCAGAATTGGGTGATAAATACCTTTGGGGAGGGGGGCATCATAACTTTGAATAGTCACTAAACAACCAGTCACTAAGCAAAAACTACCTGTAAAACAGATGGGCCCTACCAGAGTCACGTTTCTTTACATGTGGCAGTATGAGGAAAAGCATGTCATAAGCTATGGTTCAGACTGAGAAAAATCAGATTATGTTGCACAGATCTGTCTCACTTTTTCACAGGAAAGGCAGCATCCCAATCGAAGGGCAAATGATATTTTGTGTGAGCTCAGAGACTTCATCTGTGGAAAGGGACTTACCTGAAACAGGTCAGGCAGCACTTGCTTTTTGCTCAGACGGGTTTGCACATACTCTGTGGCTGTTTTTGAGAAGGGCTGTAAAGGATATAGAAAAACAAGTGAACCTAATGCATAGGTGATAATTAATTTAGTAAGATAAACAAAAACCTGGTAGGGCAGGTCTCTCTCTCTCTCTCTCTCTCTCTCTCTCTGTCTTAAGTTCTAATCTTAACTTCTAATCTTGTTGCTTAGTATCCTTTTGCTAAGGGAACTAAGGGCCAAAGCATTTTTCCCAAGAAGCTGGTTACAGAGAAATAGGAAGGACTAATGCAGAACAAGAATCAGCCGGAGTCAGGCAAATATACAGGTACTGTCCCTTTATCCCACATTCGGTCCTGCAGTTTGGTAGCCACTTTTACCTATTCTATTTTACTCTCTGGATCATAGTGTTCAGTTTATCTTATCTCCAGACTGTCTAGATCAGGGGTGTTAAACTGCCAGCTGGCAGGCCAGATGTGTCACGCCAAAACCGGGCCCACCCCATTGCTAGCAATGGGAAAAAAGTCGTGATATGTCGCGACACGTCACATAACGTCGTGAGTTTGACACCCGTGGCCTAGATAAAATTTTCCTGTTAGCTCTCATTTGTTTCCAGTCTTGAAAACCTGTTATTTATGCTCATCCACCCACCTATATGGGAAGGTGCCTTATACCAAATTAGTTTATTTATCCATCTAGCCTAATTTTGCTTACTTTGGATGATGGACAACACTCTTCAAAGTCTCTCTCAAAGTCTTTAAAGTTGATAATGAGTCTTCCTCATTATCAGCTACTTGACTCTCTTAACTGGAGTTGCCAAGAACTGATCTTGAGAATTCCTGAACACAAAGTTGGTGTTCTATGTCTGAGGTAGGGCTTTTTAGGAGGAAGAAAAGCATTTTGCAATGCTTATTTCCTGAATTTTGAAACTGCTCTCACTAGCATCTATCAATTATTTATTCTTGTTTGATTTCAACGTTAGGAATCTGATACCAATAACTGAGTTAGATATTAGAAGAGACCACTGTTCTTTGATGCTTCTATGCCTCTTCCTCCTACATCCAATAAAGACACAATGGGATGTGATATCATTACACAATGCATCCCCCTGCTCCCTCTACAGCAGAGGTCCCCAACACCCGGTCCATGGACCAGCACAGGGCCACGGCATGCCAGCAACTAGGCCTCACAAACAAGCTAAGCCCCATCCATGGGATGTAGGCAGCAACAAAACCACACCCTCTCTGGTCTGCAGAAAAATCTGATGTCAAAAAGGTTGGGGGCCTCTGCTCTACAGTCAATGTGGTGCGATGAGGACAGGAAACAGACAATTCCATATTGTTTGTTATGGTATACCTGATACAAACAGGAAGAGAGAGCAGAATTAGCTGAAAGAATTGTCAGTCTGCTGCTGCAAGAACACTGCTTTTCAAAAGGAACTATTTAGGTGGCTGCCAGCAGTTCATTCATAACAAGATCAGCCCTGAACAGGAAAAGAGCCACTGCTTGTCAGCAGCGGAGGGAAAAAAAGGTCACAGAGAAAGCTTAAAGAGCTGGGATAGGCCATTCCAACAGAACTATGTGTGCCACTTGGTGACCCATAGAAAATATTTTGCCTGTGAGAGGGTATCATGATGGTGGTCTAGCTCCTCCTACTTAATCTGGGGAGCCTTACATTTTCAAGGATCTCGTTCAAGGTGATTATGAAGCAGCCTTTCTGCCCATTCCCAAGGGCCTTTTCAGACTCTCTCACATGGCAGCAAGTGTCCGAAGCACTCACATGAGAGCAGGACAACAGTTCCTTCATGATGTACATGTCAAAGATCTGGCGGCTCTTAATTGCTCGATCCTCATCAGAATCCAACTTCTCATATTTTTTGATCTGGAGAGAACAGGCAAGATAATATTGGGTATGTAAGATAATGTGCTTGTTCACACAAAAAATTCAAGGTTTAGTAGATAAGGCCACATTTACAGATACCACGGTCTAAACCTGAACAATTCCAAAGTTCAGCTTAAGAACTAGGCCATCGAGATTCATTTTCCTAGCTTACTTGGTTTGAGTGGAAGGTGCAGGCCACAACAGGGATGACAAAAACAGTGTGGAAGTAATAATTATATAATAATGATAGAAAGACAAAAGGACAAGAACTGTGATTAAGAAATTCAGCAGTGCACTGAAAAGTAATTACCACTTCTTCTCTTCCCTGCTTATGATTTATTTTTAATTGAGACAGGTGAAGCATATCAGCTTTTCCCAAACTGGGGTCTACATGCATTGGACTATAACCACAAACATTCCCACGTAACACATCACCAACTCCTTAAATTAGACACGTGTACATAAATACTTATACTTTTCTGTATCATATTCTCCAACCAACAACATCTTACAGAATGTTATCATCATCAATGATTTATATCTCAGTTTGCTGCTGAGAGGATAACAGTTTTGACAAAGCTACTAGGCTTTGTCAATCTGCTTATTTAAAATTCTAGCTAAACTGCAGTTGGAGGTCTATGATTTAATGTTCTTTTGGGTCCTTCATCTGTTGCATGAACAAAACTCCAGTTATTCAAGAAGGAAGGCCACTTCATCTCCAAATTATCTTCAATATGTAAAAGGGGCTTGGAATCTCTTAGTTGTTTCTAGGAAGCCTAGGTATAAAAGCAATATTCTGTTCTATAAAGACTATCAAAGCAAAGGGCTCTGGTTCAGTAATTTGCAAATGGGTTCCTACTACCCACGGCCCCAATCTGGCTTCTTCCAAGCTTCAGGAGCAGACTTGGGGAATATGAATGGAGGGGCGTGCATGAGGATAGGAAAATCTATTCCAGTAGCAGCGTTGTTAACCCTTTTCGGGAACCCTTTTCACCTTGATTTCATTCTTAATGCTTATACCCTCCTCCTCCCAAGGGAAGTGTAAGCTAACAGTCTCTAACATCTCTATCCATTTCAAAATGTAATGTATTCTTTGTGAGCTAGGCTAAAGAAGGTGACAATGTTTGAATACTAGAATACTTTTTTGTCTGTAGTTAGTGCCTCACCTCTTCATAGAATTCCACCAGTGGTTTGGCCTCCTCTACTTGATTCAAGCAGAAATCTCGGAATAGGAGGAACCCTAAAATACACAAAAAGTCAGCAATATGAAACTCATATGCCACTAACTCCTTCTACATAGTCAACAAACTGCTCCTAGTCTCATTTATCATTTGTAGTAGTCAAGGACCTCGACTACTTATACCTTTAATATATGCAGGGACAAACTGAATAACACATAGAATAGGATAATGCTGAAAATGGTTATAAAATGATCTACAATGGCCATATTGATTTTTGACTAAGCTACAATTGATTTGCACAAACTAAAACATAAACGATGGTTTGCATACTAAACCATATCATTGATGGAATTTGGATTGATATGAGATGTGAACTCCATGTCTCTGGGTGGACAATCCCAGAAGATGAATGATGATGACTATCCACATACTGTATTTATCAAAGTACTGATCTACTGCCTCTAAAAATAAAGGAGGTTTCATCTTACCTGCCATTGCTTATCCCTGCCAATATATTTATCTTTTATGAAAATGTGTCCAATTTTTCTGTAAATCAGCAGCAATTTTTTAACAGTTGCCAGAACAGGACTGGAAAAATCTGGCTAATATTGTATTGCTAGCTTGTCGTTTTACAGTCGTCCAGAATTTTGCAACCCAGGTCTACTACTAGTCTTTTAACAGTAATAGGAAGAAATTAACGAATTTGGAATCATTTATGTATCATGCATCAGCCTACTTTAAAAAAAAAATCTGATGATTGCTGCCAGTAGCAAGCAGCCTCGGTTTAGACAAAGCCGAAAACCACAGACATCTAGTCCTAAGAAAGAAGGATAGAAGTCTGAGATTTCTAACAAGAAACATTTAAATATTTTTATTTCTATAAAAGCCATATAATTTCAGTTTTATAGGCTATATTAAAAACTGTGGAAAATCATAAGATGTCATTAGATTTGCCTGCTTTTTTTTCTTTCCTCAATTATTTGATCTTTATGCCAGGAAAAGGTTCCCGTGGTTAATTTTTGCAGGTCCAATGCTTGTTAAATGTACAGAATATCAGTAAAATTTCAATGACAGTTCTCAAGCTTGTTGGTTCCTCTTCAACTGTTGGTCATGAGTCACAAATGTTCTAAGATTCCAATAATCAAAAGCAAATACCTAGAGCTACTTGGAAAGCTATTTATCAATCACAATAAGTGATTAACTATAGCTTCCTAACCTATATACCGTAACTGTATCATTTTTGAAAATGTTAGAACCTGTGAATAATCCTAATCCATGGATTGTTTAACTAATATTCAGTGAATTAGCCCAACTAGTTGTATTTAAACGTCCCTCTAAACTAGGGGTGTCAAACTCCTGGCTGGTGGGCCGGATGTGTCATGGAGAAACCGCGCCCACCCCACTGCCGGCAATGGAAAAAAAGTTGTGATACGTTGTGACACTCACGTGACGTTGCGAGTTTGACACCCCTGCTCTAAACTGTAAATTACTTATACAGGTTAGGTTCACATAAAATACTGAACAAGAAACTAGTGAACATTGCCTAGTCTGCTATATAAACCCAATTCACATGCTTAGTTGATGGCTCAGTATGTCAGGTGTGACCAGACCATGGAGTGCACTGAGAACTGAACTCATGGCTCTATTAATTAAAGATGAGTTGTGCAAACATAGTCACTGAACCGTACACCACCAGCAAGCTACAGTTTTGCCTCATGTGTTATGTAAATCCAACCTTACTAACCTTAAAACACTAATCCAGGAGTCTCACCTTGCCAGTGTTAGAAAGACAGCAAATGAAACTGGATATTTAAAAACTATTAATCCCTGCACCACTTATTAATTTCTCAAGCATAGTATGCACCACCTTCTGCTTCTTGTTCCCTCCCCAGCTCACTCACTGAAGTGCAGGCTGATCAATTTCAATTTCAGTTTGTGGCTCAACAGTTCCCAGTGTCCCCAATGGCCTATGCTTTCCCCAAGTGCAAGGGGAGATTGCTGAGGTTAAACGATTATTGAGAAAGCAACACAACCATGAGACAGACAGAGAGACAGAGACAGAGACAGAGAGAGAGAGAGAGAGAGAGAGAGAGAGAGAGAGAGAGAGAGAGAGAGAGAATAGGCAAAAATTGGGATATATCATGCGGAAACCACAAGTGGCCGTGGGTGTGGGAGGAAGCAAGAGCATTTCCTGTTGGGGCGGGGTGTAATAACGGAAAGGGGAAACACTGCTAGAGTACTTGCTGTTGCCTGGCTGAGCATCGGCGAGAGTCCAGCATCACCCAGTGAGACCTTGACCAACAGCCACTACTCACTCCCAAATTTATGCTTTCTGTACCTTTTATGAAACTTTATTTTATGTAAATTTTGCTCTTCTCTCAGTTATTTATAGCTGGAGCAAACAGATCCTTCCTCTTTCCAGAAGGACAGTACTATTGGATGCAATGGTTTCACACACTCCCCCCCCCCACCCTCCTTATTCTGGGCAGGATCTTGGGTCTTCAACAAAAGACAAACAAGAACTTTAGTAGGTAAATTCTCCCCATCGATCATTCTATAGAGTCAAATATTTCACCTGCTGAAATGCTTACTCCTTTCACATTGGTTGATGGTGCAGACATTCTGAAAGAAAAGGCTGACAGTTTTGATTCCTAAAGGTTCTTGCACCTTTAAGAATGGCAGAAAAGACATTTCCTCCAGTGCAGATTTTCCGTTGACTGCAGTGAAGAGAAAAATCTGCAGGGAGAAACATTCTTCTTGCTGTGCAACTCTTAAAAGCATAGGCACCTATAAAGGTTATGCTGTGCATAATCTACAGACATGGAATTCCAAGAGGAAAGGCATTTTCATGTACTTCCAACCCAGATATGGCAAATGCTTTTCCCTTCCAACAGCAGAATGTGCATGACTTGACATGCTACAAACTAGCCTGGTATGTCATGTAAATCTGGACTGCTGTGAGAACCCAGAAAACTGGATGACTTAATCAAGTAAATGATAGTTAACATAGATAGGCGTCTCATGCAAACACCATCAATATTTATCAAGTGAAGCAAGCACCTTTCCAAACTAATGGAAGAGGAAACAGACACCACTGTAATGAGGACAAGAGGAAGCAAGTTTCTTTGCCGACTTCAGCTATTTATTCTCTTCTCCTTTCCCCCCCACTTTTTAACAGAGGCTTTAAGCTCATCTTGAATGACTCGGCTTACTGTGCATCAATATGGAAGGCAATGTTACCAAGCTGAAAGGATTTCTCTAAGTAAGGCAACACTTTTTTTTATCTGGTACAGTATTTTTTATTTATTTTTTTTATTTTAATTCCATTTATATCCCGCCCTTCTCCGAAGACTCAGGGCGGCTTACAAGCTTAGCAGTAGCCTTCATTCTATGTATATGCCTGCTTATTAGGGCTTTCATACACCCTCCAAGCGGCATTATTACAAAGTCAGCTTATTGCCCCCAACAATCTGGGTCCTCAGTATTTGTCCCAGTTTGTGGTTTTATGATGCAATACATCCTATCTTCCAAAATCCCTTTCTCTCATACAACTTTCACGATACAAAACATCAGTTTCCTTTGCAAGTAGGCATCTTGGGACAGCCCTACCACTTCTGTTAAGACAATGGAAGTTGTAATCCTCATCGAAAGGATCATCAGGACAGGGGAGGCAAGAGACTTGTTAAAAGTGGCCATCATGGAAGGTAAAGGCTGCCCTAAACTGTAGTAGTGACTTAAAAAACTAAGATTCCTGAATCAAAGGATAGAACCTTTTTTTCAATTTGTATGATGAGTTTCCCTTTTCCTTTTTATTTTGGTCAGGTATGTGTTTGTTACCATAAAAATTCTGTTGGAACAAAAAACGAAATAAAAACTGAACAAAAAAAGTGCATAGCTAGATTCGGGAGAAGGGCGGTATATAAATTTAATAAATAATAATAAATAATAATAATAATAACTGATTTCAGGTCAGAAGCTTGAGCTCTAACAACCAAAATTATATATTGCTTGTGTTTGCCTAACTTGTTTATTCAAAGTAACTGAAGCTGTGATTGCACAATTCAGGCTGTTTGCAAATCATTCTGAACTTGAAATCATGGTTAGCAACCCATACTGGTTGTGTTCACACGATATGTTATGCCATAACAAAATTACTTTATAGCTTGAGGTGATGATTTGCTTCATGCAACATCCTACTATACAATGCCATTTGTTGATTCAGTTTTAGACTTTATATGTAGTTCAACTTGTTACACAAACACAATTACATTTAACCATAAGGTAATTGCACAGTTCACATAATATGTTAAGCTAAAAAGTGCCTGAGTACAGTAATTTACAGTTCATTGTGTCATGCTGCAGCCACTGAGTGAGCAGCTCTGCAGATTTCCAATTCCATTGAACTTTCCTTATTTTAGGCAATGTATCTAGCTGAGCCTATAGCCATGCAAAGGTTCTAATACTTACCAATTTTTTGAGAAAATATCTTGTCAAAGGTGACTTCACCCCGATCCTCCAAGTATTTCTGCATAACGCTGCGGATGCTGCCAAGAGAAGGCACACAAGGGAAGTAAATTATAAAACATCTTTCTAGCTCTCCAAAGACTTTTCCCAAAGCATCTTAGAGACTAGCAAATTTAGTATTTCTGATACTGAGAAGACTCTACAAAAGATTAGACAGTCTACCTTGGTACTAGTTTTCTTAAAGAGACTTCTCCAAATGTGATTGACAAATTGTCATATAGCCAATATGCTCGAGTCTAAAATATCTAGAGAGCACTAGATTAAGAAAAACTTTTTAATCATCTTCAACAGAAAATATTTGACCACTCATGTACTAGCTATTTTGTTTTAATTTCAAAGAAGAATGCTGTTCCTCTTTTGCACTAATTATAACCATAAAAAGGTACATCTGCAATTGGAATGTACTATATTTCAGTTTTGAGGCTGAAAAAGTGTCCTACACTGGACATGAATGCATTTATAGATGTCTCCTTAAAGTACCTGTGTTTTTCTTGGGTGTACACAGTAACTGTACAATCCCAGGAAAATATAGTATAAGTCTCAGGTAAGGAGGCACATGGATGCTTGCTCCAATGTACTCTGTCGCACCCTTTTAACATTTAATCAGTAGATACTTACTGTAAAGAAAATGTGGAATTTCTAGAATGGGATCTAGATCAGAGAGATTATTTTTCAACAAAATAAAATATTTAGGGTTACCTCTTTAAAATGTGTAAAAGCAGACTGGGAACATATTCCACTGGAGCTATGTTCATTTTCCTAAGTGGTTTATCAAAAGAAATGATTCCTTGACTTACAACTGCTTAGCAATAGTTTGAAGTTATGACAGTCTTAAAAAAAATGAATTACAACCTGTTCTTGAAGTTACAGCCATCCCACCACTCCTGCAGTAGCATGATTACTATTCAAGTGTTTGGCAATTGGCTTGCTTTTATGATGGTTGCAGTGTCTTGCAGTAACATGATCACAATTTGCAACTTTCCCAATGGGCTTCCAACAAGCAAAGTTAATTGGGAAAGCCAGATTCGCTTAACAACCATGTGATCCGCTTAAACAATCACAGTAAAAATGATCATAAAATTGGGTACAGTCACATGATGACTTGTTTAATGAGTGCACTGTTGGTGGCCAAAATTCCTCTCCCAACTTAAATCAAAGAGTATCTGTAAGGCAGATGTAAATTGCCAAACATGATATTGGGACAGAGTATCTTTGGGCTGAAAATGAGCCAGAAATGTCAAGTTACAAAGGTATCTCAATGATGAGTTGGCAAGATTTTTAGGTGGCAATCTGGAAAACGTACTACTGTATAATAGTTTCTTCATTAAGCAGACATGATGAGTTACAAAGTATTGAAACTCTAATTTTAAACTTTTGCAATCTTTTTGAGATGATCCAAGGCCTTATTTTTTCTGTAAATATCTGCTTCTGTGGTACGATTTTTCCCCCTCATAGAGAACAGCTGTATTTCTGAACTGAGTGTTCATTTTTATTTTTTTTTAAATATAGAAAATCTGCATTAGCATCCTCCTATTTCAGTCTTGAGTTATTTAAAAATTCCTCAATAGCTTCAACAATCTCACCTACCCATGTTTATGCTAAAAATATGTGATTTCATGACTTTTTGTCTAGTAGAATTATGTATAATCTGAAACTATGTTAGATGGATGCTTTTTTATGAAAAGAACATATCCATTTTAGAAGGTGCAACATATCTTAATCTATCACAAATAGGCCAAGGCAGCATTCCTAACACCTATAATTCATAACTAAATCTAATTTAACATGCTTTAATACAGTAGTTATGCCTATGGTTCTCTGGTTAGATTCTGAATGTACAATCATTACTCCATTTATGTACAGAATTTTTAGCTTCTATACAGCTACTTTGTGCTCAATAAGCTGAGCTGGAACACAGAAACAAGCTTGCCTAACTTCCTGAGGTAAACCAAAGTAAACCAGTGTTTCTCAACCTTAACAACATTAACATATGTGGACTTCAACTCCCAGAATTCCCTAGCCAGCTGGTCTAGACTCTAGACAACCAGAAAAGTTTTAAGGAAGATTGTTGGAGCCACAAACTGTTAACAAAAAAAACATGCTTAGGGGAGAAACTCCTAGTTTCTAGTAAGTTCACATTAGTGGGAAAACCAGTTATAGTTCTTTCAGGGACAACTGCTGAAATGCAAAAGGTGAGCATTTGCTGATAAAGTTTAATGGTAATTACAAAAGTTTTAGGAATCTGATCCTAGTACTGATTCTTGTCTCAATTTTTTCTTAGGAAAATAAGGCTACAGAGCACAGCAAAGGCTACTGAGAATGTCAGTTCCCTTCAATTCTTCTAGTACAGGCACTTAATGAGAGGTAGTTACTACCGTACTAAAAATAATCAGCCAGATGTTGAAAATGCTTTTACTCACATATAGGCCATTGGGAAGGAAATACGAAATTACTTGCAAATATTGGAGCTGCTTTTAAAAATATTTTTTGGACTGGAAGACAAAACACTGAATTTAACTTCAGCACTGACTCATTAACTCAGGTGCTCTGAAAGTGTAAGTTGTACCTTATGGAAAAAGCATACAACTTTCCTAAGGTTTGTGTGCAGGGAAACCAGGATTTTTGCCAGATATATACTGCTCAAAAAAAATATAAAGGGAACACTTAAACAACACAATGTACTGTATTTAATAGTAGGATGTCTTATCTTGTGTTCCCTTTATTTTTTTGAGCACTATATTTATATATCACCCAGATCTCTCTGTGAGGAGGATGAGATGTTTCTAAATGTGATAAATAAATAAATAAAATTTTGCTGTTGCT
Organism: Vipera berus; assembly: GCF_964194415.1. NCBI lineage: Eukaryota > Metazoa > Chordata > Lepidosauria > Squamata > Viperidae > Vipera > Vipera berus. The sequence continues at coordinate 119,518,716 of NC_138202.1, read as the reverse complement.
TTGTCAGGACAGGCCAACAACCCTAGTTTTGCAAGTACACTTGTTTGCACATCCAAAATGGATCTTATCAAACATGCTCCCTTTCACTCTAAATAAACTGGCAGCCAGATTTTCCAAGGAAACTTGGAGCAAGTTCTGATAAGTTGCCAACTCTGTACTTCCTCCAGTTTGCACACTTGAATCTGGATCATTGTTACAATTTGCTCTTGCTCTGCCTGGGTAAGCCAGCAGTTCCCTCGCTGAACAGGTAGTGAGGAAAGTGCAGGCCTACCTTGAAAGAGCTCCAGCTTTGCACATTTCTCAATTCTATGTATTCAAATCTGGATCACTCTCAAAATTTGCTCCTGCTCTGCTAGGAGACACTGGCGGGGAGCTTACTCTTTTGCTAAATTTATACCTCACCATGCCTTCAAGAGCCCCAAATGGCTTATATGGCCGTTTCATTGTTTCTCTACAATACTGTACCACCCCTCTAAAAAAAAGCGCCTTAAGAGATAATAACTGGCCTAAATTCACCCAATGGGTTTTTAAGGCTAAGAACAGACTTGAACGTGGACCTCCCACATTTTGACCCAAATTATAAAAATCACTACCAAAACCTGGAGATAATTTTGACATGACTCTAATTTTAGGTGTGCAAGGCTCACGGCACACATACATAAAACCAAACTCAGTCTTGTTCTGCCTTCACAGAGTCAGAATTTTCTATAGTTGGTATAATAAAGATCAATTATTGATCAAAAATAAATGCTACTACAAAGGAAGGTGGTTATAATAAAAATAAAAACCTCAGGAATTATGCAAAGATCATCCTTTGTAAATTGTTATTTGCAATGAAATGTTTTTATTTTATAAAGTGCCATCATTTGCTTTATTTGACAGATGAAAAAGCATTTCTTAAAAATGTTGTATTCATTGCCCAGCCACACTAAAAATGATATTTTTATCCAAGGTCATACAAATTCGTTTACCATTTAGGGGGTCAAAGCACAGCAATGGACGAGGGCCCCTGCCATGACTAATCACAGAAAAAGGAAATAAATGCATAGAAAATACCCTGCTTCCCTTAACAGGAAAAAAAACAACACACTCCAACATAGTAACAAATAGATAAGAAAAGTTTTATTACTTTTTTTATAATCTTCTCTTTCTGCATAAAATGCTAAATTCTGCCCTCTCAAAAATGCTATACCTATGTTATAGTAACAAATTTCTAGCATCTGTGTACAACCTGCAAGACATTGATCAAGTGGTTGCCGCAAATAACAAGATCTAGATTGCTACAACTCTTGGTCTGTGTTGCAATTGCTTCTGTTGTAGAAGATCCAACGGGTTTAAAACCAGAGGAGATACCATTTCCTGAAAACTGCAACAATTCTTCGATTCTAGGTGGAAGTGATGTGAGAACAACACTTGAAGGGACAGATTCAATGTTGCTAAGGCAGGAACTGCAGAATATCAGGATCTCCTGAAAGCGGATGAAACTGTTCCATAATTAGAATTATGAAAGGCTGCTGTGCCAATTCTGCATTCTGATATAGCCGAATCTTGTTCACTCTTTGTACGTGTTGAACTATAGTTCCCATGATTCCTAATAAGAATGCCCTATACCTATATTCACAGCTGCTGTAAAGTATAGGAACTGTAGCCAAGTACATTAGTAGGATGTACAATTGGAGGAAGAGTTGTAGTGAAAAGCCCACCACACAACATAATTGCTCAAGGGGGGCTATTTGCACAATTTTGATTTTCTTGGCATAAAGTAGAATTCAATGTAATCAGTAAAATTTTGAGTTTGCTCTCTCAAGAGACCAATACTGTATGATTCTGAATAGTTTTGAACATTATCTCTTGCAATTATGACAGCAATTTCCTTGTCTAAATTATTAATATTGTATGATTTATGAGCCAGAACAGTGAGAATGGATGGCGAGAAATTTGGATTCAATAATCAGTTACAAAATTCACGGTGTGGCTCTAAAGTAGCTCAACAAATCCACAGTTCCCAATGATCCAAGATGCTACACGGATAATACTCAATACTCAATATCTGCCAAATGCCATACAAATTACGAGCCTAGGGGTGATATGAAAAAAACGGAGACATTAAGGGTACCATGAACTGAGAAAGACTTCAGATATTTCAAGAATATCAAGAACAAGCATAACAAAGAATATACAGACAAAAAATTAAAATGTCTACTATACTAATGAGCATCATCTACTCTGCAGCTTTTCTCTCTACTCTGTTCTTTGTCCTCTATTACAGTTAGTCCTCGATTTACAACCATTTATTTAGCAACTATTCAAAGCTAAAATAGCACTGAAAAACTGACTTACAACCAGTTCTCACACTTATGACTGTTGAAGCAACCCCCAGTCACATGATCAAAATTCAGATGCTTGGAAATCAGCAAGCTTGACACATGTATTTATGATAGCTACAGTATCCCGGGATCATATGATTGCCATATGCAACTGTCCCAGCTGGATTTTGACAAGCAAAGCTGGATTTGCTTAACAACCCTATGATTCACTTAACTGCAGTCATTTGCTTAACCACCGTGACAAAAAAGATTGTAACAGGTGCAACTCGCTTAATAACCAGCTTGCTTAGAAATGGATATTCTGATCCTAATTGTTGTTATAAGTCAAGATATACCTGTATTCCAATCTTAGACAGAATTTTTACCCCAGATCGGGAGAATAAAAATACTGCCCCAATATCACATATTAAGGACATGTAACAACTCCCTTCACCATAAAAAAGAAAAATATGCACATAACCATTCAGAATATCTCACAAATCAAACTCAAAATTCTTTTTATTATGTATAATTTCAGAACATACCTATGAAAAACACCATAATTCATATGTATGTGTGTATACACACACACACACACATATATATATTAAAGGTAAAGGTTCCCCCGCACATGCGTGCTAGTCGTTTCCAACTCTAGGGGCCGGTGCTCATCTCCGTTTCAAAGCTTGTCCGAGGACGTCTCCATGGTCATGTGGCCGGCATGACTAGACGCCAAAGGTGCACGGAATGCTGTTATCTTCCCACCATAGTGGTCCCTATTTTTCTAGTTGCATTTTTTACGTGCTTTCGAACTGCTAGGTTGGCAGAAGCTGGGACGAATAACAGGCATTCACTCTGTTACGCGGCACTCGGGATTCGACCCGCCAAACTACCGACCTTCTGATCGACAAGCTCAGCGTCCTAACCCACTGAGCCACCGCACTATATATATATATATATATATATATATATATATATATATATATATATATATGTGTGTGTGTGTGTGTGTGTGTGTGTGTGTGTGTGTGTGTGTGTGTATATTATATATATATAATATCAGACAGCACGTAAATACAAACATTTAGGAGCATACGGTAGTTTCTACATCTATGTTTATAAATACTGTAAACTGTTTAAAGTACAAAGAAGGGGGAATTCACAAAACAAGTAATCTATACTATTTTTAGTGATTTTTCTATTTTTTAGTATGTACAGATAACACTAAAGTGGAGATTTGGCATTAAGCTCAGTGATTTATATTTTTTCATATCAAAAAACGTCAACGTATTTCATTTCGTATGGTTAACCATCATTACTGTTATCCTGGGCATTAATTGTATAACTTCAGTAATTTTCTTGTCCACTTATTCACATATCTTTGGAAAGTATCCCTTTGTTTAAAATAAAAACAGTGCTGATCCAAAAGCCAGCACTGTTTTTAAAGCAATGGTTTGTTTATAAAAAAAATGTATGTTGCCTAACACTTTCTCGAGTTGAGGCACAATAAAAATTAAATAAATAAATAATAAACTACAATATTCTTAGTGCTGTGGCTTTCCAATTTTAACAATGAAAACAGTAATTCTCATATTTCACAATTCAGATCAAGCAAACAAATAAACAAAAAACTATAGGAAGCTATTGGGGCAACTATCCAAGGAGAAATGTTTATGAAAAGAGTGTGTGCAGTGTCCTCACTGCCAGCAGTTTCCATAAATGACATGTATCTAGGTCAGGGGTAGGCAACCTTGGCTCTTTTATGAGTCGTGAACTTCAACTCCCAGAATTCCTGAGCTGGCTCAGGAATTCTGGGAGTTGAAGTCCACGAGTCATAAAAGAGCCAAGGTTGCCTACCTGTGATCTAGGTGCTTGAGAATTAACATTGTGGCCTTCAGAAATGTGACAGTCAGCTTTGACTGGGATTGCTCTCCCATACCAAGATCACATCAAGCAATCACAAAAAGCAATACAGGAGACAACTATTTAGCGTATCTTCTGATATACAAAGACAATCTAGATATTTAAGGACTCGTTAAATATCAGAGGTTTCTGACATGTTATGTCCTATCCGTGATTGTCCAAAGCAAAATAAAATATGCATAAAACAATTCTACGAATAAGCCTTCTTCTGCAATGTGATTTAGGCTGAATTATGTCCAAGGCCTACCTCTTTGAAGCATTTCCAATATCTGGTTTCAGAAGACATTTAAATTACATCCCTGAATCTGCAAACCCTAGCCTTCATTATTCCATCTGATGGGAATTCTCCAGTAGAGCTCCTATTCTGACTGTGACAAAACTACTCTGCAGGCTTCTTCAACTCCTAAACATCTTTTGGGGTCTTGCTTCACTGATTAGAAGTTTGGCCTTTTATTTTTTTATTTTTTAGGACAAGCTAAAATGTAAACCTTTTTGATGCCTCCTTCTGTATTTAGATCTACACTTAAGATCATCTGTCTCCCATGCTTCTACATCAAGGAGATTGCAAGACTGACAAAACTGAAGACTTTTCTAATGAGTTTAGAAGAGAGACTGTAAATGGGAACATGCCACCAGTAATACCCTTAGTGCAAAGTTCAAGTAGAATTGATACTTAAATGAGAATATAATTTAATTCTGCAATTCCTGTTAAATTATTGTACACCGCCCAGAGTCACTTCCAGTGACATGGGTAGCTATATAAATTGGGTTAATAAAGAAATATTCTGTATGGCTGTGACTTAGCCAAGAGAGTTGACAGAGAAGTGTTACTATCCAAGTTGGGGATAAAGGGTAAAGGCTGCTTGTTGATTCCCCCTGCTTTAAGATTCCTTCCTTCCAAGACTGTGGAACAACACCTAAAGTTCCCATGTGGGCAACTACTTCCATACTGAAACCAGCAGCATGTGAAGAACACAAAGGCTCCTGGGTCTTTCAAGCATTGCCATGGTTACACATCTGCTTCATCTTCTAAAAGAGCAGCTGCCATTTTTTCCTCCAAGGGTGCTTTTTGCTTTATTTCAGAGACTATCCATTCATCCACCCTTCAATGGTAGGAGAGTGGAGGGAAGCTGTGTCTCAGTAGCCATCGGCGTCAGCTGAAAAAACCCAAGGTTATTGGATGAGATGGAGTAGAGCAGAAAGGCCAGATGTCACATGGAGGATGACAAGAAGAAGAGGGAGGTAAGAGGGAGAATAGAAGACAGCCTGCACTTCCCTATGTGCTGTCGGTGCAGAATGCCTGTCAGGCCCAACCCAGTTGCCCTTGGTAACAGCTGCTGGGAAGCGAGTTATGGGTTGGCCAAACTAAATTGTGGCCCTCGGATTTTATGCACCAAGACCATTTTGGGGTCACCCGACAGTAAAATCCTTACATGAAGCAAATCTTCTACCAAACGCGTTCCTCCTTATTTGTTTTGAGAAAAACTGCACCTTGGTGACCTTGCAAAGGATTTGCACAGGATTGCAATGTTGTTTGTACAGCTCTAATTCCCATTTAAGTTTAGAGTAACAAGGGGCATGAACGCCTAAGTGCAATCCCATTTCCAATCCACAGTGCTAAAGAAATATAGACGTAAGCGTTTGTATTTAAGTTTGTATTACAAGAGATTCTTGTGAACAAGTGACAAAGGTCCACTCCCTGAACAGAATACAGCAAAAACATATGCAAGTGGGTACAGCCTGAACATGGGTACTGCCTTAATGCAATGCTCTCTGGAGCACACACAGGAGCAGATGCTGGATGGCTCAGAAAATCATATATTTTATACCGCCTGCCTCTCTGCAGAGATTAATAACAGCTTGTTACACATACATGAGAAACAAAAGGGGGGACTGTGACAAGCAGATAAGGAAAAACGGCAATACTGGGGAAGAGGCTTATTATTCTGTGAATGTGGACCAGGATGTCTGCTGTTGTAAGAAATAATGCCCCTCAAATTGGGCTGAATGAAGAATGGGGACACGTGATACCCCTTCCTATTGCCCACGGTAGTACCCCAAAACACAAAACAGGAAAGATGACATTTAAAGGAGCTATTCCTTCTCCTATCTTTTCCTCCGAGGACAGAAGAGGCGAGCGAAGCTGGCCCGGTTAATTTCAAGAGCGCTCTCAAGACAGATGGACGTTCATACACGCGCCCGCGCACTCACACGCGCAGACAGGCAAGGCAACCGGGGCCAACTCCAACGGCGCCTCACGCCGGGCTCCCACACCTGCCCCCAGCTCACCTCGGCTCAGGTAGGATGATCTTCTTGCTGGCTCGAGCCGCCGGAGTAGATTTACTTTTCTCCATTGCCATTAAGTAGCTCACATCGGCGAGCACAGCCTCCAAGTCGGCCATCTTGCCAGGAAATATTTCTTCTTCTGCTTTCCTTTTTTTTTTCTTTTCACAATCAATTCTCCCGATTATTCCCCGCGGCCTCCGGGGCTGCCTCGTCTCCTCTTGTCTCGTCGGAGCGGGTGCCGCTACGCGTGCCGAGGGAGGGGAGAGGGCGGAGGAGCGGGGATCGGTTTCCCCCCCCACCCCTCTTACCAACAGACCCACATGATGCCTGTGCGGGAAGCCGCGCGTCCACCTTATTTCTGCACCGACGCCGCTGGCTCCTTCGCCTGCTGGCTGCTAGCGCCGTGCCTGCTCTGGGGCTAGGCGCGCAAGTCTGTGTGTACGTACAAGAGGGGAGGGCTGCGCTTTCGGCCGCCTGTCAAGGGGCGAGGAAGGGAGCGGGGCGCCGCTTTGGAACTCGAGCGCTGGCCTGGGTCCGGTCGGGCTTTCTCTCCCGAGGCGGAGCGCAAGCCCGGCCTGGAGGAAAAGGCGCCGCCAAGGCAGCCCCGCGGAAGGGAGGGAGGGAGGGAAGAATCGGTTCACGCCCGGACGCGGATTGACGCTTAGGAGCAAAACCTGGAACTCGCGGGCTTCCTCCTCGCCCGCGGGCTTCTCCCTCCCCTCCCCCCCTCCCCAGCCCCGCGGGAGCAAAGGTCTCTGGGCCCGGCGGCGCAACGCTCCGGATCCTTTCGGGGCAACTTCAACAGCACCCGCGCTGCTGGCGGGCAATAAGAAAGAGGTTGCTTTGGACGCCGAAGGAAATTCACCGCCCAGCGCTGCCCTCCAGAGACTGCGGGCGGACTTGCAACGTGCTTGCTCTACGCCAGTTTTAGTCTCTCTCTCTCTCTCTCTCTCTCTTCCTCCCCCCCCCACCGCCCTAAGCAGGGGTAGGCAACCTCGGCTCTTTTGACTCATGGACTTCAACTCCCAGAATTCCTGAGCCAGCTTGGCTGGCTCAGGAATTCTGGGAGTTGAAGTCTATGAGTCATAAAAGAGCCGAGGTTGCCTACCCCTGGCCCTAAGCAACTTCCATCTCGATGCGAGCACAGCCCGAGGCAGCTCGTTGCAATGGGGTGGGGGGTGGGCGGAACGGACGCTCCAATCGAGAAGCGCTCGGAGGCCTAACGGGCCAATTCGTACTGCCCTCGGTTGCTGCATAGGCATGCGCAACAGGCCCTTTGCCTAGCATCCTCCTTCAGATGGGAAAGTTATGTGGCAAGAAAATAGCCACACTCTACTGTTGATTAATAAAGACATTCACGCAAGTGCGAGAGAGAAAGGAGCCAGCTGTACTGTATTCACGCATGGAGGCAGGAGAAGTGGGGCTGACTGATCAGTACTGTATTAAGGCCAAGAAAACACAAATGGGTCAGTCGTCAAACAAATCGGCCCAGAGTTCTTACTCAAGGAACAAGGGATCAGGCTCAAATAGTCCTACTTTGAACACATGACGTGAACATCCAGGTTTTTGGAGAAGGCTTAATTCTGGGAAGGAATTGCAAGAAGAGGGTAACTTAACAGGAAGGTGAATGGACTCAAGTTACAGTGGTGATTGGGTGTGTTGTTGGAAGATCTGAAGGACCAGGTTAAAGACAGATAGTAACTTTTTCTTCTTTCAATAAGCAATTGAAAAGCCTCATAACTTCTTCAGGAGTTTGATATTGTCTGCTCTCTGAAAGTATGCCAAGAACAATTTATTACAATTATCTGCCTACAATTTGGATATTCCTTCAGATCAAGATAGGGAGAATTAGGTTGATTGTAATCAAAGAATAAATTCCCAGCATGTTTCTCTGGTTTCAACACACGTCATAATGACTGCAAAAGCATGTATTGACCTTCCTGTAGAAATGGAGTATCATCGTAGATGTAATGTTAGAAACAGAGTTTTGTACACCATCCGTTTCCTGATATTCAGTTATTTTTTCTCAGTCCATACAGTAAAGTAGCATCCATCCAGTGTAACAGAATCAACTGATAAAGACACAAATCCAGTGGTGAGATTCAGCCGGTTCACACCACTTTGGCAGAACCAGTAGCTATTTTTTTGTTGCCCAGGCCCAGATTGGACTTCCAGAAGCGGCATTCACACACAGAACCGGTTGTTCACATATTTGAATCCCACCACTGCACAAATCAACTGTACCAATCATGTTTCTTTTTTGTGTGTGATCATATGGATCCTTTGCATCACTTAAAACCTATAGTTAGTCATGCCCAAAAGTTGTTAATCCGGTTTTTCAGTATGAACTGGTCCTCACAATGACTAATATGAAATTCAAACCGGATATTTTTTTAGGAGTTTATGACATGGGTTGTGAAGTAATTTCCTTAAACAATCCTGCCTCTCTACTTTTTATTTGCATACCAGAGTGACCACCATTATTACTATAGATACAGCACATACAGCTAAGATAAAATATATGCCCTTTTGAAAGCTGGAAAACTTTGTGCTGGAATTCCATGGTGGTCTCCTGTCCAAGAATCTACCTGTTTACCCTCTTAGCTCTGACAAGACTGGCTAGGTGTCCTAAAATTTGAGTATGGGGCAAGGGATATTACTACTGAAAATGGAATTGATATTTTTTTCATCTGAAAAATAAAGTTTATTTTTTTCTTAAACAATTTCCTAGTTAAATATTTCAAAGCTTTTTTTGGAAGAGCAAACCAATTCTGCATGAGCTTCAAATGAATTGATTCTGCATCAGTTGAGTAAATGGTGACATGGAACAGCTCTACAATATGAAACAGGATATGAGGAGCATAGCAGTTCACCTTTTCTTCAGATTAAACAACTAAGTATGTGTAAACAACAAATATAAATCATTTGCTGTATAATAGCTTTTATAGCGATCTACAGGAATATTTCCGTAGGCATCTGGTTAGCCACAGTGGGAAAAATTGTTGTAGTCTAGCTAGGGCTTTGATCTAACCCAGCAAGACTCTTTTTTTGCACATTTCTAAATATAACTTGTTAGGCACCTGACTATAACTGGCTGTGAAAGTGGGTCAAGTTAAGCCTTTTTTTGCATTGTAAATCAGATTGGGTGGATGGCATATTAAAAATTATGTGAACAATATAAAATCTGGCCTGGGCACTACTATAACAACGGATAGAGCAACTTAACAAGGAAGTTGCCAGTTTTACATTAATTGTAGCTCAGGTTTGGTTTTACTTTCATTAATATCAACCAGAAGAATAAAAGATATATAAATAATTCTGCATTCTATAAGGCCTCGGGCAAAATACTCCCAGCCTACAGACAATATCTCCTCTTGGTAATGTACCAATATACCTTTATATGGCATGCATAATAGTTCTAAATAGTTCATAAAATTTCCCTAATAGGTTTTTTTAACATAAGAAAGTGTAAATCATACAAAAATCTATTGTCTATGTCTTAGATCCAGTGAAATAAATGAGATGTAGAGGAGATCAACCCTGACTGCTCTTTAGAAGGCCAGATCCTGAAGTTGAAACTCAAATACTTTGGCCACCTAATGAGAAGGAAGGACTCACTGGAGAAGAGCCTAATGCTGGGAAAGATTGAGGGCAATAGAAGAAGGGGACAACAGAGAATGAGGTGGCTGGATGGAGTCACTGAAGCAGTAGGCGTGAGCTTAAATGGACTCCAGAAGATGGTAGAGGACAGGGAGGCCTGGAGGAACATTGTCCATGGGGTCACGATGGGTCAGACACAACTTTGCAACTAACAACAACAAAATGTATGGATGAGTCCAGATCCAATCTAATAAACAGCTCTTCTTGTCAACATGAATGGAAGGAAATCACAACTCCACTTTTCTTAGAGATTATAATAAAATGACATTCTGCTGCGACTGCACTTCAGTTTCCCTTTATATTCTTATTCCTTTTAAGAATAAACTTTGTATAAAATTTCAATTTTTTGTTTGAATTTCTGTTGTGAGCTGAAATACAGTGTACTTATACAGGTCTGGAAATAGGGGTGGAGTTTTTTTTGCATTTTGATATGTAGCATAATACTTCTTTATTTATTACATTATTTTTAAATTTTGGAACACTAGATGTAGTAACAAGAGTTGCCTTTCACTGTAGTTTAATAAACATGCCTTTGTTTCCAGGGTTCAGTACTCAAGCACTGGAGAGATAATCATTATAACAGCCACTTTTTTACAAGCTCTCTCCCCATATCGGTGGCTGATTTGATCTGATGGTATAACGGACCCGTAGTAACAGGGATCAGGCTCTTTTACCATAAGAAGAGCATACAAATGGATTAACCCTGGGCTTTTCAACTTTTTCACCCATTGTACCACTTTTAGGATATGGCAACATCCAAGTACCACCAGTTGCAAGGTGTCAAAAACTTGATGATCCAAAAAAAAAGGAAAAAAGTGATGAAGTACAGGTAGTCCTCAACTTACAACAGTTAGCTTAGTGACTGTTCGAAGTTACAATGGCACTGAAAAAAATGCCCCACAAGCCACAGCCGAGCAAGATGCCTGCCCACCCGGCAGCGCTCTTCCTCTTGTCCGAGGTTTTCATTGTTGTGAGCATTTCTGTTGAGTATTGGCAGCAGGGGTGTGTGTGTGGGGGGGGGGTGTCTGTTTTTTATTTTCCCCCCTCTGCTGGGTGGTTGCAGCAGGTTTTGGTCACTTCACATGACCCTGGGACACTGTGACCATCATAAATATGAATCAGTTGCCAAGCATCTGAATGTAAATCATAAGACCCTGGAGATGCTGCAACATTCCAGCTGATCGGTGCTTCTTCTGGGCTCAGCAGAAGCGCCAGGATCAGTGCCGAGCTCCAGCTGGAGCCTGGCACTGATCCTGGCACTTCCCCTGAGCCCTGACAGCCCCGAAGAACCGCTGATCCTGGCGCTTTTGCTGAGCCCTGACAGCCCTGCAGCTTCAGCCTGTCTCGCTCAGGCTTGTGCGGTGCTGCCACCGGTTCAGCTCATTCCCCTCCCCCGCTACCACTTTTCTAGGATGGTTGCGTACCACCTGCTAGGTGCCAATGTACCACAGGTGGTACCTGTACCACTGGTTGAAAAGCCCTGGATTAACCATTACATCGAAAGTGAATATAAATGGATTAATACTAGCTTTTTGCTATCGTAGATTATCAGCATCTCCAGCTGATGTCACAGTACTCCAAATCCAAGATTATTACAATATCAAGTTTTGTTTTAATAATGAGCAGTTTCAAATTTTATTTATTTTTTGATAAATTGACTTTTTTGAATAGAGAATAGACATTATTGATTAGCGACTGGAAGCCTGTTATTTATTTATATTCTGCCTTTATTATTTTTTATTATTTTTACCAATAAATCAAGGTGACAAATATATCCAACAGACCTTCCTCCTCCTATTTTCTCACAACAACCCTGAGAGGTAGGTTGAGCTGAGAGAGAGAGTGCCTGACCCAAAGTTACCCAGCTGGCTTTTATGGGTAAGGCAGAACCTGAACTCACAGTCCCCCTCTTTCTAGCCTGGTGTGTTAACCACTACATCATAAGTAAAAAATAAAAAAAGCAAATTTGTGATTTACGGTTTTGATAATTAGACAAAACAGATTATACAAATAAAAGTAATATGTGACTTTAGAGAGAGAAATTAAAATATATTTATGCTTATAGCTCCTGTGAAGAATATTGGAAACCTCTTCTTTATATCTTTTTTCTTTTTTGAATTTGTCTTCAACTTTTTTCTTCTTTTGCACTTTTTGATTTCTGTTTTTGTTTTGCTGTTCTTTTTCCTTCCTTAGATTTAGTAGGTAGTTTTACTACAATTACTTGGTGTTAGTTTTTAATCTTCTTGTTTAAAAGTTTTAACAGAAATTATATACGGTATAAATGAATTTTATTTTTGTAGATTCAATTAAACTCAGGTTTTCATTAGGTTTTCTACCATGAATTCACGTTCACCTCTTGTTTATCATCCATAAAGACTTATCATTGTCAATGTGAAATTATCATTTTTCTCTCCAGTGTATCTGACATTTATTGAATTTCATTTGTCATACTTTGGCTTTAGCTCTAATTTTTGAGAAATGTTTCGAATTTTTGAACATTGCTTGGCTGTAATTTATAAATCTGACTATGTTGTTTCTCAGCCATTATTCCATTTTAGGTTACAATATTAATTCAGGGTGGGTAGTGCTATTTTTTTATTGCAAGAACAATCTATTAATTTTATCCTATGATTTATATTTTTAAAAATTATGTTACCAATAATGAGTAAATCCTGTCTTTTATGCAAGATTTTATAAAGACTTGTTCGTGAAATATTTTCTTAAACATGAGTTCAGAAATGAATTATACAATATGTCTTTACCCCTATCTCTTACTGTCATTCATAAAGAGCACTAAAAATTAAACAGAAAAGCCATGCTTTTAGCCCACAATGACTATGGTTGTATTTAATTTAATTTTAATTTAATTTAATTTAATTAAATTTATATACCGCCCTTTCCCGAAGGACTCAGGGCGGTTTACAGGGTATTTAAAATCAAACAGTACAAAATACAAAAGTTAAAAAAGAATTAAAAAAGATTAAATTATCCCTTAACTAAAAACCTCAGTTAAAAATTCTCAGCCTGGGCCGGAAAGCTCAAAGAGCCAGGTCTTCAGGTCCCGGCGGAATGAACGAAGGTCAGGGGCGGTCCTAAGCTCCACGGGCAGCTGGTTCCAGAGGCATTTAATGAATGCCTTCCATTGATTTACGAGAAATAGATTATTAATCTAACAGTAATACAATTTTTGTTCTTATTTGGGTTATTATACTCAACAGAATATGCATCTGTATTATTCAAACATTTGGCTGAAATAAGTTTCATAGGCAGGCAGATAAATGTGCTACTTCCTTGTAATTAAAAGCAATAAGGATATAGTTAACAATAAGGAAGCTATTTAAACCTTATAGGAAGAGATAAATATGTGGATATAATGTCCACAATACTTTGGAAAAGTTAAATGTATATGCAGGAAAAGTTATATAAGACAAGCTTTTTAAAAAAACAAACCAAAAAAAACCCCAAACAAAAGTAAAATACAGCAAGGGAGAAAATGGCAATAAAAACTTCAGAAAACTGCTGGTTTCCTTAAAACCTTGATAAGTCTAAAGATTTACTTGACAATTCTTAAAGCACTTCAAAGGAAAGAGAATCCTGGGCCATCAGAGTAAATCCCACTGGGGTTCATTTCAAAGTAATCAAGCAGAAATTGTGCAGATTGTCAGAGCAGCACGAATTCTGGGAAACCAGCCCTTGAATATTTCATCAGATACGTTGGGGTTTGCTTGGCTTCCAAAAGCTCCTGCAGCAAGAAGCTCTCTTCCAAGTTGCTGTAGGATTCTTTGCTGCAACAGCGCAAAAGGATGCTTGCCTTTTCTTGCTTTATTTGTATCTGCACTCGATGACGAGAGCATTTAAAACGTAAGGATTGATATTTTAAAATCATTCCTCACAATCAGAGCACCAGCAACCTTCTCTGCTAATACATTTGGGAGAATCCCAGTAAAATCATCCATGTCATCTTTTCCCTGGGAGAATTTAGTGATGCATCTACATTCCAATCTCGGAATTATACACAGCTCCCCTCCTTGCTCCTGCAGTTCTGTTTCTCATCATCTGTCAACATAATATAGTAAGTAGGTGTTACTGCAGCAGTGAAATCTAAAAATAATCTTACGTTTGCAACTAATATGAAATCATTCTATGTGAATGTGAGAAGGCAAATCAATGTGTTAGGGACCCTCTAACCCCACAGTAGGTTCCACATTAAACAGTTTCCTTTACTCATCTAATGGTTTTCTCCACTGTAAGTGCTCTCAACACATCCTTGAATCAGCAGAAAACTGTACCTGCGTGAAATGTGTTTAGTTCACATTTTAGTAAGACAATGCTCAAGATTTTGCAGTCTAGATCCCAACAGCACATGGAATGAGAAATGCCAGGTGTACAAACTGGATTCAGAAGAATCAGGTTCCTGAGATCGCATTGCTAACATCCAGCGGATAATGGGGGGAAAAAGTTTCAGAAAGAAATCTATATTTGCTTTATTCAAGATTCAAGTATGTCCATTAGGTCACAAAGAGTTGGAAGGGACTGAACAATAACAATTTCTTTGTACATTGCCTCTGTTCTCAGCTACTGCAAATCCCCCACATTCATTGAAGATGATAATGGACAAAAAGTAGTATTTTTTATTCACAGGGGAGAATATTAGCAGTGATATAGCTAAGGACAACCTAAGATTGGCTTTCAGGGCTAAGGACAAGGTGAAAGCAACATTGTGGGGCAAGGCAGAAACAAATATGTTGTGGGGCATCCCTTGATTAGATATAAGCATAGAAAGGCCCTCATCCAGAATGCAGCTTGCCCATGTTGGAAAGAGGAGCAAGTGTCACTTACTATGGTCAGCCCAAATTAAGCCAATACTTCCTTACAACTGATATCATCCTATGACGTTAGCAGGTGGGAATGGGTGTCATAGATTGGCCAGGAAATTTAAAATTTTAATTATAAAATTATAATTAATGCTTTAATAGGCTCCAGGGTATTGTTCTTCGACTTTCCTACTTTGAGTTTCAAGGTCAGCTTCCCTGATAAGGAATTCTACTTGTAATGGAAAGCCAGCAGGTGGTAAAGAATAGAAAATCAGGAGGTAAAGGCACCTCTCTTTTTAGAATTAAAAGAAGTCATACCTTCTAACTAGTTACCAGCCAGCAAAGCCCATCCTGTTAATGCCTTTTAGGTGAGAACTTCTCCAGCATTGCTACCTAATTGTTTCTTAAAATGGCTTTTTAAAAAAATAGTTGATGGTGTTCCTCCTAATTTTTCATCATTGCAAATGTTAAATTTTAGTTTCTATTTCACTTGCTTTTCTTCTTTTTCTGACCTTGCCACAGAGAATATTTCTAAAAATCCTATTTGAATATAATTGATCTAAACACCTAATTATCCAAATGGTTGGAAGTAGGGAATGTTTTGCTAAACATAAATTACATTTAAGTTAATGTTAAGCAGAAGTAAAGTTAATAAATGTAATTTGATATTTCAAACAAATTTAATAATTAAATTCCAATGGACATCATTAGAATGTCACAGTCACGTGATCTTAATTTCCAATGTTCCCTGCCACCTTTCCACAAGCAAAGTCATTGGGAAGCCAGCAGGAAGTTGGAAGTTGCTATCACTTGAGTTTCTCTCTTAATGATTTGCTTCTTGATTGCAACTGAAACTCCCATAATTGCTGTTGCTAAGTGATGTGATTACATAATGTCACACTTTATAACTGCATCATTTAGCGATGAAAATTCTGGTCCCAATTTATTTATTTATTTATTTATTTATTTATTAGTTTTTATAAACCGCCCTTCTCCCGAGGGACTCGGGGCGGTGTACAGAGGAAGGAAGGTATACAGACCGAACAATAAAATAATAAGAAACACTAATAACACAAACTGGGACCCCAATTAACGTTATCATGCCAGGCCAGCCTGCTGGAATAGGAAAGTTTTTAAGTCGCGACGGAAGGTACGGAGGTCAGGGGCCATCCGGATTTCGGTTGGTAAGGTGTTCCAGAGGGCTGGCGCACCCACTGAGAATGCTCTCCCCCTGGGGGCCATTAGCCGGCATTCCTTGAGCGGTGGCACCCTGAGGAGGCCCTCTCTGTGGGAGCGCACAGGACGGTGGGGTGCTGACATCGGCAGAAGGTGCTCCCGTAGGTAGTCCGGACCCATGCCATGTAGGGCTTTGAATGTCATTGTTAGCACCTTGAACTTCACACGGAAGGCAACCGGAAGCCAGTGCAGCGCACGGAGGAGAGGTGTGATATGGGAGTATCGGGAGGCTCCCAAGAGTGTCCGTGCCGCCGCACTTTGCACCAGTTGAAGCTTCCGAGTGGATCTCAAGGGCAGCCCCATGTAGAGAGCGTTACAATAGTCTAGGCGAGATGTCACAAGGGCATGGGTGACTGTACGTAAGGAATCCAGGTCCAGATAAGGCCGTAGTTGGCGAACTAGCCGAACCCGGGAGAAGGCCCCCTTGGTCACAGCTCCAATGTGGTCTTCCAGGGAGAGCTGCGAGTCTAGGAGGACACCCAGGTTGCGGGCCCTATCTACAGGGGGAAGTAACTTGTCCCCAATGTTAAGCAGTGGGACGTTCTGAATCTCCTGGCTTGCCGGTACGTACAGCCATTCAGTCTTGTCCGGGTTCAGTTGAAGCCTGTTTCTCCCCATCCATTCCCGGACCGCTTTCAGGCAGCGGGACATCACGTCTAGGGCATCACTGATATTGTTAGGAGTTGAGATAAAAAGCTGGGTGTCATCAGCATACTGATGGTACCCTACTCCAAAACTGCGAATGATCTCACCCAGCGGTTTCATGTAGATGTTGAACAGGAGAGGCGAGAGGACCGACCCCTGAGGGACTCCGCAAGCGAGAGGCCTCGGGGTCGACCTCTGTCCCCCTGTCAGCACCGACTGCGAGCGACCCTGGAGAAAGGAGGAGAACCAACGCAGAACCGTGCCTCCCACTCCCAGTCCCCTGAGGCGTCGCAGCAAGATACCATGGTCGATGGTATCGAAAGCCGCTGAGAGGTCTAATAAGACTAGGACAGAGGAATGGCCCCTGTCCCGGGCTCTCCAGAGATCATTCATCAGAGCGACCAATGCCGTCTCCGTGCTGTAGCCATTGTAACCCGAGGACTATTTGTATGTTTAAATATCATTATAGTCTGTCAGAAAAAATAGGTCTCTTTCAAACAAAGAGGCATTTTGGAGTATTTTAAACAACTCTCATGCAACACTCATACAATACAACACACCCTGTATTAACTACCTTCCTATGATATGTAATTTCTATGGATGCTGTAATGCCAATATTAATTATGAGGGCACAGAATCTGTAACTGTGAAGTGTTTAACAAGCCACTGGTGCAACCTCAAGTTTAAAGCAAGGTAGGCTATGTGATATTGTGCTATTTTTAACATGTATATTTGTATTTAATCTTGCTTTCAGAGTCACCCTCTTGACAATTAATTAACTGAGCAACTGTTGAAGCTCTATCCTCTCAGGTTTAGCTGTGACTCTGGAGACAAAGAGTGTGCTGTTAATTCAATTAAATTTGATGGAATAGAATAAGCTTGTCAGGGAGATCTAGAGAGATCTAGAGACTGATGATGCTTAATTGGCAATACATACACTCATTAAAAATAAGAGAACATTTATAAACTTTAAAATGTGCTTAAGAGATTTTTTTTATTTTACTGTTATTGTAAATAGGACCAACATTTTTGATAAAATGATGTTGGGACATAAGTAATTCTCAGATGTTTAAATCTTTACAGCACAAACTGTAAATACACCCCCAACCTGATGCTCCCAGCTGTCTTTTGACTGGGCCCAGAATTACCAGCTATGCTAGTTTGAAATTGTAAGCTTTGCAATTTCAATATGTATGAAGAGCATTAAGTTCAGAAAGCAATCCATTTTTGGCAAGACATAACAATCCACCTGAAACATCTGGTAAATGGATCCCATGCTGTAAGGCCTGAATAAATGAAATTCTATAACCTACTCCATACAATGTTTTTAATGTAATGACACAACCACTGAAAATTAATTGGTGCTTTTCTCATGGATTTGCAGCAGTGTTTCCCAGAATTTTCGGATGGTCATTGCTTAAAATTCTGGAAGCAGAACTCGACACATCTATAAATGACCATGGTTAGGAAACACTGAATTACAAGGTCATTAGGAAGGTGTATTCAACTGTTACATAATTTTTTAATTTACTGGCTAGCCCCATGAGGTCAGAAATGAAGTAATTTTCTTGATTGGACAGAGCAAGAATATCACCCTAGATGTTTCTTTTTAGTTATTATGTAAAAATTATGTTAGAAACTCAAGCAGAAAGTTCTGGTCAACAACATTCATCTTATTCAAGAAGATAGTAATAATCAATTATTGACTATGTGCCCTTTTTTGTAATAAACACATTTTCCTACCTAAATTTTGAGCTTCATTCCCTCCCCCCCAAACCTCCCCCCCAAAAGCATCCACTTACATGGTTGCGCCAGTTCCCCTCGAGTTTGGCACAAGGCTGATTAAGTTCTGTAATTCTGAGTTTAGGCAGGATTACATAAAGCTGGGCTGAAGGATGTTATTATTCATGGAAACATTCATGTATGATTAGTCCTCGACTTACAACAACAACAACAACAACAACAACAACAACAACAACAACAATAATAATAATAATAATAATAATAATAATAATAATAATTTGGAAGGAACCTTGGAGGTCATCTAGTCCAACCCCCTGCTCAGGCAGGAAACCTTATACCATTTCAGGCAAATGGCTGTCCAGTCTCTTCTTAAAAACCTCCAGTGTTGGAGCATTCACCACCTCTGGAGGCAGGTTGCTCCACTGGTTAATTGTTCTAACTGTCAGGAAGTTTCTCCTTAGTTCTAGGTTGCTTCTCTCCTTGACTAGTTTCCATCCGTTGCTTCTTGTCCTGCTTTCAGGTGCTTTGGAGAATAGCTTGACTCCCTCTTCTTTGTGGCAGCCCCTGAGAACACTGCTATCATGTCACCCCTCACTCTTCTCTTCGTTAAACTACACATACCCAATTCCAGCAACCGTTCCCCATATGTTTTAGCCTCCAGCCCCCTAATCATCTTTGTTGCTCTTCTCTGTACCCTTTCTAGAGTCTCGACATCTTTTTTACATCGTGGTGACCAAAACTGGATGCAGTATTCCAGGTGTGGCCTTACCAAAGCATTGTAAAGTGGTATTAGTACTTCACTTGATCTTGATTCTATCCCTCTGTTAATGCAGCCTAGCACTGTGTTGGCTTTTTTGGCAACTGCAGCACCCTGCTGGCTCATATTGAAGTGATTGTCTCCGAGGACTCCAGGTTTTCTGTTGTCAAATGAGGCAGTTAAGTGAGATGTGCTGGATGTTGTGACTGTTTTTTACCCTAGTTCTTAAGTGAATCACAGCCGTTTTTAATCACAGTCAAGTGAATTCACCTTCCTCCATTGACTTTGGTTGTTAGAAGTCAGCGAGAAAGGTCATAGATGGCCATCACATGACCCTGGGATGCCGCAACCATCATAAATATATGCCAGTTTCCAAGCACCTGAATTTTGAGCACATGACTGTGGCAATGCTGAGATGGTCGTTAAGTGTGAAGACTGGTTGTAAGTCATTTTTTTTCCCAGTGCCATTGTCACTTTGGCTGCTAACCAAATGGTGTAATTTGAGGACTACATGCAGCTTTCTTGCTAGCAGTACAGCCAGTGCTTCCACTGGCCATTTAAACTTCCCAGTCTAATCTACACCCCTAGTATCCCCTAGAGAGATTTACCATCCAAATATTAATGAGCTTCCAAATTGTTTAGGTTCTGAGCAGTTATGCTGTGCAACCGACTTCAAATTATTTAGGATGGTTAAAAAAGAAGAAAGAACTTGAAAATAATCCCTGCGCTTTGGGGAATAAGCATTTTTAGAAAACCCTAAACATCATGATTTTCCCTGATGGGGCCCAAATAGCTGGTGATTCACTAAGAACAGAATCACAGGACTGCTGTGGGTAGGTTTATGAATGTTTTGGCTTTGTGTTTGTATCTTTTTTAAAAAAGCCAAATCTATATTGATATAATTGTCATTGGCTCCAAAATAAATGTATGTTATCATTCTCCTGTTTGCTTTTACACGATTCTGTGTAAAATACTCAAAATACTGATCAAAACTCTCTCCCTCAAAGGATAAATAAGCTTAGTTTGGTGGCTAGTATCAGGGGTAGGCAACCTTGGCTCTTTTATGACTCGTGGACTGAGCCATGCTGGCTCAGGAATTCTGGGAGTTGGTCCACGAGTCATAAAAGAGCCAAGGTTGCCTACCCCTGGGCTAGTTTGATGCGGTGGCAAAGGTGCTGGCTTAGAACAGGAGACTGTTCTGGTCTCATTTTAGGCATGAAAACTGGTTTGAGTGACCAGTCACTCTCTCAGCCCAACCCACCTCATAGGGTTGTTGTGGGGAAAACAGAAAGCAGGAGTATTAATTGTTTGTTCCCTTGAGTTTACACTCATTCTTTCTCCCAGGTCCTTGGGAACGACCTGATAGGTGAATAAAAATGTCAAAAATAATCTACAGTCATGGCCAAAATTGTTGGCACCCCAGAAATTTTTCCAGAAAATCAAGTATTTCTCACAGAAAAGTATTGCAGGAACACATGTTTTGCTATACACAGGTTTATTCCCTTTGTGTGTATTGGAACACAACAAAAAAAGGGAGGAAAAAAAGCAAATTGGACATAATGTCAAACAAAACTCCAAAAATGGGCGGGACAAAATTATTGGCACCCTTTCAAAATTGTGGGTAAACAAGATTGTTTCAAGCATGTGATGCTCCTTTAAACTCACCTGGGGCAAGTAACAGGTGTGGGCAATATAAAAATCACACCTGAAAGCAGATAAAAAGGAGAGACGTTCACTTAGTCTTTGCATTGTGTGTCTGCGTGTGCCACACTAAGCATGGACAACAGAAAGAGGAGAAGAGAACTGTCTGAGGACTTGAGAATCAAAATTGTGGACAAATATCAACAATCTCAAGGTTACAAGTCCATCTCCAGAGATCTAGATTTGCCTTTGTCCACAGTGCGCAACATTATCAAGAAATTTGCAACCCATGGCACTGTAGTGAATCTCCCTGGTCGTGGACAGAAGAGAAAAATTGATGAAAGGTTGCAACACAGGATAGTCCGGATGGTGGATAAGCAGCCCCAAACAAGTTCCAAAGGAATGCAAGCTGTCCTGCAGGCTCAGGGAGCATCAGTGTCAGCGCAAACTATCCGTCAACATTTAAATGAAATGAAACGCTATGGCAGGAGACCCAGGAGGACCCCACTGCTGACACAGAGACATAAAAAAGCAAGATTACAGTTTGCCAAAATTACTTGAGTAAGCCAAAATCCTTCTGGGAAAACGTCTTGTGGACAGATGAGACCAAGATAGAGCTTTTTGGTAAAGCACATCATTCTACTGTTTACCGAAAACGAAATGAGGCCTACAAAGAAAAGAACACAGTACCTACAGTGAAATATGGTGGAGGTTCAATGATGTTTTGGGGTTGTTTTGCTGCCTCTGGCACTGGGTGCCTTGAATGTGTGCAAGGCATCATGAAATCTGAGGATTACCAAAGGATTTTCGGTCACACTGTAGAGCCCAGTGTCAGAAAGCTGGGTTTGCATCCGAGATCTTGGGTCTTCCAGCAGGACAATGACCCCAAGCATACATCAAAAAGCACCCAGAAATGGATGGCAAGAAAGCGCTGAAGAGTTCTGAAGTGGCCAGCAATGAGTCCAGATCTGAATCCCATTGAACACCTTTGGAGAGATCTTAAAATTGTTGTTGGGAAAAGGTGCCCTTCCAATAAGAGAGACCTGGAGCAGTTTGCAAAGGAAGAGTGGTCCAAAATTCCGGGTGAGAGGTGTAAGAAGCTTATTGATGGTTATAGGAAGCGACTGATTTCAGTTATTTTTTCCAAAGGGTGTGCAACCAAATATTAAGTTAAGGGTGCCAATAATTTTGTCCGGCCCATTTTTGGAGTTTTGTTTGACATTATGTCCAATTTGCTTTTTTCCTCCCTTTTTTTGTTGTGTTCCAATACACACAAAGGGAATAAACCTGTGTATAGCAAAACATGTGTTCCTGCAATACTTTTCTGTGAGAAATACTTTTTCTGGAAAAATTTCTGGGGTGCCAACAATTTCGGCCATGACTGTAAACATCTTGATGACTGTGTGACCAACCATAATAATCATTAGAAGTATGGGCCACTTAATGTATCGGAATGATTCAAGACCATGAAGAATAGCTTTACACTTCACTGCGCAGTAAAATTTGCCTTCACAATATGCTATGTTATCAGCATAGGCTTAAAGAGTAGAGCAGACACATTGATGGAAGATATAACTATCAATGACTAATAGCAGTAATTATCTATAACTGTCAGTATTGGAGGTGGAATGTCACTCAGTATTGGTTGCTAAGAGAGAAAGCTCATTGCCTTCAAGACTTGCTTGTGGATTCCCAAGGTACTAACAGCTTTGAGAACAGAATCATTAACTAAATAAGCACTTAGTCAGTGGCTTTTTTTATTGACAAGAACATATACTTAAGTCTGGAAAAATGGAGATTCTGCAAAACTAGCCCCTTTGGACAATAATATGCAGTTAGTTATAGATGAATTGCATTCCTCTCGAAGGATCAGCAGAGTTTGTGTCCACATCCTGATCAGGTAGCAGCAGGAGCTGTAAGCAATATTTGCAAGCTCTGGCTTGTAACTATCATTTTGTAGCATTTTAATAACCATTTCAGTTTTAAACAAGGCATCAGTATGACTTGAAAAATCAACCAAGGGTCACAAAAGGGCATGGCAGAGCACAGCAATCACACACAATTAAAAAGTAAAAGGGGAAAAAAACCCACCACTCATAATAATGACAGTGATGGTTATTTAGAGTACTTGGATGTGGTAACAATTATCCATGCTCCAGATACCTCCAAGCTAGTCCTACTGTAAAATGCCTCTGAAATGCAAATACTCAATGCTGAACACATGAGATTGCCTTAAGAAACAATGGTTGGAAACTGACCAAAGAGAGAAGCAACCTGGAATTAAGGAGAAACTTCCTAACAGTGAGGACAATTAACCAGTGGAACAGCTTGCCTCCAGAAATCGTCGGCGCTCCATCACTGGAGGTTTTTAAGAAGACACTACACCAGTCTGCAATCTTGACAACTTTAAGACTTGTGGACTTCAGCTCCCAGAATTCCTAAGCCAATTGCAGACCCCTGGACTAGACAGTCACTTGTCTGAAATGGTATAGGTTCTTCTGCTTGAGCAGGGGGCTGGACTAGAAGACCTCCAAGATCCCTTCCAGAGGCAAACAAAGTCATTACTAAAAGCCAACATGGGTTTGTCAAAAGCAGATCATGCCAGACAAATCTTATTGCATTCTTTGATGAAGTAACAAAATTAGTGGATCAGAGGATAAAGTAGATCACAAACTACTTGATAAGATAGAAAAATGTGGGTTAGACAGCAACACCACCAGATGGATTCATAGCTGACTGACCGGCCGTACTCAGTGTGTGGTCCTCAATGGAACCGCATCTACATGGAGAGTGTAGTGGGGTGTAGTGGGGTGTAGTGTAGTGGGGTGCCCCAGGGCTCTATTCTGGGCCCAGTGCACATCTTCATCAACGATTTGGACGAGGGGATAGATGAGGAACTCATCAAATTTGCAGACACCAAGCTGGCAGGAATAGCCAACACTCCAGAAGACAGGCTTAAGATACAGGAGGACCTGGACTGACTTAAACACTGGGCGCTATCTAACAAAATGAAATTCAATGGTGAAAAAAGTAAGGTTCTACATTTAGGCAAGAAAAACCAAATGCACAGGTATAGTATAGGTGGTACCTTGCTCGATAGTAGTAACTGTGAGAGGGATCTCGAGTTCTAGTTGACAATCACTTAAATACGAGCCAGCAGGGTGCTGCAGCTGCCAAAAAAGCCAACACAGTGCTAGGCTGCATTAACAGAGGGAAAGAATCAAGATCACGTGAAGTATTAATACCACTTTACAATGCCTTGGTAAGGCCACACTTGGAATACTGCATCCAGTTTTGATCACCACGATATAAAAAAGATGTTGAGACTCTGGAAAGAGTACAGAGAAGAGCAACAAAGATGATTAGAGGTCTGGAGGCTAAAACATATAAGGAACGGATGCTGGAATTGGGTATGTCTAGTTTAACGAAGAGAAGGGTGAGGGGTGACATGATAGCAGTGTTCCAATATCTCAGGGGCTGCCACAAAGTAGAGGGAGGCAAGCTATTCTCCAAAGCGCCCGAAGGCAGGACAAGAAACTAATCAGAGAGAAGCAACCTAGAACTAAGGAGAAACTTCCTGACAGAATAATTAACCAGTGGAACAACCTGCTTCCAGAAGCTGTGAATGCTCCAACACTGGAAGTTTTTAAGAAGACTGAACAGCCATTTGTCTGAAATGGTATAGGGTTTCCTGCCTGATCAGGGGGTTGGACTAGATGACCTCCAAGGTCCCTTCCAACTTTACTATTATGAAGTTGACTTGAAGGAGTAGTAAGATGATGTACTCAGTCATATCAGTGTCCTGGCTACCAATCCATTGCCAAGCCTAATGTTCAGGTCCACAACCCTTAAAACCCTTAGGACCTGGTTACCTAAACATTTTTAATCCATTTGGTTATTTAAACCTACTACAAAACTTGTTCTCAAATGCATATCCTTAAGATTAAATGTTTGTGTATGTATGTATGCCTAGTGGTTCAAGTGCTAAATAATTTCCCAGTTACATGGGAAGGGTGATTTATTGCCATTTTCTTGATCTGCTATCCTTGGCTATCCACCATTCATCTTACATAATTTCTGAGACGCTCTAACCTGAGAGAGATTCTCATAATGCAGGAAAGTCTAGAAATTCTGTTCTATATAAGGAACCATAGGTTTAGTTCAAAGATTTGTGCTTTCAATATCAACCGCTAATGTGGAAATTGACTCCCCATACATCTCTTCTTGCTTTAATTTGGCGAAGAACAAATGTTGGCAGAGGATGCTTCTGCTTGTTTTTCTTCAGTAATTTATAAAAAAAGTAATAAACGTCAAATACACCCCCCCACAATAATTTTTTAAAAAATTGCTTCTCCTTTGAATGTTAAAAGGATGTGGACTTTTTAAAATAGCAATGCTATACAGATTAAACCTTTAGTATGGTAAATTTGAACTTAAAAAAAAATGTTCATTTACAAAAGTTTAGAATTTTAAGGCATTAGGTTTTTATCAACATGGCTATTTTTTTAAAAAAATGGATAGAAGTATACATTTATTTAACATGGTTAAGCATGCATAACCAATGAACCAGATTGGATTTCCATACAGCAAAATCAGATACTGGAAAAATCCACCCTCGCTAGAAAGAGTATGATAAAAATAGAATCTTCAGCCTGTGAGCTTGAGAAATAAGTTAGGCCTATAATCTCCTAAAGCAGTAGTTCTCAACCTTTCCTATCTTCCCATCATTCATTCTATCAAATTACTTGGGTCCCACTATAAATAAACAGGCATTTTTCCCAAGGATAGAGGAATGAATGAAACTCTAGATATCTGTATCTATTTCTCTATATAGATATATAAAAACACACACACACAGGGATTCCATTTTACTATCATCTGAGGTAAAAGTGCAAAGTCCGTCAAATTTAAATGACTAATTCCTTATCTGTCACATCTGATGTTTGCATACGACTGACTTGAGAACTCTTGTAAACTACAAATAGCATGCTTTTAAAGTATTCGTCCCAGAGAATAACTTTTTCACAGACACTGATAATTTCCTAAAATTAGGAGTGTAGAGCACACCAAAAAGCACACGCGAGCATTAAAATCCAATTGTTAGTTTTTCCAGGCTTCTTGTTGGATGTCATAAACTGCAGTTTCTCATGTTGTTCAGCAAGTTCTTCTGACCTCCCTTGCAATTTGGTGTGCATCCTTTCAGATTCTCTTTTAATTCAGTGGAGCTTACTTGCAGATATGTAGACAATAGATTTTACACTTAACTACTTGTCCCCAGCCATTTTTAGCATTGCTGTCTTTACTGAAGTGAAAGAACCAAACCCTCCCCCCCCAAAGAGAATTGGTTATAAAGCCTGGTGAGATTAGCAGTATGCTAGTTGATGGCTGGAATGTACTAACCCATAAACCATGGCTTGCAAATCATGTAACATGCATAGACCAAACCAAACAAAGCATAATATGGCCTAGGTCCTAGTACATTGTACAACCTAGGCCAGTCATTCATGCTTGATATTAATATATAACAATGGCACTGGCTTCAAATAACTCATCCCTGAATGAGGATGAAGTTCTGAATTTAGACAACTGGATTCTGGAGTGATATTTAAGGGATGCCAAAGATAGGAATTGTAACTGTTGCTTAGAGAGGAAGCTTAAGTTATGGTAGAATGGATACGTTTTTGGAGGGTAAAGAGGAAAGAATGGAGGGAGCAGAGCAACAGAAATATTAGGGTAAAAAGATGGCAGTGGCTTAACGGGAAGACACTCAGTGCTTTCATATATACAGAAAATATACCAAAAGCTTTTTAAAGAACAGAAATGCAGAACTCAATTAGCCAGCCACCTAGAAAAGATTACATACAGGAGAAAATGACAGGAATTGATAATAGTGCTTTTAGAGCTGCAAAAAATGCAGCGTGTACACATAGCCTTCGATGGACTAAGGTTACTAGTTAGTCCATTTCTCAGCTGAAGAAACCTTCAAGTTTTGATTTTATACCCAGGCCTCCCTTTATTTCAAAATAATGTTACATATTTGTGGAAGACATTTACTTTGCCCTTTGTATTGTTCTAAAAAAACTCGTTGGTTTTGCAAATTACTTACTAAATAAAATGCTTTTATGGATCTTAAGACCATATCCTATTGTTCTTGTTGTTGTTGTTAGCTGCGAAGTCGTGTCCGACCCATCGCGACCCTATGGACAATGTTCCTCCAGTCCTTCCTGTCTTCTACCATCTTCTGGAGTCCATTTAAGCTCACGCCTACTGCTTCAGTGACTCCATCCAGCCACCTATTGTTCTTATTTTTATTTATTTGATGCCTTTGAGTCATTGTTGACTCCTGGCAACTGCCTAACAAGTCTGCGCAGTTTTCTTGGCAAGGTTTTTCAAAAATGATTTTGCCATTGCCTTCTTGCTAAGGCTGAAAATGACTGGCTCAAGGTCACCTAGCTGGCTTTGTGTCTAACATTGGATTATAATTCAGTCTCCTAATTTCTAGCCTGGTGCCTTAACCACTGCACCAAACTGGTCCTCATTGCTCTTGCAACGGTGGCTTATGTGGTATTTCCTGAAACTATTCCCAAGTTTTGTGCCAAATCAGAACATCTATAAACATTCCAAGAGTTTTCTTTGCATCTCTTTTCTGTCATTTTAGTGCCACATAAATCCATTTATATTTAATGCTCAATAAGGATGCCATTTTTAACCATGAGGTTTCATTCCATTAATCTGTTAAGGTTTGTATTTGCTGGCAGCAACATTCTTCCCCAGATTTGATTGACACCTTTCCTGTATTATTTCCCCTTACTTTTGCTTACTGCAATGATTGTATTCCCAAGGATAGCTTTAAAATAAATTTAAATACCAAATCATAGCTGTTTGCTTGAATTAATCCTGGTTTTGTAGTAGGTTTTAAGAGAACATACTATTTTTGTACTGGCGGGTTGTAGCTTTTGATGCACAAAAGATTAGGTAGATATAAATTGGTAGGAACAAGCACCATGAATTAAAACAAATCAGCATGAATAATCTATACGTAATGACTACATGCAGGCGTTACATCCCACCAGAATACATGTTAAATATTTATAATTTCAATTCCTATTAATTAGCACCTTGTATCCAGAAGACATCAAGATCTCAGTATTACTTGTACAATATATTATGTTTACTCTTTTGTATAAAATAAACAGACTGTAGTTCATATAGAATCTCAAGAATTCAAAGATTAAAAACCAAGAAGGAAATGGATAGATGTTTAGAATATGGCCATATTCCACTGTTTTTATAACATTTCAGAATAAACTTCTCTAGCTCGTGCAGCATATTTATTCCAAGAAATGTGCTCCATATATGTTCAACTGCCATCAATGTACTGTAAACAAAATCACAGGTATTGGCCTAGCATATTGAGCCTAGAGTTCCTAATTTTGATAACCTCAAATGTACTTTAAAGTATGAAGATAGCATTTGCTTCAATTTTGGAAGCTATAATTCGCCAGACAAAATAAATGGTTGAAAAGATGGTTTCAGTCCTTTATGTATGCAGCTTACTGCCCTTTGCTAGAACTGCTAATTTTGAATGCACTATAAGATTACTAAGATTTGCAAAGTTATGTAGATAGAGCAAATGTCTACTACTGATACATATTAAAATTTTTCTGGCTAAAGTATTGCTAGCATATCTCATTTTAATAGTGCAGAGTTCATAAGATAGCAAATGTGGGAAGGAAAAATGGATAGTGGATTAGACAACTTGACTTTTCTCATTCATTCTCTTACAATGCAGCTCAAATCAAGGGTAATCAATATGCAGACCCCACATATTTTTTTTCTTGAAATGTTTATTCCAAAATCCACCCCATTGAAACAAAGTCTCCCTTCAGAGGCTGGTATCTTTTCTTCCCCCTTTCACTTGTGTCTCAGATCTGTGGTAATATGTTTGAGGAAAGATTCCCTAAAATCATTATTGGCAAATGATTAGAAAATGAAAAATCCCAACTAGCTTCCCTCCCCTTTAGCCCCAAATATTCCCCAACCCTAAACATGTCAACCGCGAGAGCGCAAGACTTGGTTTCTTTTACCCTTAATGCTTACATTTAATTTTGAAGCACAACATTGGAGATTGACTCTAAGTTAGCAACAAAAAAATATATATTTACAATTTCTTCAAACAAACCAACAAACCAAAGAAAAGAAAAACACAAAATAACAACCAAACCCTTTTAGACAATAGTGACTTTCTTAGGGAGTTTTATTTAGGGAGCATGTTTGTCTTCTTTTGTTTCTTTTTTAAATCACCAAGTGATTTTATATATAATTTTTCTTTCCTTTGTGTCACCGCTTGCCCTCTGAAGTGGTGATCAGTTTAGGCAATGAAGTTTCACAATTACTTTTAAGTCTCTTAAGCCACAGTCATTTGAGGGCCATTTCTGAGAAGGCTGTAGGATAATAAAGCCTAAACTCACAACAATACCCTCCCCGATCAGTCTGCTGATGCTTTTTCATCCCTCTTGCCGCAGGACGAGATTCCTCCCAGACTAATGCTCCTGTCATGCCAACTTGCTGCAGTTCAGCACTTCTCAGGCTGATCAATGCACATGGAGTTATGAAGGTGCTCCCACTTTTGAGAAAACAAAAACACAAAATACCCAGAGTGTAGAAAACTCAATGTGGGAGTTATCTGGGCAGATGCACTTGAATCTCCTATTTATGGCTATTCTCACCTTTCTCTTGGAAACAAACAAACAAAAAAAAGCACAAAAAGATTGGTTCTACAATTTTTTTTCCCACAGGAGCCAACACAACAAGGCAGAAAGTTTCCACTTCTAGGAGATCAGTGGGCATTTTTGCAGAAAAAAAATTCAATTTGCAGCAAAGCTCCTGTATATTGAGGCACTCTGGAACTCATCACACTAGCATTGTCCTCTTGGCAAAGAAGCCTGCTCCTCATATGGAAGTGAGGGGGGAACCATTGGATTTCAGTAGATCTAAATGTATCTCCCTCACCCCATCCCCAATAGTGCAGGGGAAATCAGTCTTCCCCGAGGCTCAGTTGCCACAGCATTCAATGCAAATTAGGCTGGGCGATTTGGAGAGTTATGGGTGGATTCCTCCCCCTCCCTTATTGCTTCAGAAGCAGCAGCAAGGGTGCACTGGGTCTTCCTCCAATTCTGGAACCACTCTCCTCCTTTTCCCTTGCTGCACAGACACTGGAGAGCTGCTTTTTTGCCATTTGAAGATCAGAGGGGGAGGCAAGGGGGAGGGCAGTCCAATTTGTGCTATCACTATGGGGAAGAGAGCAGAGTGCAAAGTGTGCATTCAAACCCTGACAAACTCAGACAGCTGGAAGGAGTGTCCAGTCACTCAAGCAGGGGAAAATAAAATAGGGATCCAAAATATTACCTTTCTTTCTAAAGTGCAAAAAGCTCTCTGCTGCCCAAGAGAGAAGTTCTTTGGACCGGCCATTCATTGCAAAGGAAGAGAGGCAGCTAATGGAGCATTAACCCGTCTTCCAGCTCAAGAGCCAACAGTTATGCACCCCCCAGGATGTAGGCATTTGTTCTAGCCAGCATCTCTAAGAATGCTAATTTCAGCAGACATACGGAACAATAGAGACCATTTCTGCTGGTGTTAGAAATCCCAATGGATGCCCCTGAAGCCTTCAAGCTATACTGCAGCTTTTTCTCTACACAAATGCTGCCGTCTTTTCATAGCAGGAAAGGTAGAACATGCTTGTCTTGACACCTTCTCCCTTTTCTGGGATAATCTAGGATAAGAACACGGCTCCCTTATTCTGAAAGTTCCGCCATCCCCTCACTAGCTTTAAGCTGGGAGACGCCTGCAAGCTAAACTGAGGGCACACGGAGAGACCCTCACCGCAAAACAGGCATCCCTACTGCTGACACTGCAGCTCTGAGTAATCAGCACAAAGCAGTAGCTGCCCGTTCAGCTGCTGGTGAGTGAAAAAAAGGAAGCTTAGCAGAATGTGGTGGGCAAGAGCAGTTACTCTCAAGTCTTAGTAACTCTGAAGACTTAGTAACAAATTGTATACCAAGACAGTACAGAAACAGGGAACAGAAATGCACCTGTTTTACACTACCCAGGTCAAGTTTCCCATAATCTGATGAGGAAGTATAATCTGTTTTCACAGGATTTATGAGAAGGGAAAAAGGTGGAGAGAAAAGGTCATGTTCCCCCTGAAAAAGTGGCTACAAAAATTAGAGCATGTAGCTGACGAGCAAGTACCCCAACAAGAGCGATTGTCCATCTCTTCTTGCTGCCACTTACTCAACTGCCTGGTGGGATTTTCTGGTTTACAGAAGTCCCAAGTAGAGGAGGGTCATTGCAATCACAATCAGGCTGGCATCTCTCCTGACTGTAGAGATGGGGTAAACTGAGGGAGGATCTGCTCTCCAAGAGGGGTCTGTCTGGGATTTTTCCTTCTCTTCAGTCTTTCTGTGGCAAATTTCTAGCTGATTTTTTGGATCAGCTTTTCATCTGACAGGCAATAGAGGCTGTTGATTGACAGGTCTGAAATGAAGTGCTCGCAGGCCTTACGGGTGATCTGTTTGCAGCCACGCAGATCTATCAGAGTGACATTAGAGATGCGTCGCAGGTACAGCAGGGACTGGTCTGTGAGCTTATTGCAACCTATGGAAAGTAAGGCAGTATGACACATATAATATTCATTTCTTTATCCAATTTTTATCCTGCCTTTATTACTTTGTAAGTAACTTAAGGTGGCAAACAAACATAATACTCCTTTTATACCACCTATTTTCCCCACAACCCTGTGACGTGAGTTAAGAGTGACTGGCCCAAAGTCACCCAGCTGGCTTTCATGACTATTTTGGGACTAGAACTCATTTCCTAATTTTTAGGCCAGCACCCTCACCACCACACCAAACTGGCTCCCATGCTCACTTCTTCAATGTGTTAAATATTACAGAGCAGGAGAGATATAAATGCACAAACAGTGCTTAAGCACACATTTAAAGGGTGATTCTCCACTAGCTGTTCCTAATCTTTCACACAGTCTGATCTCCAGATCAGTTAAGCATCTAACAGAACAGTTCTTCAAGCTGACATAATAATTAGCAATTAGACAAGCTGTTATGGAATGACCATTTTGTTAAGGATTATTTTCCTTTTGGGGTATATGTCAACTTTTGATTGAATGTGGATGTGCAACAATCAGTAAAATGCTTGTACTATATATGGAATTTAATTTTAACATGCTACTTCAAATGAATTTCTTAAAAATATTTATAATTGAATACTATCCAAGTTCAAATACATGCAGATTAAGTTTTATCTCTGGTGACTGTTTTGCTACATCCACATTTAATAAAGACTGGAGGAAAAGCCCGTGAAATATGGAAGATAAGCATCTCAGACTTTCATGGACTTTGTGTTCAGGAGAAAGATATCATAGCTTTGTGACTTGGAGTAAAAGAGGTCACTATCTGCTTGAAATTGCCCTCTTCTGCAACCATAGGGAAGGAAAAAAAAAACCTAGAGGCCATTCAGGGTAGTGGTTCTTGCCAGGGCAGAGATGTATTTTGAAAAAGTGCAAGTGCACATACCTGCCATATTAATTTCAGTGAGTGAGTTTCGTGTGGAAGATCCAACAGCTGTTAACAGGTTGGCTGACTGGTCTGTAAGGTGATTGCAGTGACTAAGATCAAGTCGTGAGAGCGCAGGCATGTGGCGAATGATGAGCCGGAGTGTGGCATCAGTAATATCCAGCCCGGCCAATCGGAAGTCTATCATGTTACGGAGTTTGCTGCGATTGTCTTGACCTATTATATAATACATAACAACATTGAAAGGGCACAAAAAACAAACATTATATATTTCAGCCCCAAACTTCCCCTTTTAATTCTCTTACTCATTAGCAATCTGTCTGCCACCCCTAAACTATACAGAAATTCCTGCTGTATGAAAATGGCAAACAAACATACTGGGTTTATCTGATGGAGGTGTCAGCAAGTCCCGAATCTGAGGATCCTTGATTCCTACTGCCCACCGAAGATCGAGGGTCCTGAGAAGGGGGCAGGTAGAGGTACTGAGAGCAGATACTGCTGACCAGGAGCAGCCTGCCAAGATGAGGTCTTTGAGGCCTGTTGAAAAATGACAGACAGACAAGACAGACAGATGCATGTGAAAATATTTTGTATAACTTTCCGTAGCTGTTTGGAAATCATTTTCCATATTTATTTCCAGGACTCTAATTACTAGGCTTCTACTTTGAACCTTCATTCCAGGTTATAAATAGTCTGAGGCAATAGTTGACCATTGCTGGGGTCCACAGAATAAGAATGATATCTGTATTATAAGAACAATGCTTCTTTGATAATCCATTAACATTTTCCTCCCATCTTATTAAGAGTTAGGCCAAGTAACAAATCTCTTTGGGAAAGCAAAGGAACGCTATATTATGATATTCAGAATCCTAAAATGTATTCGCAACCAATCTTAGTCATCGACTATCACATGAGAGCAATCTGTTCAATGGGGAACCTTTAACGTGAGGCTATGACAGAAAGATGCATCCAACCTAATAAAGGCACTTACCTGGTAATCTGTTGATGAGCCAGGTAAGCTGTTTTCTAGAAATATTGGTCCAGCTGAGGTCAAGGCTGACTGGTTGCCTCCTGATTATACCACCAAGAGCCATGGGTGTGATGGATTTGTATCTGCTTAAGTCAATCTTCGTCCATAATCTCCTATCACCGCACCTATCAAATATATTGACTTAGATATAGAACATACTTCCCTACATCGCTTATATATACTTAAACAGTTCCTGACAAATCTGCAACAGTTATCTTTTGGGGCAAGACTAAGGTTATCATAGCGTAGTGGATCAATATTTTCTTTGAAACAAAGTCTAGATAGGAAAGAGATAGCTTGAACTATGATATGGATATGTAGCTTATTTTTTTCTGTCTTGGCCCTAGTTACCTTCCATTTCTTCGCCATATATATTTATTTATGCTTTTATTTTTGATATGTGAAAGTTAAGTTTTTCTATTTACTAAGGTAAGTTTGGATATGGTCTTTTACAGTAGTTAGATCACTGCTGTACAATAATCCTTCAAACAGTGCATTTGGATCTATGAAGCTTTGTAGTGATTAGAACAATTTTGTCTGGATAATCGTTGACACATTTACTCCCTCCCAATCCCTATAGATGATAGATGGATGTTCACTACATATGAAAATATCTTATTCAAAGCATGAAGACAGAGAACTGGAGAAAGTCAAAATGATGGTTCATGCTTGCTGTTTGAAGTGAAATATAAACCTAGCAGACAACTTTCTCTCCCAAAAAGTAAAGAAGGGAACTAGAGGATCAGCCATATTGGACTTAATTCTCACTAACAGATGAAATGATAAAAGGTATTGAAACCACAGAAACCTTGGGGGGGGGGGGGAGTGACCGTGCAATATTGGAATTCAACATTATGCAAGCACAAGTGATAGAACACAGTCAAACTAGAGGCTTGGACTTTAAGAGAGCTAATTTCAACAAACTTAGAGCTTGGGAAGGATTCAATGGATAAGAATCCTCAAGGGGAAATATAAACTAGTTCCTGTGGCAGGTTGAGATAGGATGTTTTTCCCCCAACAAAGAGACTGAAGAAGCAGGTCTGGAACTTATGCAGAGACCAAAGAATTGTGTAGCAATACACCCAGATCGAATATTTCAGTTGAAGAGATCTGTAATGTGAGCTCATACAAATTCTCAGTGTATAGCTACATATTCCAGTATTAAGTACTGTACTTAAAAGCTCATAGCTAGCTTTTTTCACTGAAACAAGACTATGAACAAAGAATCAAAGCAAAGTTCTTTAAATATAATTTGCTGATAGAACAGAAACATCTTTACTTTGATTTATAAACACTTAAACACAAAACTCAGAATTCAGGGAGTTTAAAATGCACCAGATGGCAGTTCACCTTAGAATATTATAAGATATTTAAGTCATGCCTAGACTGTGACATGTAAAATAATACATGAGATCAGCCCAGAATATATGCTTCCAATGAACATGATTCCATATTTAGCTATTACTAGCAAAAGCAGTTGCTTATTACCTGTACATTTTTTCCAAATTGTCACCTGAGCATGGAGGCAGTATGTACACATCACTCATTGTGTATAGGCAAACACTGTTGCATTAATATCTTTGTTCCTTTTTTGTATCCCCATTTCTGCTTATACATAAATCTGTCAGTTGAGGCCCAGCAAATACAACCTGATCTAAGGTTTTTTTTTTTTTGGGGGGGGGGGGGTATGCAAGGATTGCGTAAGACACTATGAAAAATAAAGGCATTACAGAAACAAGCGGTAAAAGCTGCTCTGGCGGTAATTTCTGTACACTTACCATTTGTACCAGGTTTTGCATACACGCATACATTCACAAAGCTCCTTGCGAGTAAGGTATCGGAAGACAGACATCCATACTTCCTTTTGCATCCAGATTTCCTCACCATCTGATGCCCTGCCCCCCTGTCCATTTAGCCTGGCTGCCCCATTTTCCTCAGCATTCTCTTCTTCTTCATCTGCACTTTCATCTTCCTCTTCCTCCTCTGCTGCTTCTTCATCTCCACCCCGCTGGGGTGTCCTGGCTGAACTTTGGCGCATGACCACACGGGGGGAGTGTCTCAGATTAGTGGAGGCAGTGATAGCCTGCAACTTGGGTACAATTGAAGTGCCATGCACGTCTTTGGTAGGTCTTTGCAATGTGACCGTGAGATATGAACCATGAAGCTTGGCTTTTTCAACCTCTGAAAGCTCTTTCTTGCCACTAGGGTTGTTTTCCTTTTCCCGCACAACTGTACGTTCTGTGCCCTGTAGTCGAAGCAGCTGACGTCTCTTAAAGCGTTCATCCCGACTGGCACCATGATGGTCACTAGGACCCGCCCCTGGAGAGGACCGCGTCACTATGCTTCGAGGTGACACAGGATCATGGATCAGCTGCAGCATTGGGGTAGGAGAGTGGGGTGGTGGAGTCAGAGGTTCCTCACAGCTACGCAAGGGACGCAAGACTTTGGCTTGAACTGTGTCATCATCACCATCATCCATTTTGCGTTTCTAAAAAGCGAATGATATTGTTATCATTTAAATAGCAAATAGCAGGAGTCTGGGCCTTGCAATTAATGCTACAGATCAGTAGGGATAAGTATGATAATCAAATCTTTTTCCATGGTTGCCAACCAGAAGCCTACATTTTTTAAAACTAGAAAAATAAATGGGAATGGGAAATATGCACTACATTAAAAGGTTGATGGTTGGGGTTCCTAGCGCAACACTAAGTATACTAAAGCATCAGCAGAGATTGAGAACTCCCTCTTTGCACCTTGATGCTTTCAATTAAAAAAAATACTAAATGTGTCTTTTCCCTTAGGAAAAGTGCAAGGATAGCAGTATAATGTGTGATATTGAGAGCGAAAGGAGAAAAGACAGGCTGCGTCATCACTCTTCACTTCCTGTGTGCACAGAAAGGAAGCAGAGATACAAGTTATGTGGCTGGAACATGAAGAAAAGGAAGCACAAAGAGGGCATACTACTGCACTTAAGAGGCTTGTGCTGCCTCAGTGAAAAGACTTGCCAATTCCTTAGCAGGAATAACCTGCTAAATTACCAGCTCTGCAAACACAGCTGCTATAGAATTTTCAGAGTTTTGAGAATGCTTGATTATAAGTACAGAAGAAAGGCTCTGTATTATTTGTTGAGAGCATTATTTTTATCCCGTTTTTCCCTTCGCAGAGTTTGCCTTTTCTTTCATTTTGTTTCCTTGCCTTTTTCCATTGTTTCTCCTTATCTCCACAGGTTTCTACTGCGGTACATTTTTATTTCCCTCCCTCATCCCTCCCCCTCCCCTGCCTTTCTGTTCTTTCCCTTCCCCTTCCTGCTATTCCCAGACAAGAAATTAGAGAGTGCAAAGCACAAAATTCCTTCCTTCCTTCTCCTTTTGTAACTGGTAATATTCACGAAAGTGATTCAAGTTGTTCCTTTACCGCTTTAACCCTTTGACATATGTGTTTAATGCACTATTAAAATTGCTGTTCTTCACAAAGATTGCCTTTCTAGCTTATATATTTTTCCCTTTGTGAAATAAAAGGGAAACAACTTGGACTTCCACCCTTGACCATTGATTAAGCGTAAGGATCTATAGATGTAATGCAAATTATGTTATTTCTGTTTCATATTAATTTCTTAACATTTAGTTCTACGGTAGAATTACACCTTATTTAGGGAGAAACTCAGAGAAATACATTGAGACCTATATTATTGCAGTCATCATTTATTTAGAACACTTCTATATCTGCCCATCTGTCAGCCAACTCTGGGTGGCTCTTGATCAAAAATTAAAAGTCATATAAAATCATTTTAAAAATAATAAAAAACAACAACCTGTCAATACATAAAATATTACGACAATAAAAATCTGGTGCCAATCCCTGTTAATGTGCCATTATCGAATTCTCTCCCTACACTTGGGGGGGAAAGCCAGGTCTTTAGAGCCTTACAGAAAGCTAAAAGGGTGGAAGCCTGTCAAAATTCAGGGGGCAAGATGTTCCACAGGGTAAGGGCTGCCATGGAAAAGACATGCTTTCTAGCTCCCATTAAATTTGTGGGAAGGGACTAGGAGCGTCCTGACCTATCTGACCTAGTTGGACTAGCACCGTGTTTCTCCAAAAATATGACCTGGTCTTATTTTGTTTTGGCCTCCAAAAGAGGCACCAGGCCTTATTTTCGGGGGTGTGTGTGTGTGTGTGTGTCTTTTCCACGGTTTTACCTCACAGCAGCGGCACCGACAGCCCCGCTCAGCCGGCCCACTTCTTCTGCGGCTGCCCGCATGCGTCACCCCCCCAGCCTCCATTCGCTGTCAAGAGGCCTTCAGGAAATGCTTCTGCAGCTGAGAACGGAGCTCTGGATTGATGCATGCGGCGCTCCCGGCCCTGCATTTCACCATCAGAGCCTTCTGGAAAGGACCGGCGAGGTGAGGCAGATGTCGATTCATGGGAGGCCTGGCTGCAACGGTAAGCGGGTGCGGCTCCACCCCAGCTTGATTTTTAGGCGTGCACCTTGCCCTCAAACTTATTTTGTGAGTAGGGCTTATATTAGGCCCACGCCCCAAAATCAAGCTAAGGCTTACTTTGGGAGAAACACGGTACATATTCTTAGGGAAAGGCGGTCCCTGCAGATAACTTGGCTTCATGCCATATGTATGGTGCTTTAAAGATGATGACTGGTACATTTATTTCCACCTGGAAATGAACTGGAAGCTAGTGCAGCTTGCACAATAGAAGTGCTATGTGGGCACACCTATGAATACCCATTACTATCCGCAATGCCATATTCTGGACCAGTTGAAGCATTGTGGTAATCTAGATGGGAAGTGATTAAGGCATGAATGATGTGAGCAAAGCCTCCTGGTTCAGGAAAGGATGCAACTGATTTGTTCATGATAAATTCTTCAGGTTTTTAAGGAAAGCACATTCCACTACCTGTTCTATATGGCAGAGGTCTTGTCCACTTTATGACTTGTGGACTGCTGGCTGAGGAATTCTGGGAGCTGAGATCCACAAGTCATAAAGCGGCCAAGGTTGGGGGACCCCCCGCTACATGAAGTCCTAACTTCCCCCTAATTTTTGAAGAATTTACTTGAAAAACTACCTATCTTCCATACTATCTGCCTGGCCTGATTCAATCTGGCAGGACTGGTAGACCCCAGAAGTGTACCTTTTCTGTAGTGGTACCTGTTTGCTGGGATATGATTCCACCTCCGAGATTCAAACAGCCCCCACTTTATTGATATTTCAAAGGGCCCTCAACATACGGCCCTTTGCCCAGATCTTTGGTGAGACGATTGATGCTCCATTGCTTCCTCTTCCTTGTTGCCATCCAAATTTTTCTCTGCCATCTTTCTTTCTTTCTTTTGCATTTCTTGTTTTGTTACATTTGAAATGTTTTTAACAATTTGTTAACCATCCAAAGTTTCAGGGAGTTGAGTGTCCTATAAATTTAACTGACAGTGACCAGAACCACCTTTCTTCCAAAAACCCTTTAATTCACTTGAATACAATATTTTTTCTTCTTCCAATTGGCCTCAAATTATCTGTACTGATCATACAAATGTGTATTTTACCATATTTAACCAAAATTTAAAGCGATATATGCTCAAGACTATCTATGCCGAGGTACAAAATATAACTAGGAAGTTTCAATAGTGTATAGCATATGTGAAAAGCAAGCCAATTATTCTTCCAGACTGATATAAAACACAGCTTCTTTGAGTCGCTAGTTTAACATACAGATTAGGAAGATGCTACTTTTTTTGTCAACATTTAATTCTCCAGCAAATATTCAGGGTATGAGCCAAGTTCTTCCCTTGCTGAACAATACTTCACATACAGTATGTCATAATCAATGGCTCCTACAAGGACTCCTTACTACTATAATCTGAGTTACTTAGGACTGGAATGAAGTATTGGAGGACCACCCAGAGGGCAAATATTCTCCTATTTGGAAATAGCTCTTGTAATGCTCAAAAAAGGATCACCACCTTGGATAGTTTTCACTAGAAGGATCTTTGTTAGGGGTAGCAGGCGCAACAGCCCAACTTTGCAGCTTCTGCACTGTCATGTATTCGCTATTTAATAGCTGGATGCTGATCTCCCCTGGGCAAAATGTCATAATTTACTATATACCCAACTCTCTGTAGATGCCAGGAAGGTCTTATGACAAAGCTGTGAAGCAATCTGCTTATTATGAACAATGCACAGTATCTCGTGCTCATTAATAGATGCTGATATTTTCCGCAATAGCAACCAAAAGCTCACTTGTGAGTACTATGCACTTCCTGGAAACTGTTCTCAATGCACATAAATCAAGATGCTGCACAAATCTCACCTCCCCAGTCATAAAGGCTACATGAAATACATGTAGTCCTCAACTTACAACAGTTCATTTAGTGAGTATTCAAGATTACAAGGCACTGAAAAAAGTGACATGACGGTTTACCACACTTATCATCATTGTAGCATCCCCATCATCACGCGATTTACATTTGGATACTCAACAACTAGTTCATATTTATGACAGTTGCAGGGGTCATGGGATCATCTTTTGCTACCTTCTGACAAGCAAACTCAATGGGGAATCAAAATTCACTTAACAACCGTGTTACTAATTTAAGAAATGTAGCAAGAAAGGTTGTAAAATGGGACAAAACTCACTTAACAAACTTGTCACTTAGCAACGTAAATTCTGGGCTCAATTTTGGTGGTAAGTCAAGGGCTACCTGTACTGAGCCCCTCCACATTTGTCTTGTTACTCAAGAGCAGCATACAATGCACAACCAATTAAAAAATACCACTTACCTGGCCTTTCTCTGCCTCATCTCCCTTATAACACTTTGGGCATTCCCAGCAATTTGGCAATTCCTCGTTCAGTAGCCCTTCCCCATCCATCTAAAGAGGAAAGAAACTTGGCAATAATTTGCAACATGACTCATGTTGGTGTCATTCTTATGGCAAAGTAAATCAAGTTGCCTGTATGGAATTTAGAGCTCCTCACCTGTAAACAGCCAGGATGAACAATTTCATTGCAGATGCAGCACTCCATTAGTTTCTTGTGAAACTCCTGGGAATCTTCATTCTTATCTACCTCTCCACAAAGTGCGCATGTGACAGAATGAGGTAGTCTGGGCTACAAAATAAAACAAGAAATCATACCAGAACGTTCTATCTGGACTTGTTTTGGATTTGGATTCTGGGATATTTTCAAAAAGAATCCCAGGCTTCATCCCCTTCATTTGCACAAATCAAAGTTTACTTCTTTCACCAAGGCAACCAGTTTTTCTCCTCCTGTAGCATTACTTACCGCCAAACATTGCCTTAAGATACAAGACTGTTTCATGCGACCAGGCCCTCCAAATTTCTTCATATCTCTGCAGTAATGACACATGCCACATTCACCCTGCAGGCAGGCCTTGCATTTACGACATCGCACCCGCCTTCTTCGTGCACCAGATACTATAGGAGAGACTGTGGGTCTCACAGTCGCAGGTCGTGGAGCTGGTTTCATGGTATGGGGCTTGGTGATAGGGATGGCAGGTAATCTTAACTTTGGCCGAGTCTGAAGCTTGAGCTGTCAGTGGGAAAAAACAGTATTAAATCTAGAGGTTCACAGAATACCAAAGATCCATTTTCTGAGAAGACCACAATGCAATATGCACAGGCATTCAGTTGCAGAATAGCTCCAAACATGGGAACAGAAAAAAAACAATGCATGGAAAGGGAAAGGGGTTAGGAGTTTTCTCCCAAAGATAAGATGTCTAAATAACAGGATTATTTTAACATTAACTAATTCTAACTTTTAGCAATGATAACTCCTAGAAATCAACACTTTAAAAATACTGCTACGTACATTATCCTTCATTTTATTTTCTGCAATGCATTCCTACAGTCATGGGCATTTGTAGGAATAAAGGGAGCAGCAAGAGTCTGTTTCTTGGTTTTTAAATTGAAATAAGAGGCTGGATTTAACAAAACAACACAGTGGAAGGATTTATATTTTCAACACAAATTTTCTAGTTATTAGAACAAGTATAGTGAACCATTATTTTTACCTTATCCCTCTTCGGCCACTGGACAATAGGGATTCCAGTAAGTGCCAGTTTGGGATCACTGTTTGAATACTCTTCAAGCAATAGCTATAGCAGAACATAGAAAATAAAAATATACATTTAAACTTTATATAGAATTTTAAAATTATTCAATACACTTTTAATATTCATCCTTACAGTAACTTATTGTAAAGATAAATAGTCCCATATATTAATGAAGATTTTGCATAATGCTACTCTTAATCTACATCAACTATTGAAAGCATATACCATCTTCAGTTAAAAAAAACCCAAAAACTTGTGCAGATATATGGACTTTCTTTACAATCCCATTTTTATTGTTTCCATACTGTTACAGAAAGGAATGTCTAATGCACCAATGCTGAACTATTGTGATTAGACTTACTTTTAACCCTAAGACAGACAATTTGGTCCTAAAATTCAACAGCAATTAAGGCTAATTTTTCTAATAATGTTGCTCTAATGTTCATCTGTCTTTCTCATATAGCACTAAATAACCTGAGTCACCAGTCTGTTGCTCAGTGTTAGCAGCACGTGGCTAAAATCATAGGTGACTTTGCATCTCTTCCTAAATGGCTTTTCCTCGTTTCTGATGCTTCTGCTGTCCACCCCACATCCACCCACACTTGATTGCCGTTTCAGATGTGCTTTATTTACTTGGGGTTACTATGGTTACATTACTGGCATTGCCTTGTGCAGGGAGTGCAGTGTTTCTTGCAGCCAAGAGGGAAAGAACACTGCATGGGCTGGGCTTGCTCTTGCTGGCACTTACCAATGCAAGGAATTCATATTCCCATACGAAGCCTCTGCTGTGAAACATCTATTAGTATGACAGACTTTAAAATTGCCCCAAGATTTAGGGGAAACCAACACTGAGGATTTAAACCAAATAAAAACACAACTTCTAATCCATCTGATTAATAGATTGCTCTAAGTAATGAACATGTATGCAACAAAAGAAGAAATGGAATTCTCCTACTCCTGAATTTGTAATCATGCAGACTATCACCTTTATACAATGACAAATACGAATCTATTCAAAGAAAGGATTTTGATAACACATTTTATTTACAGATATAGAAATAAGCAACAATTTAAGTGATGTTTAAATGTGAACATGAAACTTGCAAAATAAAAACTAGAAACTAATCAGGCAGGGCTATTTCCTTATGACACAGAAACTATATATACTGTTTAGCCCAAACCAGTAATCCTTAAGCAGATCGTACTTTCCCCCTAATAAAATAGAAGGCAGGAAAAAGAAATGTTCCCTTTCACCTTTGGCTGACTAAGTCAAGGGGAAGAAACCCCCGTTTAAAATTTTGGAACCACCTCACGTATAAAATTGAACAGACATATGTGAAGAGCTTCAAAATTAAAATAAAATGGCATTTAGCAATAATACACAATCGGTAACAAAATCTGCCAATCAGATAAAGAAGCGATGGTGGCTATCTGGTTCAAAGATATAATAAAAGCATACTCGCAACTTGCACGGATTAAAATCATATGTGCATGTCACAATAAAGTTGTGTCCTTTGGATTGCTATACCGATGACACCATTTTCACTAGTGCACACCGTGGACAGAAATTAAAGGTCAAGGACCATTCTCCACCGAAACATTTATAATTTAAAGAACGGAACCGAAGCCTTTCATGAATTTTTTTACGAGACCTACATTTTCCTTTTGCTTTATTTTAGGAAGTTACAAAGCAGTTGATGATCCCGTAGAACTCAATTTTAAAAGCCAACGTAAGCTTCCAAGCTAAGAGCAAACGTCTATTCGAAAAAAACATCTGCGTGTTTTAACAAAAACTTAATTGGGTTTAATTTTTAACGGATTTTTTATCCGCCCTGCTTTGCAGCTGTTTCCCCACCCTTCAAGAAAAAACCCGTGGGTGGCAGGAAGTGACTGTCGCGGCTAGTCCAGCAGAACGTGCAGTCTCCAAGCCCCGCCCTCTCCCTTACGGCACATATTTAAGAGGAAAGGTCGGCATTCGAGGGCATGAACACACATGCTGCTCAGGGCAAAAGGCGGCGGGGGGGGGAAACGCAAAACTCCTTCAGTCAGAGGCGTGTAAGCTCTGCAA
Organism: Vipera berus; assembly: GCF_964194415.1. Lineage (NCBI taxonomy): Eukaryota > Metazoa > Chordata > Lepidosauria > Squamata > Viperidae > Vipera > Vipera berus. Next base: position 119,474,941 of record NC_138202.1, on the reverse strand, counting down.
GACGAAAAACACCCAGTTCCGCCAATTCCCACGGGCCTTTAGAAAGACCCCAGTCGAGGGCAGGAGGGAGAAGAGAGAAAAGGGTTAGAGAGAGAGAGAGAGAGAGAGAGAGAGAAAAACCTGCGGTGGAACTACGGTAAGAACATTTCACCGCCCTGAGTCCTTCGGGAGAAGGGCGGTATACAAATTTAATAAATAAATAAATAAATAAATAAATTTCAAATATCCAACGCATCACAGGCAAACTTAAAGAGAAGTAAAAAGTACGGGGGTCTCGCTGCCCTCTAAAGCCAAGCTTAAAAGGCCTCGTATTTCCCGTTCTAATCAAAGAACAACACCCCCCCTCCCCCCCGCAAAAAACGCAGACGAGTACCCTGAAAGAAAAAGAAAAAAACCCCGCAGGTAAAAAAAAAAACCTCGATCAAACGCTCTCCGCGAGAACGCAAAGAAACCCGCTGGTTCGGCAGAAGCCCACTCCCGGATCCCTGAACCCAGCCCCCCCCCCCCGCAGTTCCGGGATCTGCCTGACCTTTTTGCGCGCTCCGTTCCGCTGAAGCTGCCCGGAGTCTCGCAGGAAGTTTTCCTTTAGTCCCTTTGTTTTCTAGTCCGCCCGGTTACCGCTTCGCTTTCGATCTTTTTTCCCCCTCCCCCCCCCACGCCCGCCCTCCCCCGAGGTACAATGGGTTCCCATACAATCCTCCAGTTTCTTCCCGGCGAGAGGATTTCGGTCAAAAGCGGCCACTTTTACAACTCTTTTGTCAGCCCGAGCCAGCTGCCTCGCCGGAGCATGCTCCTTCCAGAAGAAGCCTTTCGGCGGAAGCTTCCTCTTGCCTTTGCAAACAATGCTGCTGCGTCACCCGCATGCAGTTCCCAGCAATGCTTTGCAACGGAAGATGGCAGGAGAGGAAAAAAAAAAAAAAGGGAGGCCGAGCGAGCCAGCCGAAGAACAGAACGGAAAGCCGTTCTGCTGCAGAGTCGGGAGGGGGAGGGGGGGCTGGACTAAGCGGCTGGCTGCTTGCTAATTGGTCGAAACGACTCCCTTTCCCCTCCCCCACGGCTGCAATTGGAGAATCCGGGGCCAGCCGCCCCAAGGGCTGACTGAGGCAGACTTGAGAGAAAAAGAACAGAGCAGCTTTTTTTTTAACCCGTTCTCTGGATTGCTGCAGCTCCATCTCTCTCTCTCTCTCTCTCTCTCTCTTTCTCTCTTTTGCCCGCCCGCCCGCCCTTGCATCGCTATTTTGGTCACAAGCAAATTCCTCTCAATAAGGCTGCCTTTCAACAGTAACAATGGCTTTTTTTTTGTTTTTAACCGCCTAGATTAGAACGTGAAAAAAAGTCTCGATCCGTGAAACGGCAGAGAGGTACAGCTATTCTTCTACCGCAGCTGTTCAGCTGCTTTCTATTTAAAATGTGAGCTTAAAGACCGCACAGAAAGCTCGTTATAAGAGTGAAACCGGCGCCTGACAATTTTTCAGGGTTGTGTAATCTTGCTCGTCAATCGACGTTTTCAGAATTCGGCACAAACTTGCGATACAGACTATTAAAAGACAAGTTGGTGTTGTATACTAGCCAAACAGGTATTGCTGGATGGTACCTTGTGTTACTGGTTCCCTGAACTGGGTGTTTAAAATGTTTGCTGGTATCTTTGAAAGGCTGAAATGGATAAGCGTGATTTAACAAACATCTAGACAGCAGACTAAAAAGCAGAGACATCACCCTGACAACAAAAGTGTGTAGTCGAGGCTATGGTCTTCCCAGTTGCAATGTATGGCAGTGAAAGCTGGACCATAAGAAAGGCTGAGCGCCAAAGAATTGAAGCCTTTGAACTCTGGTGCTGGAGAAGACTCCGGCAGTCCTAGAGGAGATCAACCCTGACTGCTCTTTAGAAGGCCAGATCCTGAAGCTAAAACTCAGGTACTTTGGCCACCTAATGAGAAGGAAGGACTCACTGGAGAAGAGCCTAATGCTGGGAAAGATTGAGGGCAAGAGAAGAAGGGGACGACAGAGAATGAGGTGGCTGGATGGAGTCACTGAAGCAGTAGGTGTGAGCTTAAATGGACTCCAGAAGATGGTAGAGGACAGGAAGGCCTGGAGGAATGTTGTCCGTAGGGGTCGCGATGGGTCGGACACGACTTCGCAGTTAACAACAACAACAAAAAGATATGGACATATAATGCTTCTATCCCAAGCAATGCAACAATAGATCTTAAATGCCTATGTTACAGGGGCTAATGCTCAAAATATGTAACTGGCTATTGTTGTACAACAGATAGTTGGTATATTTTACGTACAGTTAAATGTTTTACTTTGCATGTATATGAACTATTAACAGATGACAATGCATTCAAACTTACTAAATTTTTAAACAGCCTTAAGCAGAATTGTGGATATATTACCCACTTGCTGAATACAAGAGAGCAACCTACAGATGATATGAAAAAAGAAAATGCCTGCAGACTGTACTGTAAAAGATCCCTTTTCAAATTTACACAATTGTTTACAGCTATATTGGAACATGCCACAGCTTTCTAATTAACATTAGCGGAATAATGTTTTAACGTTTTCATGGTTTTATTTTTACTATGAATTGTTTGTGGGTTTCACCAATAACATTACCTGGAATTATAAAACGAAGCAGTATTTCTAACTGAGCGCTCACACTATTTTTATCAGACTACACAATGTAACTGGACACTACCATTTCTATGGAAATTTCTGAATTTGTCACTATTTTTCAGTAGACAAATCAAATGACATGCAGTACCCATAAAACACCAACTGAACAAATGGCAGCTGTTATCTTTAGGAGACATAATGGCTTGTGGTTCTAAACACACATACACATGCACACCTCCAATAACCCTCCAATAACTTTTTTCAGTCTTGCCTTTCAAGCTAGATGATGTGACTGTGCTGATCATTTGGATTAAACAAACCTTTTTCCTCCTTCAATTAACCACGAGAAAAAAAATATCCAGAGAGATAAGGAGCAAAAATACACAAATATAGTTATTGTGCTTTGATTCCTATACTGCACTATACCATAATATGATTTGACTGGGTTTGACTTGTATTATCTGAATCCAAATACTGGTTTATGCATTATGATTTATGGTGGGTTAGGATGCTGAGCTTGTCGATCAGAAGATCGGCAGTGTGGCGGGTCGAATCCCGAGTGCCGCATAACAGAGTGAGCGCCTGTTACTCGTCTCAGCTTCTGCCCACCTAGCAGTTCGAAAGCACGTAAAAATGCAAATAGAAAAATAGGGACCACTACGGTGGGAAGATAACAGCGTTCCGTGCGCCTTTGGCGTCTAGTCATGCCGGCCACATGACCACAGAGACGTCCTCAGACAAGCGCTGGCTCTTCGGCTTTGAAACGGAGATGAGCACCGGCCCCTAGAGTTGGAAACGACTAGCACGCATGTGCGGGGGAACCTTTACCTTTACCTTATATGAGGCAAATCCAGACAATTCAGCAAACTTTTCATAAGAAAGCTACATTCTAACAGATGGTGAATCCAGTCTTAAGAGGTTATCAGAAGTTAATGAAGCAGTAGATATTCTATGTTCTGCTTTCTTGAAAACTTAATTGGCTTCCAGGCAAATGACAAATTATTAATTTGTAGTAATACTTCACACAGTTTTATGTTCATATTACAGGTGAAACTCGAAAAATTAGAATATCATGCAAAAGTTCATTTATTTCAGTAATGCAACTTAAAAGGGGAAACTAATATATAAGATAGACTCATTACATGCAAAGCAAGATAGTTCAAGCCATGATTTGTCATAATTGTGATGATTATGGCTTACAGCTCATGAAAACCCCAAATCCACAATCTCAGAAAATTAGAATATTACATGCAATCAATAAAACAAGGAGTGTACATAGAACAATATCGGACCTCTGAAAAGTATAAGCATGCATATGTACTCAGTACTTGGTTTGGGCCCCTTTTGCAGCAATTACTGCCTCAATGCGGCGTGGCATGGAAGCTATCAGACTGTGGCACTGCTGAGGTGTTATGGAAGACCAGGATGCTTCAATAGCGGCCTTCAGCTCTTCTGCATTGTTCAGTCTCATGCCTCTCATATTTCTCTTGGCAATGCCCCATAGATTCTCTATGGGGTTCAGGTCAGGCGGGTTTGCTGGCCAATCAAGCACAGTAATCCCACGGTCATTGAACCAGGTTTTGGTGCTTTTGGCACTGTGGGCAGGTGCCAAGTCCTGCTGGAAAATGAAGTCAGCATCCCCATAAAGCTCGTCTGTGGAAGGAAGCATGAAGTGCTCCAAAATCTCCTGGTAGATGGCTGCGTTAACCCTGGACTTAATGAAGCACAGTGGACCAACACCAGCAGATGACATGGCTCCCCAAATCAACACAGACTGTGGAAACTTCACACTGGACTTCAAGCATCTTGCAGTGTGTGCCTCTCCATTCTTCCTCCAGATTCTGGGTCCTTGGTTTCCAAATGAGATGCAAACGTTGCTCTCATCAGAAAAGAGGACTTTGGACCACTGAGCAACAGACCAGGTCTGTTTTTCTTTAGCCCAAGTAAACAACATTGTTTGTTGTTCAGGAGCAGCTTGATAAAAAGAATACGACATTTGAAGCCCATGTCCAGGATCCGTCTGTGTGTGGTGGCTCTTGATGCACTGACTCCAGCCTCAGTCCACTCCTTGTGAAAGTCCCCAACACTTTTGAATGGCCTTTTCCTGACAATCCTCTCCAGGCTGCGGTCATCCCTGCTGCTTGTGCACCTTTTTCTTCCACACTTTTCCCTTCCACATAACTTTCTATTAATGTGCTTTGAAACAGCACTTTGGGAACATCCAACTTCTTTTGCAATTACCTTTTGAGGCTTTCCCTCCTTATGGAGGGTGTCAATGATGGTTTTCTGCACAACTGTCAGGTCAGCAGTCTTCCCCATGATTGTGATTCCTACTGAACCAGACTGACAGACCATTTAAAGGCTCAGCAACCCTTTGCAGGTGTTATGGCTTAATTAGCTGATTAGAGTGGGACACTTTGAGCCCACTCTTAATAAATTGAGCACAATATTCTAATTTTCTGAGATTGTGGATTTGGGGTTTTCATGAGCTGTACGCCATAATCATCACAATTATGACAAATCACGGCTTGAACTATCTTGTTTTGCATGTAATGAGTCTATCTCATATATTAGTTTCCCCTTTTAAGTTGCATTACTGAAATAAATGAACTTTTGCACGATATTCTAATTTTTTGATTTTCACCTGTACATTTGTGCTTATGTGCTGGCTGGTTGTGAGCATATATTTAGTATTTTTGAACCTAACAATGGCAACTTAAAGCATAATTAAAAGTAATTTACCAAGGATTCTGTTCCAACAAATCCTTCCAGAGGATTTCCATAAAGGAGTCTCAAATTATTAAGGAACTCTGACAAATACATGGAAGATATATAGTTGCCTTTCATATGATAAAATTCAGGAATTTCCTTGTTTCATTTCCACGAAACAACTTTGTAACAGTAAGTATCATATATAAAACAGTATCAATTCATGTTATAAAATATTACCAAAATTTAAGTTGATAACAACTGTGCCAATATTAGGGATGTGGAAAAAAATTTTAACCTCCTCTTGGGATGCAAATGAAATAGTATGGGATATATTATTCTCAGACTGACAAATCTGCATATTTCTAGTTAGTACTGCAGAGAAGGCAGAAACATTTTCAAAGATAAATTGAATAGTGTTAGGAATTTTGATAAGTACAAAATAAAATAACTATTTTGATTCCAGGGTTAAACCAGCTTGCAGTAGTGCAGCACGCTTAGCTGTTGTCGTCCAGAAGTCAGTCCTGATTAAATCTTTCAATTTATTACTGTTTTGTTTGTTCCTTAACTTGAAGGTGCTGTAGAAAAAGACAGTATTTCCATCTTACCTTAACATCTGCAATAAGAGCATCCTCATCTTCTATGCCTGTGGGTACACACTTCTTGTGTAGAGGCAAAGATTCCAGCTTGTCTACAAGACAACGTAGACCTTCAAGCTCAAACTGTGTTAGGTGCACCTTCTTGTCTTTATGTGAACAATTGCTGTGAGAATCCCATGTTTGGCCATTCTGGGAACCTCGACTGGATTCAGAATCCATGGAGAGTGTTCTCTTAAGACTTGGCAAACTTCGACACCCTCTACTTAGTTCATCATAGTCTAGATTAGCACCATTGGCTACCGGGCTGGTAAGGATTGACCGTCTGGTGACTGGGCGACGTGATTCCTTTCCACCCACAGCATCGTCTTCATCCACATTTCCTGACTCTGAGTTACACAGTTCCATATCTGTATACAGAGGAAGGAGTAATATCAGACTAAATATGTTTGATTTGGGGGGGGCAGCATTAAGTAAAGGTGAACGTATAGCTAGGTTTAAGTCATAGTATAATCTCTTAGATCTCTCTGTGTGAGACCCTTTTCTTGGTGTGGCAGTACCTTCAAAGGTTATCTGTTACAATCAAAAAGTGTATATGTGTGTGTATAATGTAAAAATCAGAAAAATGAAAGATAAAATAGCAGCTCTTACCCATATTAAGTGATTCCTTCTGAAAGTCCTTGGTCAAGTGGGAATGGTTAGTGATACAGTAGACATAGCGTTCTAGTACATACCAGCACATTTCATAATAAAAGGGATAACGAAATTTAATTGGGACCTGTAAAGGGGAAGGATACAAAAAAACAGCATTTCTTAGACTATTAGTTATGCAATTTTCTTAATACCCCCCACATTTTTCTCACTCAGCCTTATACAGAAATGCCCCAGTATGTAGAAAATTACTGTCTTATCATTCTCTCAACGAATATTAATTAATTCATACTTTACAATTCAGTGTGGGGCCAGTGGCATTTTTTCCAGACTCTTAATTAAAATATAAACTTATTAAAATTAGCTTTCCTATTGAGGACTTCAAAGGAGCCTATATAATCTTTTAAAAAGATCTAGGTCATCTTAACTTCTGTCCCATATAAACTAGAGAACATTATTAAGGATAGCTCAATGTGCATAAAAGTTAAACATTAAAGAGTGATGAAGACTTTTGATCTGAAGAGCAACTAAAGGAAAAAAAATCAGCATGGCTTTTATAAAGGAAAGGCCTTGCTTCATTAGCTTTTTAGAATTTCAGCAATTGCTGAGTCTTTCTACATGGAGACACCCTTTTTACAAATAACATCGCTCTTTCATGTTCACAGAAGCCCTTCGATCCAACAGTGTTGATAGAAGATGAGCTATATTTTGCTCATGTTATAATTTCACACTCTTCTGAAAGGCTTCTCAAACTTCATGAACCAATGAGATGGAAAGAGATTGTAAAACCTGTCTCCTTTTCTGTGTGAAAGAAGATCTTATGCTGCCAGCTTATAGACTGGTAACACTTAATGGATAGCAGAATCAACTATACTACACAATACAAAGTAATTTATCTCAGAGGATTTGTCTTGATGTCAGTGATTATTATAAATCATTTGGAATCAAAGGTAATCACTGAAATAACTAACTTGAAGTGAGCCAAGATTACTTAGCACAATAAAGCCTTAGCAGAAACATCAACTCGTGGCATAATTCAGCAGTGAAAAATAAGGGAAAGATAAAAAAAATCATATGGAGAGTATCAGAATTCAGTTAAACATAGACTGAAAGTAATTTCTGCTCTGTATTTCAGATCAGTACTAGACACTGGATAATAATCAACAAGCCTATTATTATAATGCTTCATTTCTGGCCTTTCAGGACTAGCTGATATGATAGAAACTGACTCTGGGATTACATGACCTCTTGATTTAATCCAGTTAAGTGGATCATCTGTGCCCAGTCATTATGGGCATCGTAAATAACAATTACAATTCAAAAATATACTTTTGAATATTAGAAAAGAATGTGGCTACCTAATGTAGACATCTATACACTGTTTCTCTTATTAAGTCATATCCCTTGAAATCTTAGGGTTTATTAGTTTACCTAGTGCTTTTGTGATTGCAAAACTGAACTTTAATAGGGATAGTAATATTCCATAATGTGTAAGTTATACAAATTTGAAAAACATTTCTGAAAATCTCTTACCCGTGTACGGTCTTCAATGCTATAGATTCGTAGCTGCATAGGGATGTTGAAGCTGTGTAGAAAATTTCCTCCAAAAACTAGGGTATCCGTAGGAGTATACACAGCATGGATCCAACCTAAGGACCAAAGCCCATCATTCAGATAATCCGAGGTTCCATAGCTGAAAATCTTGTATTTCTAAAGTTGTAATTTACATAAGTTTACACTTCCAAGAGTTGTATTTATTGAACAAAATCTTCTCAGAAAAAAAAGTACTCTTAATTCCATTACAAAGATGCAATGACATTTTTCACCTGAAAATGGAGGAAGGGGAGGTTTGATGTTTTCTAGTTTCTTAGAATAACTGCCTATCGCCCTTCCCTCAATATTTTCTACGAAATTTGCCAACACTGCAGATTGGCCGGTTGACCTAAATGGATAAATACTGTTTAAGTCAGAAGCATTTTTAGGCCTCTGAAGCAAAGGGGATAAAGTGCTTACATTACTAGAGAGATATCACCAGAGACTTAGCTATGTATTTTGGGATGAACACTCTTTGAATGGTGCAGGAGTGTGAGCAAATTTCCAGAAAACACTACAGACTACAGGAACCATTTGTGCTTTAGCCTGAGATGCAGACAACACAGACTCATCCCCAACAGCCTGTGCCTGTCTTCAACAGTGAAAGAACACAGGGCAGAAAACATCCTGCAGCCAAGAAGGCTCCACACACATTTGCACTACTCAGGTGACCCTGAGGACACAAGATAAACCTCCAAATGGCTTCAACAACTCTCTGAGAGAACACAAATGATCAGCCGTCTGCAAGGAATATAAATCCTTCCATTCCCCACCATCCATTCAGAGCTGAAAAATGTCTTCAACGAAAAACAAGAAAGCCCAGTTGCCTTCTGAAAAAGCACCTTTGGGACAACCGTGACCTGGATGACTTGAGAATCTCCATAGAGACTTACATGGCTATTTTAAACTTAATTTTACTTCCAACCTTTCAGAAAATCAGAAAAGATAAAAGTCAAAGGTTATGCTGCTAAAAATTTAGATGGATAGGCTGTAGTTAATCCAAGAATTGTCCATTCAAGTTTAAGCATATCCCAGGCTTAATCAAACCATAAGAAGTACTGTATTCTAATTCAACAGTCATATAGTCTTTTAGCAATAAAAAAGATACTAAGAATCTGCTGTTTAGAACTGTTTTTAGTAACTGTGTTTTTACCTATGCAACATTGTTTATATATACCTGAGGGAATGACAAAGGTATAGCCTTGCTTTAGTTCAATACGCTGACAGTCTGATACCCTGTCACCAAGGAAGATGTCACCTTGCTTCCCTGATAGTAGCCAGTTTTCATATAATTCTAAGTTCTGCGGAGTGGGTGGGATTAGCCAGAAGATCTGCAAATAGAAAAAGGAAAGTTAAAGGGGTCCTTCAGAAAAATCAGCTATTAAATCCAGATTAGTATTCTAAATTATGCAATATCTTGCTGAAAATTGGTGACCTACATATTCCATCAATAAGCTTCCTAGCTAAAAATTATTTCACATTGTCTGTATCGCTTCTGATAATTTTCATACAGGCAAAAGTAAATGGACCAAGTGCGGAGAAGAAGAAACCTAAGACTCTACTGCAGTGATGGTGAACCTTTTAGAGACCAAGTGCTCAAACTGCAACCCAAAATCCATTTATGTATTGTCGGGTGCCAGGTGGGCGTGGCCCATTGGGTGGGACTAAAAAGTTTAATCAATTCCAACTTTGCAAGATCTTTTTTCTTCCCGTGAGAAGTTGGAATTGATTGATTGAACCTTTTTTTTTTTTGCACATGGCAGCGGAGGCCTAAAGCGAAAAGGTTTTATAAAACCCAGCTGAAGGCCTAGGACTGGGGTGAGGACGCGCGTGCCCTCAGAGAGGACTCTGCGTGCCACCTGTGGTACGTGTGCCGTAGGTTCGCCACCATGGCTCTACTGCATGTTTGAGAGTTTGCTAATTTGTGCTAATTGTGGATGTTTAGTGGATAGTCAACTTTTAGAAGGGCAGATCACCCATTTAAACTGAAATAATGCTCAAGCATTAGGAATAAATACAGTTAAAAAAAAGGTAACGGAAACCATTTAGCAATGTTCCAATGTCTGATCTTTCTTACATGTTGCTTATCACATTCAACCAATCTGTCTCTGTTCTTCAAGTACTCCTCTCTCTCTGCATACTGGATCCTCAGGGTAGAGCTTTTCTTCCCACAGGATTGTTCTGAAGTATTTTATCAGCATTTCATCTGCAGCCTGGTCCTGTCCTAGCTACCCCAGGGTGGCACACAAATCTTTCAGTTCACAACCTTCTCTTTTATAATATGTTACTAGATGCCAATAATCACTGCCAGCAGTTTGAATTATATGGAGATTGCAATTTGTATGATTATTATATTACAAAGAGTCCTCAACTTACGACCACAATTGGCACTACAACTTTCATTGCTAAGGCACTTATTTAGCAGGGGTCCCCAATGTCGGGGTCCCCAATTCCATGTACTGGCAACCGGGCTGCAGCATGCCAGCAACCGGGCCCTGCAAACGAACCATCCACAGGATGCACGCAACACACAAAACCACACCCCCTCCAGTCTGCAGAAAAAACTCTCTCTACAGAATGGTCCCTGGTGCCCAAAATGTTTTGTCTGTGTGTGTGTGTGTGTGTGTGTGTGTGTGTGTGTGTGTGTGTGTGTGTGTTGTGTGTCTGCTTTTACAATCTGCTTTATTACGGTTGTTAATAGAATCATTGCAGTTGTTAAATCACTCATGCAGGCTTCCTCTACTGACTTTCTTTGTCAGAAATAAAGGTCGTAAGTGGTGATCAAATGACCCTGGGATGCTGCAACCATCGTAAATACATGCCAGTTGGCAAGTGCCTGAATTCTGATCATGTGACTGTGGGAATTCTGCAACAGTCACAAGTGTGAGGACCACTTGTAAGTCACTTTTTTCAACGCCGTTGCAACTTCAAATGGTCATTAAATGAGTCATAGTCAAGGACTATTTGTATATTATGTATAATAACTAAAACAAAACATCACATTGCATTGCATATGTAATGCAGAGCCAGTAGCCCTCAAAGATTCAATGTGGCAAAAAGATATTCTAAAGATATTTCCAAACTAACTGCTGTTTGGAAAAAAATTAAAGATACTAAAGTAGATTAATCTTTGTGTCCTCCATTTTTAACAGTGCTGTCTGTATTGTACTATTTACTTCAGTTTCAGATTGGCATAGAAAACTAGCCACTTGGATTTTACTCGTTTATATATACTGTAGGAGTTCAGTGAAGTGTTGAAGAATCCTTATGCGTTCCTTAATTTCTACAGTTAATGCAACCATTTTAAATGGGAGAGATCATTTAGTAAATTTTCTCCTCATTTAGCAACTGTGTTCCATTCTAATGACTTGGTTGTTAAGTAAAATAATTGCTAAATGAATACATGACTGAAACAGAGAGAGAGAGAGAGAGAGAGAGAGAGAGAGAGAGTGAGAGAGAGAGAGAGAGTGTTATGAAGATCATTGGTTCCTTCTTTCCTACAGTGTCCTGTGTCTGATCCAGTTCTCCCATTTTGCCCCCCTTACAGGTTGGAGAGATTGCTTAAGCTCTCTTTCTGGGCTGCTTTTCTTCACATAGCAGTGATTCCCTAAAAACTGCAAACAAGGTAACAAGCTCAGTTCTGTGACTTTAATTAGTTAATTAGAACTAACTGCCTGAAACTAACATGACTTTAATCAGTTTCACTCTGAAGGCTTCTATTGTCAGGCCCAAATGCATGGATTGGTTGGAAAATGAATTTTTAATCGCCATTTATTATTGTTGTAGTTGTGAATGATCACTAACTGAGGTAGTCACTAAATGAGTAATGGCTGTACAATTAGCAAAACAAATGATTTGAAACAATGAAAACAAAAGTTTTGCAGTAGGACAAAACAGAGATATCTCAATTTTTAAACTTTCTTAAAAATAGAATATTAAATGATTCAAGAACTAGGGATATAAAAGTCTTCAAATAAGCCTAAAAATCTCTGGAAATTTCCATGTTTTAATAAGACCAAGTAAAAATATCTAGTAATGTCCTCTGTGCCAAATGGGTAACAAAAGAATGCTGCAGTTGAATAGCATGAGCAGATATGTAAAGTATTATTTTTCTGATCTTGAAGATTTATACCTGAAAGCAAATTCTTTGCAAAAATGGTACCTATTTAAAAAGAATTAAGTAGTTACACTGATCCCATAGATTGATCTTTTCAATCTACTTAAAAAACTATTTTCTGCATGTATTCTATTTTCCAATATAAACTATTAGGCATGTAATTAATAAAACACACAGTTGTTTCATTAACTATTCCTCATTTTTAAAATTTGCTCTCATGTTCTATTAATTACATACCGTGTAATATATAATAATAGTTACACTAAGGCAGGGCTTTTCAACATTTTCACCCACTGTACCACTTAGGATATGGCAACATCTGAGTACCACCAGTCGCCTAGCAAGGTGTCAAAAACTTGGATGACTGGGGGGGGGGAGGAAAAAAGTGATGAAGTACAGGTAGTCCTCGACTTACAACAGTTCGCTTAGTGACTGTTTGAAGTTACAATGGCACTGAAAAGGTGCCCTCCAAGCCACAGCCAAGCAAGACACCTGCCTGCCCGCCCGGCGACGGTCTTCCTCCTGCCCAAGGTTTTCATTGTTGTGAGCATTTCTGTTGAGGACTGGCAGTGGGGGTGGGGTGGGGGTGTTTGGTATTTATTTCTCCCGTCTGCTGCATAGTTGCAGCAGGTTTTAGTCACTTTACATGACCCTGGGACACTGTGATCATCATAAATATGAATCAGTTGCCAAGCATCTGAATGTAAATCACAAGACCCTGGAGATGCTGCAACATTCCAGCTGATCAGCGCTTTTTCTGGGCTCAGAAGTGCCAGGATCAGTGTCGAGCTCCAGCTGGAGCCTGGCGCTGATCCTGGCGCTTCCACTGAGCCCTGACAGCCCCGAAGAAGTGCTGATCCTGGCGCTTCCGCTGAGCCCTGATAGCCCTGCAGCTTCAGCTATCTCTTGCTCAGGCTTGTGCTGTGCTGCCACCGGTTCAGCTCATTCCCCTCCCCCGCTACCACTTTTCTAGGATGGTCACGTATCACCTGCCAGGTGCCAATGTACCACAGGTGGTACCTGTACCACTGGTTGAAAAGCCCTGCACTAAGGAATCCTGTTAAACCAGTCCAATAAGTCTGATTCTAGAGTGTCTAAATGAGATGCAAGTGGCTCCTCAAGTGAAATGAAGTATATTTAGCAACTGCCGTGTACTGTGACCATTTGCAGTTTACAGCCTTTTTACTCAAACCTTCTCACAAAAAAGTACATTGCTGAAATGCCACAGTACCTTCCCCCCTCTGAGGATGTGATACCATACTGATGTGCCACCAAAATCTACATGGAAATCTGTGTAGCATCCTTTAACGCTCATCAGGCAATATCTGAAATACAGTAAAACCAGAAATTATGAAAACAAACTTTATTGAATTAAGTTGCAATACTGTGTAGATGGAATAAATGCTTATTGTTAGTATTTAGTATGCCACTGATATGTTGAATGACAGTATTAATTACCAGAATCTATAGTGTTAAGAATACTCTGTACTGTTGAAACAAAAATGGACAATAAGATTAGTACTTGATGTGTAGTTTTTATTGTATCAGAAAGCCAGTAATAGGAATCTATATCCCTAAGCAGGAAGTTCTTCCTGCTATAATTCCTGCTGTTTCAAACAAATCTATTTTGCCATTCAACAATACAATGTTAATAGATGTTACCCATCCAGTTAGCATTGTTGGAGGACTTAGGAAAGATGTTAGCACGTCTGGCACAGACTGCTGACCTTGTGACAATCAATAAAATATAGAAGGATAGGTAGCAATATAGAAACATCAATGAAAAGAAAGATCTATATATAAAATTTTACTTACTTTTGCACTTTTGGATACTGCATATCCAAAATAGCATTTGTTGATTCTGTCTGGCTTTCCTTCAGATGCCTTGGCCACATATTGTCAACCCAATCAATTAAATCCACCTGGAAATATGTATTAAATCAAGATTTATGTTTGTCACAAACACATGTTCGATATCCTTCTGCCAAAATATTAAACAGGTATCAAAGATTATGCCTCGAGGTTCAAGATATAGGATATTTCACTAAGTATCAATTAGTGAGGCTCTACTCATTCACTCTTTATTATTACACAGATATATTCTGTATTCATGAAGAATTAGCTATGAAATAAGATATACAATAATATCTTAGAAATTTAAATGCATGTAACAATCACACCCCTCACAAAACAGAACAGGTTAGTCAGGAGTAAATATCTCCCACCTACGCTGATGAAATATTACCAAAAAAAAAAGAGATAGATCCTCTCATAAAGACCCTAACTGGAATTGGAATTTCTGTTGCTAAGTGATGCAGTCATTACATGAAACATCACATGACTGCCCTGCTTAGTGTTGGTAGTTTCGGCAGTCCCATTGTGGTCCAGAACTGCACTGTCATTGGAAGAGGATCTTGCGCTTTTCCTTCACTGTGGCAGTCGGCTCTGCTTAACTCCCTCCACCTACCTATCCCACCCACCCCCATTTTTGCCCTTTTACCCACCCTGCACTCTGCCACCCCTGCTGCCTTGCACTTCCCTGTCCCTGCCACTCCACTTGCAAAAGTCAGCTTGGGGCGGCAGGGATGCAGGATGAAGCATAGGGTGTGTGTGTGTGGGGGGGGGGGGGGATGGCAGCGTGCAGTCTCTTCACCTCCCAGCATAGTCCAGTTCCTCTTTATGGGAGTCAATATAAAAGACTGTTGATTCATGAGGCGAATTCAAATGGCTCTGTGGTAAACAGATAGTAAGGCCCTAACGACCAGTCATGAGATGACTTCACTATAGGGCCTTCATTGTCTAAAGAAGAGTCAGGTGAGAGTCTTATTGGAGGGGGGAAAATTGTAATCTTGGCTTGACTGTCTCCCTCTTTATAATCTTCTATTACTCCAGTCTCTTAGTCAACAACCACCACCTTTTGTGAGGGCCATTTTAAGTATTTAAATAACAATAACAGCCCTTCTACTCATCTTCATAATCATCCTTCCATCCTCCTGCAATAAGTACTCTACTAACTGGCTGCCTGTATTGCAGTTGGGAGAAGTGAAATGAATTTTGGAGTTCCATCATTAGTTTACAATCTTTTGTTACTGGCATGCTGCAGTAAACTTAGCTTGTCATGGTCAAACCACAGCTGATACTAATGCGGTGTGCTTCAATTAAAACAAACCTCCTACCCAATACTTATGGAATAAAATTTAAAATTATCAGTTGGAGCTCACGTATGTGCAGTCTACTATATCACCATCTCACTGGAAGTCAAATGGACTTAAATATACTTTAGTACTGCTAGTGAAAGGATCAAGTTTTTTATTCTTCCGAGCATTTTTCCTGCAGGTACGGGGTCCACTTTTTCGGACTAACCAAATGTTGACCCATCGGCTGCAACAGTAATTGACTGATTGGCTTGTTGCCTGATGTTGTGGGCTGAGAGGGAATCACTGGTCATCCAGGTAGATTTGGATGCCTAAGGCAGGACTCCTGGTTTCTAACCTGGAACCTTAACAATTAGATCAAAGTGGCTTGCTAAAAGAATGAGAGTTAATGCTTATATTTAAATACAGGTTGATTTCTCATACTGTAATTAATTTCTAATAATGTAATTAATGCCACACATACTGCAAGCTATCAGTCATAACTTATTTTTATTTTAACATGAAAAATTTCCTCCAGGGACAATATATTTAGTTCTTTATATAGTGAGGGTTTTTTGTTAAGATTTTTATTTACAATAATGCCTAGAAGTACATTTTTAGTTAGCTCCCAGTTTTCTTATGGATGCAATTCATGGTGCTGGTTATCACATTTAACACCCTAAATCAGGGTGTCAAACTCAATTTCATTGAGGGCCGCACCAGCATTGTGATGCCCTCGGGGGGGGTGCGTGGGCGGGCGGGCGGCATGGCCCATTGGGTGGGCGTGGCTGCGGTGGACAGGGCAGACTGGGTGGGCATGGCCGGGGTGGACGTGGCCACCTCGATGTTGCTCAGGGGGATGACTCTGGGGGCTGGGCAGGGTTGGGGGAGATCCAGGGGGCCTCTGGCAGGTGGGGCGGTGGGCAAGAGGCTCGTCCTGCAGGGCGAGGTGAGGCAGGACAGGGTGGGGATGCCATTGCTGTGGGGCAACGCAAGGCAGGGGCTGGGCTGGCTGCTACCTGACACCATCAGCCCCCCCACACAGAGGCCAGCGAGTGCATGGGGGCTAACAGTGTCCGTCAGCAGCCACAGCCTGCTGGTCCCTTGACCGGTGCCCTCTGGGGCTCCACAGCCTGCTGCGAGTACTGGGCCAGCCCTCCAGCAGCAGGTGGAGAAGAGGAGGCGCGTGATGCAGACCGCCGGACGCGCCTACTCCGTCCCATCTGTTTTTGCTTGCACTTGGGAGAGCAGGTCGCTCCTGGTCATCTCCTCAGCCCCCTTGCAGATTTTGCCCTTGGCCCGCGTGTGGAGCCTGTTCCCTTTGCACACCTGACGCACTTGGCCTCACCTCGGGCCGGCACTGCCAGCAGCTTGCGCAGGTCCATTAGGCCACTGCCGCCACCCAGAGCATCTGGCCCACCCAGCACAGCCAGCTAGCAAGCTCGAGTAGAGGTGGTAGAGTATGCCCACGCCCAGCAAGCAAAAGGGCACCCTGAGTGGAGAAAACCGGATCCCCATTGGCACCATGGCCCCCTAGTCCCAGCTAGGATTGTGTGCCTCCCCATATCTTCTGGGCCTGGTCGGCCATGACTCTGATGGGGATCCGGTTTTCTCCGCTTGGGGTGGCCTTTTGCCTGCTGGCCCTGGGCGTACTTTACTACCTCTACTTGGGGCTTCCTAGCCGACTGCTTTGCCTCCTTTGTGCTGGCCTGGCCTGCAGCTCTGGGCAACGGCCTAAGGGACTGGCGTGAGCGGCTGGCGGCCGCAGCAGGTACCGACGTGCACGAGGGGAATGCGCTCCACCCGCAGGCCAAGGGCAAGACACTTGAGGGGGCTGAGGAGATGACCAGTGGCAACCTGCTCTCCAACCAAAAAGAGATGGGACAGAGTAGGCATGTCTGGCAGCTTGCATCACATGCCCCTGACTCCGTGTGCTGCCAGTGCCGCCACAGCGCTGCCGCTGGAGGGCCAGCCCAGTATTCACAGTGGGCTACGCGGCCCCTGCTGCCGGATGCCGTCAGCCCCCCATGCGCTCACTCCCTCCTGTGCGTGTGACTTGGGGTCCGCCGGGCTGGCTGGGGCTGGAGCCAGGGTGGCAGGGGCCAGTCCCTCGCTGTCTCTGGGGCATCCCCGGGGACCAAATATCAGCTGCCCTACTTTGTGGGGCATTGTCCTGCTGGCAATTTGCCAGGTCTCCACCCTTCAAGCCATTTGAAAGGCTGTTAAGACTTGGCTTTTGACTGAAGTGCTGGGATTGCATTGGTAGTAGGCATGGAAGGATGGTAGTTGAACTTGCTGTGAGGCATCCCAGTGGGCATGACTATGGCATGGGGTATTATTTTGTTGTTTTCTGTTTATGGTTATTTACTAGTTGTATGGTCGTTGTAAGTTGCTTAAGATGAATGGCCATATAAATCTTTTAAATAAATAAAATCTACTATGTATAAACACGGAGCAAATGCAACATTCGCTAGCACTGATGATGTTACCTAGTCAGATAATAAAACATCGGCAAGCAAACAACCAAGCTCAGCGAGCATCAAAGATTCCATATATCATACTATCATCTACCCTATAAAATTAACAAATATTAAGACATAAAGCACATTCAAAATCCTGACAAAATACAGTCAAAATAAAACATACCAATATGAATTGGTAAGAGATGATACAGAGGAACCACCATTTTTACCACTGTATTTGTCAAAAGCCAAATGGAACAGAAGGCCTTAACTAATTTCTTAAATGACAGAAAGGAGGAGGTCATGCTAACCTCAGGGAAAAAGAGAAGCCAATAGGATTGTGCAACCATGTGAAAGGCTCATCTTCTCACTCTTGTTCCCCAAACTCACGCTTAAATTGAGACTGTACCCAAAGCAAATGCAGCCAGGCAGAAATGTTTCCCATTCCACTTCCATCTTGCACTTATCCACTCACAACTTTACTCCCAAACATCGATGCCAGCAGTATTCCAACTGCCTGTAATAACTGAGCCCCACCCTGTTGTTTTCAAGGATGTCTTAACATCCAGCGGCATCCGAACCCCACCCAGGCTCTTGGCTTACAAAAGAAAAGGCTGAAGGAAAATAAAAGATAAGAACAAATCTATCTAATTGGTAAAACCCAAAATCAAAGTTTCATTCCCCCCCCCCACCATCTCAACTCCAGAAGCGGTTTTCAAGTAAAAACAAAAGTACTTATGTTTTTTTTCTTTTATCAAAGCAGTCAATTTAGCCATCTCTGCTAACTCCATCAACTTTTGCAGCCATTCGTCCATTGTGGGGATCGAAGTGTCCTTCCATTTTTGTGCATAAAGTAGACTTGCTGCCGTCAACATATCTAACATCAAAGTTCCAAATTTTTTTCCAAGTCTTTTTCCATTAAAAGTTTCTGGTTTTATCTTAATATCCACTTTAAGAATTTTCTGTATTAGAATATGAATCTTACTCCAATATTTCTTTCCTATACACATGTCCACCACAAATGATAAAAAGTCCCTTCTTTACATTTACATTTCCAACATTCATTTGAAATACCTTTATACATTCTTGATAACTTCTCTGGTATTAAATACCAATGGTACATCATCTTATAGAAACTTTCTTTTAAATTATAATTTAGTGTAAATTTTAAACCTTTCATCCACATATTCTCCCATTGTTTAAGCATTACATTATATCCAAAGTTCCTTGCCCACTCAATCTTAATGCTTTACATATTCACTTTCCAAATTCAAATTCAATGTTTTATAGACCTTAGTAATAATATGTTCATCACTACCACACTGTAAAATTTCCAATTCATTTTTAACAAAGTTAAACCCATAACTTTTTGTCTAATTTAAATCTTTCTTTCAGTTGTAAATATGTAAACTAACGACAGACATGTCCTTCTGATTCTAGCTCTTCCTTAGACCTGAGGGTAGGATTATCAAAATTAAAAGATATTATTTTACCATAAGTCCACTAGTCTGGCTTCATCACCATTTCTTTTCTAAAAAAGTCTTCCTGGGGACGGACACCCAAAAAAACCCTATGTTATATTTATTCCAAACTCTTAGAATGGCGCTTCTAAGAAAATGGCTGTTGAAATCAACATTTACTTTAACCTTGTCATAACATAAATAACCGTGCCATCCAAATCTTAATTCATGACCTTCTAGTTTACAGTATTATGTATTCATAGAATGAAGGCTATTGCTAAGCACATTGATTTGTGCTTTAGAATTGTAAGCCGCCCTGAGTCTTCGGAGAAGGGTGGGATATAAATGGGATTAAATAAATAAATAAATAAATAAATAAATAAATAAATAAATAAATAAATAAATAAATAAATAAATAAATAAAAGTAAAAAGTTGAGGTTTGATGTTGTTATCTCATTCTACTGCACCAAAAGGAGTCAGAAGTCAATGACTTCCCCCCTCCTTTTCTACACTCTTCCTTTCCCTTTTTGCTCCCCTTTTTTCCCATATCATTTGCTTTTGTATGTTTGTATTTTATATTATAAACTAATAAAAAATGGAAATGACCAAAAAAAAAAAGGAAACTGGGATAACGGCAAACTGATAGGGAAGCGGAAGCAGACAGGGCACCTGGAGATTGGCAGCTATTCCAGGCAGACAAGAGGATTATCAGTCAATTGCCAGGACCACAAGCTAAGGTGAGCCACCTATCGTGGTAGGATTCCTGCCTGGATCCTGGAGCTTTCCTGGGAGCTTGACAGCAACCATACTGAGGCAGCACTTCATCCCAATTAACGTAAGAACTTTTGGAAGAAGGCAAAGGTTGTATGGCACTTTAAAAGACTTTGGAATTTTTATTAAGCATTGTATTAAATACATACTTACATGGAAATATGCTAGATGGAAATATAACCATACCAAATCTTTAAGGGTGGGGAGCAATTGCCTATTGTTGGGAAAGGTGTGTGCTGCAATAAAGCACTGTGTACAGATCTGCTATGCTGTGGTGTGTCCAGTCCTTAGAAAATAAAGATCCCTCACCTAAGGGTAACCCTCCATTCTTGAGTCCAAGATTTCCAGCAATCTGATATTCAGGATCAAGGGTGGGACATTATGATCACAGAGAGAGAAAAGCCCATTATCCCCTTCCCTTCCAATGGCAACCTTGATAGTTCCCATCAGCATTTCCCTCTTTCTATTGCTGTAGAAGACCCCCCCCCTTACATTTTAAGTACACAATTAAAAATGCATTTAGCAGCTCAATAAGTTACTCAAATATTACCTGAACCAATATGGCTTAAACCATGACCCAAATTAATACTGTGGACTCCCTCATTTGTTTAAATGACCTTCAAAATAAAAAAAAAGTACTGTCAATGAAAGAAAAACACCAAACTAACCGTAGTTGGCCTTTGCACCAGGTTCTCAAGCCGGGTATGGCTGAATTCTAAGCTGATAACATTGTATAGCTTCTCTCGCTCTTCCTCTGGTGTTTCATAGTAGCGTGCCCACTGAGCCATGGTCATCTCAATATCCCTTTGTGTGTTTACGTCCATGACATCCACCATCCTACGACTCCCTACCGGTTGATAAGATACATAGATAATTAATTAATTTCCAGTAATACTGTCTAGCCCAAGAGAGGCAGGAAGACACCTAAAACATGGTTTTTAAAAAGGGTGGGAGGAGATAAAGGGCGTATAAAGGACAAGATACAGAATAATTATCCAAGGCCTTCTGATTGAGAGGTGCTTAATTTAAAACAAGCATTTTTCAATTTTTTTTTCTTTCAAGACCAGGGATTACTTCACAATTTAAAAGTTCTGCCAAAATTAAACTCTACACATAAATTACATACCAGCTTTTATCCTGACCTGCCAGTTTAATTTAGAAGAAAAATGCATAATTACCTACATAGAGTCGTACATCACCCACACTAAAGTCTGGATCGGGCATCCTGAAACAGAAAAAAATGTGTAGCAGTCACACTGTCAGTATTCACAGTTTAATGCTGTGAGTCTTTTATCTCTCTCTCTCTTACAAGTCTGCTTCAAAACTATCCATCATGAAAAACCAGAGATATAACCAAGCTCAATTTCTTACTTTTCTTTGAAGCCTCCAACACAATTTACCATTTTATTTCTCTGAATAAACTTTTTCAGTAAAGAAGTACTTGAACTGTGGATAAGCGGTTCCATTTTTGGCTGAAGCAGCTCTTGCTGCAAAGAGGTAGTGGATGAATTTTGAACAATTCTGTAATATTTATAGTATCAAGCCTTGTAAAATTGCACATTGTCTTATTTATTGATTGAGCACTGACAACATGAAACTTCTGCTTTATGACACGTAGGAATGTGAAATGAGATGCTCTTCCTATTAAGTGAAGTACTGAAAATTCTTTAACATTCAGACAAGATTCATATTTGGCTTTTTTTTTTTTGGTCAGGAAGTGGAATTCAACTATTCGGGACCTGACACACATCCTGTTAAAATGCATATGCAGTCTTTACCCAATATACACATCACAGATAAGATTCAGCACGTATCTAATCTACCTGTTGACACTGAATTTTACCTCTACTGCTTAGCTTTGCTTTCCTAATGGAATTATAAGAAAGTGAAGACTTTTCTTCCTTATCTACTAGGGAAGAAAATCTCATTGTAAGGAAAGTGCATGAATGTGGAAAAAATTGTAAATTGATTATGTAACCGAGTAACTGAAAGAGAAAAAAAAAAGGATTGAGAGAGCATTTGAAAAACCTCTCTCCATGGAACCCGGTCCCTGGTGCCTAAAAGGTTGGGGGACCTCTGTTCTAGGCTGTTCAATAATATACTAGGCTAGGATTAGATGTGGGATGGTTGCAATTTATACAGGTGAAACTCGAAAAATTAGAATATCGTGCAAAAGTTCATTTATTTCAGTAATGCAACTTAAAAGGGGAAACTAATATATGAGATAGACTCATTACATGCAAAGCAAGATAGTTCAAGCCGTGACTTGTCATAATTGTGATGATTATGGCGTACAGCTCATGAAAACCCCAAATCCACAATCTCAGAAAATTAGAATATAACATGCAATCAATAAAACAAGGAGCGTCCATAGAACAATATCAGACCTCTGAAAAGTATAAGCATGCATATGTACTCAGTACTTGGTTTGGGCCCCTTTTGCAGCAATTACTGCCTCAATGTGGCGTGGCATGGAAGCTATCAGCCTGTGGCACTGCTGAGGTGTTATGGAAGACTAGCGGCCTTCAGCTCTTCTGCATTGTTTGGTCTCATGTCTCTCATCTTTCTCTTGGCAATGGCCTATAGATTCTCTATGGGGTTCAGGTCAGGCGGGTTTGCTGGCCAATCAAGCACAGTAATCCCACGGTCATTGAACCAGGTTTTGGTGCTTTTGGCAGTGTGGGCAGGTGCCAAGTCCTGCTGGAAAATGAAGTCAGCATCCCCATAAAGCTCATCTGCAGAAGGAAGCATGAAGTGCTCCAAAATCTCCTGGTAGATGGCTGCGTTGACCCTGGACTTAATGAAGCACAGTGGACCAACACCAGCAGATGACATGGCTCCCCAAATCAACAGAGACTGTGGAAACTTCACACTGGACTTCAAGCATCTTGCAGTGTGTGCCTCTCCATTCTTCCTCCAGACTCTGGGTCCTTGGTTTCCAAATGAGATGCAAAAGTTGCTCTCATCAGAAAAGAGGACTTTGGACCACTGAGCAACAGACCAGGTCTGTTTTTCTTTAGCCCAGGTAAGACGCTTCTGACGTTGTTTGCTGTTCAGGAGCGGCTTGACAAGAGGAATACGACATTTGAAGCCCATGTCCAGGATCCGTCTGTGTGTGGTGGCTCTTGATTCACTGACTCCAGCCTCAGTCCACTCCTTGTGAAAGTCCCCAACACTTTTGAATGGCCTTTTCCTGACAATCCTCTCCAGGCTGTGGTCATCCCTGCTGCTTGTGCACCTTTTTCTTCCACACTTTTCCCTTCTACTTAACTTTCTATTAATGTGCTTTGATACAGCACTTTGGGAACATCCAACTTAAAAATAAAAATAAATAAATAAACAAACTTCTTTTGCAATTACCTTTTGAGGCTTTCCCTCCTTATGGAGGGTGTCAATGATGGTTTTCTGCACAACTGTCAGGTCAGCAGTCTTCCCCATGATTGTGATTTCTACTGAACCAGACTGAGAGACCATTTAAAGGCTCAGGAACCCTTTGCAGGTATTATGGCTTAATTAGCTGATTAGAGTGGGACACTTTGAGCCTAGAATATTGCACCTTTTCACAATATTCTAATTTTCTGAGATTGTGGATTTCGGGTTTTCATGAGCTGTACGCCATAATCATCACAATTATGACAAATCATGGCTTGAACTATCTTGCTTTGTATGTAATGAGTCTATCTCATATATTAGTTTCCCCTTTTAAGTTGCATTACTGAAATAAATGAACTTTTGCACGATATTCTAATTTTTCGAGTTTCACCTGTAGGAACGCTTGCTAATTATCTAGATATTCCCTTTGACAGCCAATTTTTAGTACATATGGGTGGCCAGGATAATATAGGGATGCTATCAGTATACTTTACACCCCACTATCTTAAAAACGTCCTATTAAGGTAGTCAAGATGAATGAGCTTTCGTTTCATTTCTTAAAATTCTTGTCCTTTCCAAACAGATATCTGGCCCCACCATGTTGAATGATATATGCTGGATTTCGTATTCTGCTTGGGTGGAGCTAATGATCTGAAAGTGAGCAAAGTCAATTTATCTTGGTTGCCAGGGACATCACTCTCGTCAGTTTTACATCAGTGCCCTGAATAAAACCTTAGCAGAGCGAACAACTGGATGAAATGGTCCAACTCTGCCATCTGCTGGTTCCTAATAGTTTCTTCTAGCAAGATCAAGTTAATGTCTACTGTAATTTACTTTATTTCTATCCTGCCTTTATTATTTATGTGAAGATGCTCAGAACAATTGCTTCTAATAGTTCAATTTCAAGAAAGCAATATGTATCCTCAAATGTTATCTAAGCTGAATGGGCTGAATAAAGGAGATATTCAATCCAGGCAAAATGGGAGTCCTGTTGACGGATACAAAACTGCATTTGAGGAACTGAAGTTCCATTTTGGTTTGGAAGAAGCTGCACTCCCTTTAAAAACAGATCCATAGTCTGCTGTTTGATCCTCAATAATAACAGATGTGAACTACAGCTAAGAGCCATTTGACAAGTACAGTTAATGCATTAGCAACAACTCTTTCTTAGCCAGAATCACATATGGCAGTAGTTATTCATGTATTGCTTACATTCTCTCTTAACTACTGCAATGAACTCAATGGGGAAATTATCCTTGAAAAATGTGTAGAAAAAGCAACAGATACACAATATAGCACTAAATTAACTAATACCAATTAGAGCAGACATGTCAAACTCGTGACGTCACATGATGTCGCTAGACATATTGGGACAGTTTTGCCATTGGCGGCAATGGGGTGGGCGCGGCTTCTGGATGACGTGTCCGGCCCACAGGCTGGCAGTTTGACACCCCTGAAGTAGAGGGTTCTACTTGAACCAATGCAACTGGATCAACAGCATGGATTCTCAAACATGCCTGCCCAATTAAGAAAGGAAAAAAAATAACTGCCTCAGTGATTAATAAAATGGGCTTTGATGGGGTCAAAAAATTGAATTATTATTGAAAGTACATGCTTTTATGGGAGGATTGTTAATTTTAGCAAGAAAGATAGTCTTTTATTTAAAAAATGAAATCACAGGATGTAAGACCTAGAAGGGTCCTTGTCAATCTAGTTCAAACCCTTTACTGGAATCAACTTTTTCACTGGCAATCTTCTTCGCTGTTGAACAATTCTTATCATTAGGATATCCTATCCTCTGGACCAATCCTGTCCTGACAACTCTTTAGACACTTAAAGACAGCAATTGTGTCCTCTTACAGCCTTCTCTTCTTTTTGCTAAATACACAAAGTTCTCATCGTTCCTGGTAAAGTTTTTTCCTGCAAATCTCTTATAGAAATGCCAAACTTCTGAAATTTCTTTAGGCTTGGTGGAGCAGTGGGCTAATGCCTCCTTAAATAACACCAGCTGCCTGCAATTACTGCAGGTTCGCGTCCCACCAGGCTCAAGGTTGACTCAGCCTTCCATCCTTCTGAGGTAGGTAAAATGAGGACCCAGATTGTTGGGGGCAATTAAGCTGACTTTGTAATAATGCCGCTTGGGGGGGGGGGGGCGAAAGCCCTAATAAGCAGGCATATACATAGAATGAAGGCTATTGCTAAGCACATTGATTTGTGCTTTAGATGGTAAGCCGCCCTGAGTCTTCGGAGAAGGGCGGGATATAAATGGGATTAAAATATATATATATTTTTTACAATTTGTTTCTCATCAGCTGGCTGAATGGCAAATACAGTCAAGAAAACAATGAGGCTTTAAGACTATCAACTTAAGAATGCTGGGATCCAGTGCTAAGTCCAGATCCCAGTTTGCATAACACTAGTCTAGAGATAATTGGCTTCCTCCAAGTTAACAAATATAGTTGCATTATTTGTGTTATCTATCACTTTGTTCCAAAATTCATGACTGGACATTTGTCCAACCTCTACTGTACAGATCCAGGGGAGGCATTTTAAGGACAGGATTGTACCCTTTCAAACTGGTATATATTATTCCTCACTGAAATGAGGCAATAGTTTCTATGTAGATTTACTATTTCTGATAGAACTGGCCAGTCATAATGAAGCAGGCAGCAAAAATCTGGCCTGATCCTCCAAAACATTTTATTTCTACAGTAACTAAAAGTGGACTCACAAATTATGATCAGTAACCTTAAAATCTCAATAGATCTTACACTAAATATGGCATCTAATTTGAATACATGTAATTATCTTTAACTTCAATATTATGTGCATTAAAATAAGCTTTAGAATAGTCTGTTGAGTCTTTCCCTATGCTAGTCCCATCTGCCATTCTCAGAAGCTTGGGAAAGCACAAACAAAGCATTCTGGCCCAGTAACACATTATCTCATCAGGGAAAATAGCGACTTTGTTTAATATCAAACTGTTATTGTTCCTCCACTCACTTTATTCCAAGACCATCGCAATTCTTGAAGATCAAAGGATCTCTTAAGCCACCACGTTGAATGTACTCCACAGTGAAGTCTGTTCAAAAAAAAAAAAAGGCTGGTTAGAGAAACCCCAAAAGAGAGCTGGAATGAAAAGATAAGAGGGAAAAATAAAATGATTTTGCCTACTTAATTACTTCCCTATTTTTGGAAAAAAAATTGTTATTAGCAAACTTAGGATTCTATTGGCACAGATAATGAAATATAACTTTACAGATATACTAATGAAGAGCTGGCTTATTCATTAAACATATCTGCTATGTACTATCCAGAACTGTTGTGGAAAAATAGGTAAGATATAAATATTTTAAGTGTATAATTGAGCTGGACAAAGAGACATATGAAAATTCTTAGCCACATTATCCACTATAACAGATATATATAACCTGGGGCACCAGGGCTATATAAGGGTCCCAAAGACTTGTGTGACCTAAAATTCTGTCAAAATTATAATTTTTTATTACAACAGAAGGAAAAAATATCCAAACATAATACAAATGAACTATTCATTAGTTTCAAATAGGGCTTTTAATTACAATATGGCCTGGACTCATGGCTCCTGCTCAAAGAGCAGTTGGCAGATATGGCTAGGAGGACCTTTGCATATCTTTGGTGTGCTAGGAGGTCCTGCGCACAGCAACTCACCCCCTTGTAACCTCTAGGTTAGACAACTGTCACATGCTCTACATGGGACTGCCCTGAAGACCATGAAAACTTCCAACTAGTGCAGAATACGCCTATGTGTGCGGTAAATGTGCCAGATAAAAGGCACATGTAACACCACTTCTGTGCATTGGTTGCCAGTGTGCTTCCGGGTGCAATTCAAGGTGCTGGTGGTTACCTTTAAAGATCTAGATGGCTTGAGATTGGTGTACCGGAAAAATCTCTTTTTTCCAAGAGTCTCTACTTGTCCAATTAGAATTAACAGAATGGGCATGCTGCAGATCCCATTAGTCATAGCGTGTCAAGTAGCAGAGATCAGAAGATGAGCTTTTTCCACAGTGGCCCCTGCTCTATGGAACAGCCTCATTTCGGAGATTTGAATGACTCCAACTTTACTAGGCTTTCCTAAGCCCCTAAAAACCTATGTTACCATGCTTGGGGTGCTGAATGTGTTATGGGTCCTGTTTTCTGACTGTATTGCTAACTGGCCAAGTATCTTGCTCCTATGTACAGTGAAGGAAAAAATTATTCGATCTCCTGCTGATTTTGTATGTTTGCCCACTGACAAAGAAATGGATCAGTCTATAATTTTAATGGTAGGTTTATTTTAACAGCGAGAGACAAATAACAACAAAAAAAATAATCCAGAAAAACACATTTCAAAAAAGTTATAAATTGATTTGCATTTTAGTGAGTGAAATAAATATTTGACCCCTTCACAAAACATGACTTAGTAATTGGTGGCAAACACAGAGATCAGACGTTTCTTGTAGTTGGCAACCAGGTTTGCACACATCTCAGGAGGGATTCTGTCTCACTCCTCTTTGCATATCCTCTCCAAGTCATTAAGGTTCCGAGGCTGACATTTGGCAGCTCGAACCTTCAGCTCCCTCCAGATTTTCTATGGCATTAAAGTCTGGAGACTGGCCAGGTCACTCCAGGACCTTAATGTGCTTCTTCTTAAGCCACTCCTCTATTGCCTTGCCATGTGTTTTGGGTCATTGCCATGCTGGAATACCCATGACCCATTTTCAACGTCCTGGCTGAGGGAAGGAGTTTCTCACCCAAGATTTGACGGTACATGGCCCTGGCCATTGTCCCTTTGATGTGGTGAAGTTGTCCTATCCCCTTAGCATAACACCCCCAAAGCATAATGTTTCCACCTCCATGTTTGATGGTGGGGATGGTGTTCGTGGGGTCACAGGCAGCATTCCTCCTCCTCCAAACACGACAAGTTGAGTTGATGCCAAAGAGCTTGATTTTGGTCTCATCTGACCACAACACTTTCACCCAGTTCTCCTCTGAATCATTCAGATGTTCACTGGCAAACTTCAGACGGGCCTGTACGTGTGCTTTCTTGAGCAGGGGGACCTTGCAGGCGCTGCAGAATTTCAGTCCTTCACAGCATAGTGTGTTACCAATTGTTTTGTTTTCTTGGTGATTATGGTCCCAGCTGCCTTGAGATCATTGACAAGATCCTCCTGTGTAGTTCTGGGCTGATTCCTCACTGTTCTCATGATCATTAAAAGTTCACGAAGTGAGATCTTGCATGGAGCTTCAGACTGAGGAAGATTGACAGTTATTTTGTGTTTCTTCCATTTACGAATAATCACACCAACCTTTGTCACCTTCTCACCGAGCTGCTTGCTGACAGTCTTAAAGCCCATTCCAGCCTTGTGTAGGTCTACAATCTTGTCCCTGACATCCTTGGACGGGCTCTTTGGTCTTGGCCATGGTGGAGAGTTTGGAATCTAATTGATTGCTTCTGTGGACAGGTATCTTACACAGGTAACAAGCTGAGATTAGTTTAAGAGAGTGCTCCTAATCTCAGCTCGTTACCTGTACAAAAGACACCTGGGAGCCAGAAATCTTGCTGATTGATAGATGAAATACTTATTTTACTCATAAAATGCAAATCAATTTATAACTTTTTTGAAATGTGTTTTTCTGGATTTTTTTGTTGTTATTCTGTCTCCCGCTGTTAAAATAAACCTACCATTAAAATTATAGACTGATCATTTCTTTGTTAGTGGGCAAACATAAAAAATCAGCAAGGGATCAAATAATTTCCCCCCTCACTGTATACTTAATCTGGATGTTTTTAGTATTTTTATTGTTTCAAAATGTTTTTAGTATTTTAAACTGGAATACATTTTTTTGAATTGTAAGCTACCCAGAATCATTGACTTAGATGGGTGGCTATAGAAATTGAATGGATGAATGGATGAATGAATGAATGAATGAATAAATAGGAGATTCAAAGAGTAAAACAAAACTCCCATGTTTAACTTCTTACCTCCCATTTCTTCAACATAAACTGAAAAAGGATTCTTTTCAATGGTTAAACAAGAACAAAACAAAAACAACCCAAACAAAAACTGTTTCTTATAAAATGCCTCTTTCCTTGTTCCCCCAGCAATTGCACATACTTGCTGGAAGTAGTGAAAAGATATACTTAAATCTTCATATACAGAGAAAAGCAGATGGATGGCCATGTAAATTGAGTAAAATCAATAAAAATAGATCTGGAAATCTTAATTCAAGCAAGATTAAGAAGAGAGGTACGATATTTTATTACTAGTTTATTTTAGATTATCATAAATGAGGTCTGCAATTGGTCCGAAATTTTTATAATTTTAAAGTATCATTTCCACTTTTGGATATTTAGTTTAACAACTCATCATCTTCTACTAGCCCAAATAATAGCATTCCACAGATCACATATTAACATTACTAATGTCAAGCTAACACATGAAATACCATTAGTATTCCATTCTCCACTACTTAATTAATTATGTCCTAATATTTTTTGCCCCAGGAGTGCTAAAACTATTTATTCTGTTGGAAAGGCTGCTGTAGTTACTTATGCCATGCTTGCACAAATGAAGCTAATAAGGAGAACAGGAATGTTTGAATACTGATAATAAAAAGCATCACCATAATAGGGGGAGGGGAACACCACCACTGCCTGGTTAGGAAGCATATATTCTTCTGCTTTCTATACCACAATTGTTTTAAAAAATAAATTGTTACACTTAAGCTAAAAATAGCAGGACTGTGCATACTTCAAGAATTATTCAAAACTACTGCTTTGGAATTCATGCATGCATAGTACCTCTTGGCTATCCATTAAAGCAGTTCTTTTTCAGTTTCCTGTGCCTCTGAATAATTTTAAAGGCATGCAAAGCCTTACAAAATAAACAGAACAACAACAAAAATACTAAAATTGTTAAATAAGGTACAAGTAGGGAGCTAGGGAAGAATCAGTCAGGGAGTTTAACGATGACTAAATAGTATATGGCTGTCAAAATCCGGACTTTGCAAAGAGTTTCACTATCACTTAACTTTTAATCAGCTGTCTGGAGCACTAATACAACTGCCTCATTTGTCAGTAAGTGACATATTATTTACTTATTTAAACCATTTATATGGCTGCCCAAGTTACTCTGGGCAGTGCATAAAAAATCCAACAAAATCTAACAAAAGGAATCCAAAATAGCAGTAGTACTTAAGACTTATACACTGCCCCACTGTGCTTTACAGCACTCATAGTAGTTTACAGAGTCAGCAAATTGCACCCAAGAATTTGGGTCCTCATTTTACTGACCTCAGAAGCCTGCCTAAGTCAACCTTAAGCTGGTGAGCATCAAACTCCTGGTTATGGGCAGTTAGCCTGCAATACTGCATTCTAACCACTGCGCTAAACAATAAAACAGCAGAGTCCAGCATACCAAAAGCAAAGGAAAGGACCATCTCTTAATAGCCTTTCCAAAGGTCAGCATTTACTGGATGGTTTATAAGTATGA
This sequence comes from Vipera berus, assembly GCF_964194415.1. Classification (NCBI taxonomy): domain Eukaryota; kingdom Metazoa; phylum Chordata; class Lepidosauria; order Squamata; family Viperidae; genus Vipera; species Vipera berus. The sequence goes on along the minus strand of NC_138202.1, from coordinate 119,443,945 downwards.
GATTACCATCCAGTTTTAGCCTCTGAAAGAGTGACATTATTAGATCCAGGGCCTTTTTTGTCATAGAAAGCTCAGAACGGAGTTCCGGCACCTTTTTTGGATGGAACCTTGTAGGGTAGGCAAGGCGGATTGTATGAGGTGTGTGAATTCTGGCATTTTTTTTTTAGAAAAAAAGCACTGATTTGATCCATCATAGATTGATGTTGCTTGAAGGAACTACCATGTTTCCCTGAAAATAAGACCGGGTCTTATAATTTTTTTGCCTCCAAAAAAGGTACTAGGTCATATTTTCGGGGGATGTCTTAGCCCAGGACCGCCATAGCCAGGCGTGCCACACCTTGACACTTGTTGCGCCATCACCTGCCTTCTTCCTCATGGCATGCTGTGCTGGTACCGCTGCTCGCATGGCACGCTGCACCGGTGCTGTTGCTGCACTGGCACGTGCCATGTGATGTCCTGCCACAAGCGGCACCACCAGTGCAACATGCCACATGGCCTCCTGGCACGAGCGACAGCACCGGCACGACGTGCCATGTGGCCACCTTCCATGAGCTGCTACCAGCAACCAGAAGTAGGCCAGCGGCCACATAGGCTCTACTGGATGGGGCTGCTGCTGCTGCTGCAAGGCAAAGCAGGTATTGGGGCCTGGGAGGCCTGGCTGTGGAGGCCCTGAGGCAAACGGGTGCAGGGCACATGGGGCAGCTCTAGCCCCCACCCTAGCTTGATTTTTACATGTGTGCCTTGCCCCACCTCGTACAACTAGACCAGACATGTCAAACACAAGGCCTGCAGGCCACAAACGGCCCGCCACATGATTGAATCCGGCCCGCACAACTCTCCCAGAAATTACAAAGGTCCGGCCCTCACCACCTTGGCGCCGGCAAGTGCACGTGGGCTGGTGGAACCCAGCACCATTTGCATCTCATTAGTCTCCTGCGGCTCCAAAAAAAAAGTGGAGGAGGAGGAGGTAGGAGGGAGTGAGGTGTGACGCCGGGGGGGGGGGGGAGGACGAGCAACACCCAGCCGGTGAGGGGGAGAGATGCCCAGGCAGGAAGGCAGACTTGAGGTAGCCAGAGAAAGAGCCACAGATGGCTCCTCTGCCGGGCTTCTTTCGCACACGGGCTCCTTTGCCGGGCGCTGCTGAGAGTGAGCAGAGGCGCCCGACCTGGATCCTGCAAGGCCCGGCTGAGATGTGCCCCCAGCAGCGGAGCCGCTCCGGTTTCTCTGCCGGGCTTCTTTCACACACGGGCTCCTCTGCCGGGCTTCTTTCGCGTGTGAGCTACTTTGCCAGGCGCTGCTGAGGGCGAGCAGAGGCGCCCGGCCCGGATCCTGCAAGGCCCGGCCGAAACACGCCCCCCAGCAGCACCAAGCAAAGTAGCTCGCACGAGAAACAAGCCCAGCAGAGGAGCCCGTGTGTGAAAGAAGCCCGGCAGAGGAGCCGGAGCGGCTCCACTGCTGGGGGCGCGTCTTGGCTGGGCCTTGCAGGATCCAGGCCAGGCACCTCTGCTCGCCCTCAGCAGCTCCCGGCAAAGTAGCTTGCACGCGAAACAAGCCCGGCAGAGGAGCCAGAGCAGTGAGCAGAGGCGCCCGGCCTGGATCCTGGAAGGCCCTGGCCGAGACACGCCCCCAGCAGCGGAGCCGCTCCAGCTCCTCTGCCGGGCTTCTTTCACACACCGGCTCCTCTGCTGGGTTTGTTTCACGTGCGAGCTACTTTGCCGGGCGCTGCTGAGGGCGAGCAGAGGCGCCCGGCCCGGATCCTGCAAGGCCCATTCGAGACGTGCCCCCAGCAGCGGAGCTGCTCTGGCTCCTCTGCCGGGCTTGTTTCGCATGTGAGCTACTTTGCTGGGCGCTGCTGAGGGTGAGCAGAGGCGCCCGGCCCGGATCCTGCAAGGCCCGGCCAAGACGCGCCCCCAGCTTTGGAGCCGCTCCAGCTCCTCTGCCGGGCTTCTTTCACGCATAGGCTCCTGTGCCGGGTGCTTGAAGTGCAAGGATCACATCCAGGCAAGAATGTTCAGCTCACAGAAAATGAGATTCTGGGCATATGCCTGAAGTCACGAGAGATCTTCCTGAGCCAGCCCATTTTGTTGGAACTAGAAGCCCCACTCAAGTTTTGTGGTAAACAGCGGTATAACATAAAATTGTGGAAGACCTTCACTGATTGCTTCAACTGCCTACCTATCACTACCGAGGGCAGAATCCTTTAATTCCAGGCTGTGTTATGGGTAATTTTGCAGCTGCTGGGTTTCTGCTGCACAGGGTAAAGCTGTAAAATGGAAACTGAAGTGGGATCCCCTGCTGCCGGTGTGGTTTTGAAAAGCTGGCATGGGTACAGAAGTGAGATTATGTGTTGAATTGCTGTTCAAGTGTGTGTACTTCAGGGGCACTCCTAGCCTGGGGAAAGTAAGTCTCTGGTCCTTTTTTAGGAAGGTTTCCTGAATTTGAAGCCCTCTACCCCACTAAAAAGGACATAGAAATACAGGTAGTTCTCATTTACCGACCACAATTGGGACCAGCCACTCGGTTGTTAAGCAATGCAGTCACTCAGTGAAACTGCAACTGACTTAGGATCTTACTTCAGCTGCCATTTGCCACACAAACCTGAAAAAGTTCTAAATGCAAGGATTGGCTGCAAAGTTACTCTGTCATCACTGTTGTAACTGTACTGTTGCTAAACGAGGACTACCTATCTTACGGCTATGCAATGCTCATCGGGGTGCCTGCAATGAGCCAATATCCGGCCCCACCCCACTAGGCTTTTTCAGGGGCCTCGAGGCCGAAGGGGGAAGTTGGCCCTCTGGGAACCAGGTTGAGTGGCACTCTGCCTGCTTCAAGTGCACCTACCTACAAGGGTAACCCTGGTGTGATTGCTTGATTTGCTGGTATAGTAGAGCTGAGCGCTAAAAACTGTTTTTGCCACCCTGCCTGCCCCTCAGGGGCACTGCTGCCAACTTTCTTTCATTTTGAGTAAGCTGCGCTGAGTGAGCAACATTGAGCTGGCCACACCCACCCGGCCACGCCCACCTGGCCCCCTGAGGGCAACCATAATGCTGATGTGGCCCTCAATGAAATTGAGTTTGACACCCCTGAACTAGACGGTGGGATGGAATGGGCGAAGTCTTAACTAGGGCTTATTTTGGGGTAGAGCTTATATTAGGCGTACATGTAAAAATAAAGCTAGGTCTTATTTTTGGGATAGATCTTATTTTGGGGAAAACATGGTAGTACAACCTGATATATAATGTTTGTCAGTATAAACTTCCTAATTGCAAAGATGTATACAATATATACCAAGAAAATACTACTTTCCCCTTATTACATCCTAATTTAATAGATTTATTAAAGGAGATTTCAAAAGTACTTGCAATCTATATGGAAATGATGCACACATACGCTGAAAGGAACTTACTTTTTTAGAATATATTGAAGTCAAAATTTATTCATTAATAGTTTGATCTCTGTATTTGCAGGGGTTATATATCAACATTTCCTGCAAAAATTCTGAAATTCTGTGAAAATCTGTCCTCTGCATCATACAGCCCTACATATTTTCTACACATGCTTAAACACTTACACATACACCTAAGGTCAGGTTAAGAGTATCTAACACAGACACATATAACACAAAGATCACAAGCCAACCTATTTACTATGTATTGAAGATGCATGTGCCTCACCATCACTCAGGATGAATCCTGCGAGTGGCAGCCAGAATTTTAATATGATAAATGTCATCATTGCCACAGCAAAAACAGAAAGTATGGTGAATATGGAAACCCAACTATGTTACATTTTCACATCATCCAACTCCAAAATTATTCTGGGAGACTCTACCAAGTTAGAAGAACAACATTACATACAACTACAATTATATATCAAACAACAACTGTTTGAAAGAATAGAGCCATCCTTCCATATACCATCCAGCTTAAAGTGATCCCTATTGTAACTCAAGGCCTGGAGAAAAAGCCAAATTTTTAAAGAATGGTTGAAGGTGGGTAGGATGGTGGTCCTATAAATCCCTGGAAGATAATATTCCAATGAGAAAATGTAGTAACAGAGAAGGCTTGCCTTGGGGTTCCTCCTACATGGTTTGTTTAATCAATGGGACTGGAAGTAAGAGCACACAAGAAAACTGGTCCCTCAAACGGACTAAGAAAAGCAAACTGCAGTTTTATCTTCCATCCCAATGCTGTGATGAGGAAAGGAGGAACTACATGCTAAGTTGTAAGGATCGCAGGAATAGTACTCCTTTATGCTAAATTATTATTGCTTTTCAGATTTCATGCTAAAGGTTCGTGTATAATATTTGGAATATGGCTGACATCGCAGAAACGTAAACCACTAGGGGCGGGGGGAGATAGTGTTTTATTCTGAAGGAAATGGCAGATGTGATCTCAGAACCACTGAATTATATCTTTCAAAGATCCTGGAACACTGGGGAATTACCAGAAGACTGGAAAAGAGCTGATGTACCGTATATACTTGAGTATAAGCCGAATTTTTCAGCCCACTTTTTGGGCTGAAAAATTCCACTTCGGCTTATACTCCAGTCAACAAAAAAAACTTACCGAGGACTTGTGCGCGGCCGAGGCTTTGGTGCTTCCGGGATCGCCCGCACCTCTCCCAAGCCACCGCCGTCCGAGACCTGCCGAAGTTTGGGGAGGTTTGGGGAGGTGCGCGCGCACCTCCCCAAACTCCGCGCCTTGCCTGCCTGCTTCTTTCCGCAGCGGAAAGAAGCAGGCAGGCAGGGCGCGGAGGAACGGAGACTTGCCGACGTTTGGGGAGGTTTGGGCGCCTCCCCAAACCTCGGCAGGTCTCCGTTCCTCCGCGCAGACCTGCCGACCTTTGGGGAGGTTTGGGCGCCTCCCCAAACCTCCCCAAACGTCGGCAGGTCTCCGTTCCTCCTGCCGACCTTTGGGGAGGTTTGGGCGCCTCCCCAAACCTCGGCAGGTCTCCGTTCCTCCTGCCGACCTTTGGGGAGGTTTGGGCGCCTCCCCAAACCTCGGCAGGTCTCCGTTCCTCCTGCCGACCTTTGGGGAGGTTTGGGCGCCTCCCCAAACCTCCCCAGGTCTCCGTTCCTCCTGCCGACCTTTGGGGAGGTTTGGGCGCCTCCCCAAACCTCGGCAGGTCTCCGTTCCTCCTGCCGACCTTTGGGGAGGTTTGGGCGCCTCCCCAAACCTCGGCAGGTCTCCGTTCCTGTTTGGGGAGGTTTGGGCGCCTCCCCAAACCTCCCCAAACCTCGGCAGGTCTCCGTTCCTCCGCGCAGACCTGCCGACCTTTGGGGAGGTTTGGGCGCCTCCCCAAACGTCCCCAAACCTCGGCAGGTCTCCGTTCCTGTTTGGGGAGGTTTGGGCGCCTCCCCAAACCTCCCCAAACGTCGGCAGGTCTCCGTTCCTCCTGCCGACCTTTGGGGAGGTTTGGGCGCCTCCCCAAACCTCGGCAGGTCTCCGTTCCTCCTGCCGACCTTTGGGGAGGTTTGGGCGCCTCCCCAAACCTCGGCAGGTCTCCGTTCCTCCTGCCGACCTTTGGGGAGGTTTGGGCGCCTCCCCAAACCTCCCCAGGTCTCCGTTCCTCCTGCCGACCTTTGGGGAGGTTTGGGCGCCTCCCCAAACCTCGGCAGGTCTCCGTTCCTCCTGCCGACCTTTGGGGAGGTTTGGGCGCCTCCCCAAACCTCGGCAGGTCTCCGTTCCTGTTTGGGGAGGTTTGGGCGCCTCCCCAAACCTCCCCAAACCTCGGCAGGTCTCCGTTCCTCCGCGCAGACCTGCCGACCTTTGGGGAGGTTTGGGCGCCTCCCCAAACGTCCCCAAACCTCGGCAGGTCTCCGTTCCTGTTTGGGGAGGTTTGGGCGCCTCCCCAAACCTCCCCAAACCTCGGCAGGTCTCCGTTCCTCCGCGCAGACCTGCCGACCTTTGGGGAGGTTTGGGCGCCTCCCCAAACCTCGGCAGGTCTCCGTTCCTGTTTGGGGAGGTTTGGGCGCCTCCCCAAACCTCGGCAGGTCTCCGTTCCTCCGCGCAGACCTGCCGACCTTTGGGGAGGTTTGGGCGCCTCCCCAAACGTCCCCAAACCTCGGCAGGTCTCCGTTCCTGTTTGGGGAGGTTTGGGCGCCTCCCCAAACCTCCCCAAACCTCGGCAGGTCTCCGTTCCTCCGCGCAGACCTGCCGACCTTTGGGGAGGTTTGGGCGCCTCCCCAAACGTCCCCAAACCTCGGCAGGTCTCCGTTCCTGTTTGGGGAGGTTTGGGCGCCTCCCCAAACCTCCCCAAACCTCGGCAGGTCTCCGTTCCTCCGCGCAGACCTGCCGACCTTTGGGGAGGTTTGGGCGCCTCCCCAAACGTCCCCAAACCTCGGCAGGTCTCCGTTCCTGTTTGGGGAGGTTTGGGCGCCTCCCCAAACGTCCCCAAACCTCGGCAGGTCTCCGTTCCTCCGCACAGACCTGCCGACCTTTGGGGAGGTTTGGGCGCCTCCCCAAACCTCCCCAAACCTCGGCAGGTCTCCGTTCCTGTTTGGGGAGGTTTGGGCGCCTCCCCAAACCTCCCCAAACCTCGGCAGGTCTCCGTTCCTCCGCGCAGACCTGCCGACCTTTGGGGAGGTTTGGGCGCCTCCCCAAACGTCCCCAAACCTCGGCAGGTCTCCGTTCCTGTTTGGGGAGGTTTGGGCGCCTCCCCAAACCTCCCCAAACCTCGGCAGGTCTCCGTTCCTCCGCGCAGACCTGCCGACCTTTGGGGAGGTTTGGGCGCCTCCCCAAACGTCCCCAAACCTCGGCAGGTCTCCGTTCCTGTTTGGGGAGGTTTGGGCGCCTCCCCAAACGTCCCCAAACCTCGGCAGGTCTCCGTTCCTCCGCGCAGACCTGCCGACCTTTGGGGAGGTTTGGGCGCCTCCCCAAACCTCCCCAAACCTCGGCAGGTCTCCGTTCTTCCTGCCGACCTTTGGGGAGGTTTGGGCGCCTCCCCAAACCTCCCCAAACGTCGGCAGGTCTGCGCGGAGGAACGGAGACCTGCCGAGGTTTGGGGAGGTTTGGGGAGGCGCCCAAACCTCCCCAAACAGGAACGGAGACCTGCCGAGGTTTGGGGAGGTTTGGGGAGGCGCCCAAACCTCCCCAAACGTCGGCAGGTCTGCGCGGAGGAACGGAGACCTGCCGAGGTTTGGGGAGGTTTGGGGAGGCGCCCAAACCTCCCCAAACAGGAACGGAGACCTGCCGAGGTTTGGGGACGTTTGGGGAGGCGCCCAAACCTCCCCAAAGGTCGGCAGGTCTGCGCGGAGGAACGGAGACCTGCCGAGGTTTGGGGAGGCGCCCAAACCTCCCCAAAGGTCGGCAGGAGGAACGGAGACTTGCCGAGGTTTGGGGAGGCGCCCAAACCTCCCCAAAGGTCGGCAGGAGGAACGGAGACCTGCCGAGGTTTGGGGAGGTTTGGGGAGGCGCCCAAACCTCCCCAAAGGTCGGCAGGAGGAACGGAGACCTGCCGAGGTTTGGGGAGGTTTGGGGAGGCGCCCAAACCTCCCCAAAGGTCGGCAGGAGGAACGGAGACCTGCCGACGAGCCGCGGCCACACAGGGTATTCCTGTGTATTCAGGCTTGCAGAACGGCGGATCGGCTTATACTCGAGTCAATAACTTTTTCCAGTTTTGGGGGGTGAAATTGGGGGTCTCGGCTTATACTCGAGTCGGCTTATACTCAAGTATATACGGTAGTTCCCATCTTCAAAAAAGGGAAAAAAATAGATCCAGGAAACTACAGACCTATCAGCCTGACCTCAATACCTGGGAAGATTCTGGAAAAGATAATCAAACAACAAATCAGAGAACACCTAGAGGCAAACAAAGCCATCACCAAAAGCCAACATGGGTTTGTCATAAATAGATCATGCCAGACAAATCTTATTGCATTCTTTGATCAGGTGACAAAATTAGTGGGCCAGAGGAATGCTGTGGATATAATTTACTTGGATTTCAGTAAGGCATCTGATAAAGTAGACCACAACCTACTACTTGATAAAGATATAAAAATGTGGGTTAGACAGCATCACACCATATGGATTCGTAGCTGGCTGACTGACTGTACTCGGCATGTGATTCTCAATGGAATTGCATCTGCATGGACGGAAGTGTGTAGTAGGGTGCCCCAGGGCTCTGTTCTGGGCCCAGTGGTCTTCAACATCTTCATCAATGATTTGGATGAGGGGATAGATGGAGAACTCATCAAATATGCAGATGACACCAAGCTGGTAGGAATAGCCAACACTCCAGAAGATAGGCTTAAGATACAGAAGGGTTTTGACAGACTTGAACGTTGGGCACTATCTAACAAAATGAAATTCAATAATGAAAAAAGTAAGGTTGTACACTTAGGCAAGAAAAGCCAAATGTACAGGTACAGGTGGTACCTTGCTCAATAGTAGTAACTGTGAGAGGGATCTCACAGTCATAGTGGATGATCACTTAAATATGAGCCAGCAGTGTGCTGCAGCTGCCAAAAAAGCCAACACCATGCTAGGCAGCATTAACAGAGGGATAGAAAGATGTTGAGACTATAGAAAGAGTGCAGAGAAGAGCAACAAAGACGATTAGGGGATTGGAGGCTAAAACATATAAGGAACGGCTGATGGAATTGGGTATGTGTAGTTTAATGATGAGAAGAACTAGGGGTGACATGATAGCAGTGTTCCAATATCTCAGCAGTTGCCACAAGGAAGAGGGAGTCAAGCTATTCTCCAAAGCACCTGAAGGCAGGACAAGAAGCAACGGATGGAAACTAATCAAGGAGAGAAGCAAACTAGAACCAAGGAGAAATTTCCTGACAGTCAGAACAATTAATCGGTGGAACAACCTGCCTCCAGAAGTTGTGAATGGTCCAACACTGGAAGTTTTTAAGAAGAGACTGGGCAAAAATTGCTTATCCCATCATGTTATGTCAGTATTTTATCTTTATTAAATTCTAAACTACCAAAATTATATACACTCTTATAGATGAAAATCTGTTTGTCTTTCATTTGTGATAAATCATTTTTGCCATAATTTTCATTTGTATTTTCAAATGCTCTATTATTATAAAAAAACACCAACCAAGTTTCTAACAAAAGGGCTGAATTTTTTAAGAATCTCAATATTTATTATGCCCAATAGCATCAACTATCAATGCTATTGGGCACAATAAACAAAAAAAATTGCTTTGTCACAGCAGTTAGGTGAAATACTCATATGTAATCTCACCTTGGAAAGACAGTATGGTAGAAAGGATACTCACCTTTGCCTTCCATGAACACTACAAAGTTAGCATTAAATTTGTTGGTAGTAAGTTTTTCTTCAAGGTCAAATGTTCGCTTGCCTTCAATTTCATCATCTGAGATGCCATCATCTTCATAGCGTCGCCTCATAGCACCACGCTGTAGAAGCAATGAGAAACTATAAGAATAGGATGAACCATAGTGAAGAATCTAGTAGCCAAAGAGTTCCCAGGATAAGCTATACACATTTTAATTATTAGTTTTAAAAGAGACAAAGATAAAACAATATAGAAAACAAAGGGGGGAAAAAACTAATGTTGAACAAATTATTTATGCAATTGCAATATCAAAACACAAACATAAAATACAATTAATAAACTAAATTTACATAAACAACTATAGTATATGTTCGTTTAGCTATAATTTATCAATTAAGCATTAAAATAGTATTTTCTTGTAAAATAATATGAAAAATAGTTCAAACATATTGTATCTGTTCTTGATTAATAACCCCCTCCCAGTCATATAAAAAAATCACATATTTTTTTATTCCAGTCCTTAATATTTAAGACAATACTTTTCCAATCTTACAGTGCAGGAAAGTCCTTGACATATAACCATTTGTTTAGTGACTATTTAAACTTTTACAATGACACTGAAAAAAGTGACTTAGGACTGTTTTTCTTACTTAAAACTGTTGATTACATGGTCATGTAATCAACATTCAGGTACTTGGCAACCTGCATGAATTTATGACAGTTACACTGTCCCAGGGTCATGTGTAACCTTCCCAGCCAGCTTCTGAGAAGCAAAGCCAATGAGGGTAGCCTGATTCGCTTAATATGAGCATGATTCACTTAACAACTGCAATGATTCTCTTAATACCTGTGGCAAAAAGGAAGTAAAATGAGGCAAAGCTCTCTTAACAACTGCATTGCTTAGCACCACCTGCGATATACACTACATAAGATGGATGTCCAGATATACAATAACCTTGTTTAGCTCACAGCAAAATTGACATAGAAAATAAAACAACACTACTATAGACTTCATGGTGCCTCATTAAGCAGCACTTCCACCACACACTTGCACCATATATTCTTTGGACTCCATTCATATCCTAACTGAACACCTTCTTTCACTTAATGACCTGGTTGTTTCACTTAACAAGCATGGTAAAAAGTGTCACAAATGAATCCAATTTATTTTATGACAGCTTTGACTTATGACCCTAATGGGCAAGGTCCATTAGGGGGGGTCATACCCTGAAGAGTACCTGTATGTAGGATTCATTACTTTTAGGCCAATGTTTCCTAAACCTTTTGCTCTCAGGATCTGAAGAAGCAGCTTTTGTTTGTATGGATTATATTTACTGCATTAAAAATTAAAATTAATCTATTCAAGGAATATTTTATTGTAAAAATAATAAAATTAAACCCATTGGATATTAACATAAAGTATTTATGAAAAAATGATATTTTAGTGAATAAAAAAATAATGAGAAGAGTTACACTGTTTTAAATTTTTGCAAGTGTCTTCACCCCTCTATGGATTACTGCCTTGTCGTGGGGAAGGGGCTTGTGTAACTCAATGAAGCTATGAGCTATGCCATGCAGGGCCACCCAAGACAGGTCATAGCAGAGAGATCTAACACAATGTGATCCACTGGAGAAGGAAATGGTAACCCACTCCAGTATCTTTGCCATGAAAACCCATGGACAGTACAAAAGGCAAAAAGATATGATGCTGGAAGATGAGCCCCTCAGGTCGGAAGGCATCCAATATGCTACTGGGGAAGAGCAGAGGGTTAGTACTAGTAGCACAAGAAAGAATGAAGCGACTGGGCCAAAGCCGAAGAGACGCTCAGCTGTGGATGCATCTGGTGGTGAAAGGAAAATCCAATGCTGTAAAGATTTATTCTCCATAGAAACCTGAAATGTAAGATTCATGAATCAAGGCAAGCTGGACGTGGTCAAACAAGAGATGACAAGACCGAACATCAACATCTTAAGAATCAGCGAACTAAAATGGACAGGGATGGGTGAATTTAATTCAGATGACCATCAGGTATACTACTGCAGGCAAGAATCCTTCAGAAGAAATGGAGTAGCCTTCATAGTCAATAATAGGGTAGGAAAAGCAATACTGGGATACAATCGCAAAAATGACAAAATGATCTCAGTGTGAATCCAAGGCAAACCATTCAATATCACATTAGTCCAGGTCTATGCCCCAACCACTGGTGCTGAAGAGGATGAAACTGACCGGTTCTATGAAGCTCTAAACCACCTTATAGAATTAACACCCAAAAAATGATGTCCTTATCATCATGGGGGATTGGAATGCTAAAGTAGGAAGGCAAAAGATAACCAGAATAACAGGCAAGTTTGGCCTTGGAGTACAAAATGAAGCAGGGCACAGGCTGACAGAATTTTGTCAAGAGAATACGATGGTCATAGCAAACACTCTTTTCCAACAACCCAAGAGACGGCTCTACACATGGACATCACCAGACGGTCAACACAGAAATCAGATTGACTATATGCTTTGCAGCCAAAGATGGAGAAGCTCTATACAGTCAGTAAAAACAAGACCAGGAGCTGACTGTGGCTCAGACCATGAGCTTCTTGTTGCAAAGTTTAGGCTTAAACTGAAGAAAGTAGGGGAAAGCACTAAGCCACTCAGGTATGAATTAAATCATATCCCTGTTGATATACAGTAGAGGTGACAAATAGATTTAAGGAATTAGATCTGATAGACAGAGTGCCTGAAGAACTATGGACCGAGGTTCGCAACATTGTAGAACAGGTAGCAACCAAAACCATCCCAAAGAAAAAGAAATGCAAGAAAGCAAAATGGCTGTCTGGGGAAGCTTTGCAAATAGCTGAGGAAAGGAGGGAAGCGAAAGGCAAGGGAGAAAAAGAAAGATACACCCAATTGAATGCAGAATTCAGAGAATAGCTAGAAGAGATAAGAATGCCTTCTTAAATGAACAGTGCAAAGAAATAGAAGAAAACAATAGAATAGGGAGGACCAGAGATCTTTTCAAGAAAATTGGAGAGATGAAGGGAACGTTTAATGCAAAAATGGGCATGATAAAGGACCAAAATGGCAGGGACCTAACAGAGGCAGAAGAGATTAAGAAGAGGTGGCAAAATTACACAGAAGAACTATACAAGAATGAGCTTAACGTCCCTGATAATCACAATGAGGTGGTCACTGACCTCGAGCCAGACATCCTAGAATGTGAAGTGAAATGGACCTTAGGAAATCTGAACAACAACAAAGCTAGCAGAGATGACAGTATTCCAGCTGAGCTATTCAAAATCTTAAAAGATGATGCAGTAAAAGTGCTACACTCAATTTGCCAGCAAATTTGGAAAACTCAACAGTGGCCACAGGATTGGAAAAGATCAGTTTACATTCCAATTCCAAAGAAAGGCAGTGCCAAAGAATGTTCAAACTATCGCACCATTGCACTCATTTCATATGCTAGTAAAGTTATGTTTAAAGTCCTAAAAGCTAGACTCCAGCAGTATGTGTATTGAGAACTACCAGAAGTACAGGCAGGATTTTGAAGAGGCAGAGGAATGAAAGAGCAAATTGCCAACATATGCTGGATCATGGAGAAAGCTAGGGAGTTCCAGAAAAACATCTACTTCTGCTTCATTGACTATGCTAAAGCCTTTGATTGTGTGGATGACAACAAACTGTGGCAAGTTCTTAAAGAGATGGGAGTACCAGACCATCTTATTTGTCTCTTGAGAAACCTATACGCGAGTCAAGAAGCAACAGTGAAAACTGGACACAGAACCACTGATTGGTTCAAAATTGGGAAAGGAGTCCGGCAAGGCTGTATACTGTCGCCCTGCCTATTTAACTTATATGCAGAGCACATCATGAGAAAGGCAGGGCTAGATGAATCAAAAGTTGGAATTAAGATTGCCGGGAGAAATATCAACAACCTAAAATATACAGATACCACTCTAATGGCAGAAAGTGAAGAGGAACTAAAGAGCCTCTTGTTGCGGGTGAAGGAGAGTGCAAAGGTTGAGTTGAAACTTAACATTAAGAAAACCAAGATCATGGCATCTGGCCCTCTCACTTCCTGGCAAATAGATAAGATCACTGCAGATGGGAACTACAGCCAAGAAATTAAAAGAAGCTTGCTCCTGGGGAGGAAAGCTATGGCAAATCTAGACAACATACTAAAAAGCAGAGACATCACCCTGCCAACAAAAGTGTTGCATTGTATGGCTGTGAAAGTTGGACCATAAGAAAGGCTGAGCGCCAAAGAATTGAGGCCTTTGAACTATGGTGCTGGAGAAGACTCCTGCGAGTCCCTTGGACTGCAAGGCATTTAAACTGGTCAGTCCTAGAGGAGATCAACCCTGACTGCTCTTTAGAAGGCCAGATCCTGAAGCTAAAACTCAAATACTCTGGCCACCTAATGAGAAGGAAGGACTCACTGGAGGAGAGCCTAATGCTGGGAAAGATTGAGGTCAATAGAAGAATGGGACGACAGAGAATGAGGTGGCTGGATGAAGTCACTGAAGCACTAGGTGTGAGCTTAAATGGATTCCAGAAGATGGTAGAGGTCAGGAAGGCCTGGAGGAATGTTGTCCATGGGGTGGTGATGGGTTGGACACAACTTCGCAACTAACAACAAGTGTCTTCAATATCTGGCTAATAATTTTGATTCTGCAGATACCTAAAGTTCCTCAGACCACATAAGAAACAATGACTTAGGCAAAAGGGGTTGAAATATTTTCTTAAGTCCAGAGCAATGAGATAACATTGCTTAAACTCTTCCCAGATAATCAAACTAGGATGTGCCTTGGTCAGTTTCATAAGACCTGCCCAGGTGGAGTTCAACTCCGCTTGAATAGGCTTCACAGCAACTCTGCAAGGGCTCTCTTTGCCCCTTCTTATCCAAGAGTGCCCTGGTAACCCAAAACAGGGTCCATTGGGTAGCTGTCTGCAGATACAATAAGAGCAGCGGAGTGAACTAATTTAGTCTAGTGAAAAAAAAGGACTAGGGGTGACATAATAGCAGTGTCCCAATATTTGAGGGGCTACCACAAAGAAGAGGGGGTTAACCTACTTTCCAAAGCACCAGAAAGCAAGACAAGAAAAAATGGATAGAAACTAATCAAGGAGAGAAACAACCTAGAAGGAGAGAAACTAGAACTAAGGAGAAATTTCCTAACAGTGAGAACAATGAGCCAGTGGAAAGGCTTGCTTACGGAAGTTGTGGGTGCTCCGTCACTGGAGGTTTTTAACAAGAGATTGAACAACCATTTCTCTGAAATGGTAGGGTTTCCTGCCTGAGCAGGGTGTTACACTAGAAGACCTCCAAGGTCCCTTCCAATTTTGTTACTCTGTTATTAACTCACTTTGCTGCTTTTATTATCACATGTTAAGTCCTAATGAAGGCTCTTACTTATATCTGGTTGGCATCACCGTTCATCTTTCTCTAGTGGGCTATAAGTCTCTCTTAGTTCTGTTCATCTCCCAGAACTCCTGTGTAGACCAGGATACTGTGCAGAACACACAACTGCTAAGTCCACAGAGGCAGAATTACTGGAATATGCTCATTTCAAGTCATGATTAAGGCCTCAGCTGAACCATGAAACAGAGCTTCAGGAATAACTCCAGATTTTCTCTGAAACCCTACTAGGTTCATCAGTAACCTGGGATAGGCCAATGAAGACCTTTAGGTGTCCTAGAACTCCAGGATCAAAAAGTCATAACCTGTCTACGGCACGGGACTGCGGCTAACATCCCTGAACCTCTGATCATGTTACTATGGCTTAGTTTAAGCAGTAAGAGAAGCAGTACAGTACATACCCAAAGACTAATCAACAGTTATTCCATACATTCTAATTCTGCTTTTACATATGAATAAAGCAAATAACACAGAACAGTTCAGAACACAGCTCAAGAGATAGCCAATTTTGCAGTGAATATTTTCCTATTTCCACAGCATTTTCTATTTTTCCTTATCTGCTTAATATTTTTAGTAAATGTAATAAAATTTTAATAATTTTATTTATAAAAACTAACATGGGTTAATTGCATAAGATGATGATTTATTTCCTATAGGCAGCTTTGCCTATATGACAAGGTTCATTCTACCCACTAATGCCCAGTTCTTCTGCAAAATGTATACACTAAGCAGTTTATAAAAATAAACAGCAAAACTAGTGCAGCAATAAAATATATATTGTATATACCTGATAATGTACATTTTTATGCATTATTAAAGTGTAAAAGAACATGTTATAGCCCTCTTTCCAAATCTCAGCGCTTAATGCACCCAAGGTTTTATTGAAACCAACAGACTCAAGGATGCAATAGGCAGAACTGGTGTCCTCTTGTCCATCACTTCCAACTTTAGAATGCACAGCCTGAATGTCTGCAGAGAGCTACACTGAGCCATGCAATTATGGCTCATGTATCCTTTAATGCAAAGAACACATTATTAAATAGCCTACATAAATAGGACCCTAAGTCATTTAATACACAATATTGAGGTAGCCTTGTTTGTTGGGATCTTCCAGATTCCTTAGAGATTTAGAGCATCCCTAGACAGACTGTTTTATTTGCATTATGTTGCTGTAGAAACATAACTGGTTGTAAACAAGGTACATTATCTCTTATCTTAAGCTCTACTTTCAAAATCACATCTGAAAAAGCCTCAGCATCCAGCTCAAAAGACAGAAGACTATTTGGATTTGTTCAGCTTATGCTTAGATAGTTCCCTATATCAAACATCTCCTGGACTCCATACATAGTCCAAGATGGTCCTAATATATAGTTTAGCCTATGTTTGAGTCTGTTTTATGGTTTTATGTTGAGGAAATCAACAAATATTTTTGATCTTAAATATTTTGATAGCAATAGCATGTTTTATTTTTTCTACTGCTAACAAGCTTTGTAAAATAAATGCATCTATTCAGCCAATATTTAATTTCAGATTACAGTTTTGCCGACTGATTAAGGGGAATAAATAGCAAAAGAGCTGGGACTGGGAATTCTCAAAAAAACCTTTTCTCTTGGTCATACAGGCAGTATAGATGTCAGGGGGAAAAAGATGAAACGAGTCTAGCAATAGTAGCATTTTTGATCAATAGTACCAAGTTTGCATTTGGAAACAATAGCTGTTCTGTTACTTTAAATATTTTGGCAACTATCAGTTATTACACAAAAGAGGGGAATAACAACAACAATGCTGGGAGGGACCTTGGAGGTCATCTAGTCCAACCCCCTGCTCAGGCAGGAAACCCTATATCATTTCAGACAAATGGCTGTCCAGTCTCTTCTTAAAAACTTCCAATGTTGGAGCATTCACCGCTTCTGGAGGCAGGTTGTTCCACTGGTTAATTATTCTAGCTGTCAGGAAGTTTCTCCTCAGTTCTAGCTTGCTTCTTTCCTTGATTAGTTTCCATCCGTTGCTTCTTGTCCTGCCTTCAGACACTTTGGAGAATAGCTTGATTCCCTCTTCTTTGAGATATTGGAACACTGCTATCATGTCCCCCCTTGTCCTTCTCTTCATTAAACTAGACCACAGGTCTGCAACCTGCGGCTCCGGAGCCGCATGCGGCTCTTTCGGCCATCTCCTGCGGCTCCCAGTCCTCTGCCATGTGCAGTCCAAAAAAAAAAGTGGGACTAAAAAAGTTCAACCAATCAATTCAAACATACAGGGTAGGTGCATAGCTCGCCTTGGCTCCACTCTTCAGTCAAACTGTGTTCTGCGCATGCGCGCATGTACGCGCATGTGCACACATTTTTTGCGGCTCCCAGTTTTCCCTTTTGTGAGGGAACCGGTTCCGAGTGGCTCTTTCACTGTTTCAGGTTGCTGAGCCCTGAACTAGACATACCCAATTCCAGCAACAGTTCCTTATATGTTTTAGCCTCCAGTCCCCTGATCATCTTTGTTGCCCTTCTCTGTACTCTTTCTAGAGTCTCAACATGTTTTTTACATCATGGTGACCAAAACTGGATGCAGTATTCCAAGTGTGGCCTTACCAAGGCCTTGTAAAGTGGTATTAGTACTTCACGTGATCTTGATTCTATCCCTCTGTTAATGCAGCCTAGCACTGTGTTGGCTTTTTTGGCAGCTGCAGCACACTGCTGGCTCATATTGAAGTGATTGTCCACTAGGACTCTGAGATCCCTCTCACAGTTACTACTATTGAGCAAGGTACCACCTATACTATACCTGTACATTTGGTTTTTCTTGCCTAAATGTAGAACCTTACTTTTTTCACCACTGAATTTCATTTTGAAAGAGAGGTTAGGCTAAGTCTTAAAAGCAGTTGAAGTAAGAATGAAGACAGCACTCCATTAGTCCTCACAATCATGCTGAAGGTAGAGTTGAAAAGTAGCTTTCCCAGTATCATGACCTTACAGGCTGTTCTGTAGCAGAAGGGAGGGGAGAGTTAATTTTGTTCCCTCCTCAGTCAAAAGACCAATTATAAATCTCATGGGGGATTAGTCTTTGCTAATTTCTCCAGGCTTCGGACACTTGGATCAGATACATGGAGTGAGAAGGACCATAAATTTGTTATCACTCTGTCAGGAAAAGAAATAGGATTCTGGTGCTTAAGAACTGTTGCTGCTGCAGTTTCTTTGGCCACTGATCCTAAGCTGGGGGAGGTGCAGGATTGGCTAGCTGGGACATGTTCTGACCCATCTGCTCTGATTAATAAATTAAGTACCTAGTGGTCCACCTCAACTTAGACTTATATACCGCCTAACAGTGTTTTACAGCCCTCTCTAAGCGGTTTACAGAGTCAGCATATTGCCCCCAACAATCCGGATCCTCATTTTACCGACCTCGGAAGGATGGAAGGCTGAATCAACCTTGAGCTGGTGAGAATCAAACTGCTGAATTGCGGGCAGCCAGCAGTCAGCAGAATTAGTATTGCATTCTAATCACTGCGCCACCATGGCTTAGTACGTATTTCTGATAGCTATACTACTTGATTCTGATACTTGAGCAGAATAATAGCAACTTGATCCACTGTCAGCCAATCTACCAAAGGATCACATAGTGTAGGAAGTCTGAAGTCATTTTTTTTCTCCCTTGAAGCAAGAGAAACTTGCTTCAATGGAGCAGTGGGCTAATGCCTCCTTAAGTAACACCAGCTGCCTGCAATTAGTGCAGGTTCGAGTCCCACCAGGCTCAAGGTTGACTCAGCCTTCCATCCTTCTGAGGTAGGTAAAATGAGGACCCAGATTGTTGGGGGCAATTAAGCTGACTTTGTAATAATGCTGCTTGGGGTGTGTGTGAAAGCCCTAACAAGCAGGCATATACATAGAATGAAGGCTATTGCTAAGCACATTGATTTGTGCTTTAGATTGTAAGCCGCCCTGAGTCTTCAGAGAACGGTGGGATATAAATGGGATTTTTTAAAAAAACTTTCTTAAGGAATTTGGTGCTCTTATGAGAAATCAAAAATTTCACATCAGTAGATGAAGTGCTTCTTTATACAAAATATAAGATTGCTTACAATGAATAAGCAAGCTTATATATCACAAAGATCAACTTGTACAGGCTAGAATCTACATCTATGTATTACCTGCTGCCCATTTCTTATGCTAGTTTACAAATTACAGGTAGTCCCAAGAGTTTTGATTTTGTCTCTTTCCAGCCTTTGCAACTCACAACTTCAATTTCAATCCTACCATTAAATATGTGATTGGCTAATACAAATTTCTAAAAAACAAATTGAATGGCTCTTTTTGCCTCTGTACAGTCCTCAACTTACAACAGTTTGTTTAATAAGCGTTCAAAGTTACAACAGCACTGAAAAAAGTGACTTATGATCATTTTTGACACTTGTGGTCATTGAAACATCCCCATGGTCACATGATTTACATTCGAATGCTAGACAACTGATTCACATTTATGACGATTGCAGTGTCCCAGGGTCATGTGATCACCTTTTGCAACCTTCTGACAAGCAAAGTCAAGGGGGAAACAAACTTAACAACTGTGTTACTAATTTAAGAACTGAAGTGATTCACTTAACAAATGTGGCAAGAAAAGTAAAAAATGGGGCAAAACTCAAAAAGTTTTTCACTTAGCAACATAAATTTTGGGCTCAATTGTGGTCCTAAGTTGAGCACAATCTATAATTGAAACAGCTTATTTGTGCAGTAAATAAAAAACTACTAGTGAGTTAACAATCTCTGGAATACTCTTAAGACAATAGAAGAATCCTATATTAAATATTTTAACTGACTCCAATAAATGTGAAATAAACATTCTAAATATTTTTAAAAATCACTCTCAACTTTTGTATGTTTTTAAAGCTCTAAATACTTCAAAAGAGTTCCTTCAATAACTGGGAAAATTTGGAATCTTAGAAATCAACTAATGACCATGAAAAATCCAAAATCCAAAGCTTTCTCAGCAGTTATTTCAAACTACAGAATGGCCCATCTTGAGACAGGGAAGTGATTCCTCTCTTTTACAGATGATCTAAAAATATTTTGTTTCATCAAGCTTTTAAAATAATGATTTCCTGCTTTAAGATACTCCGTGTAGGTTTTCCACCTCTGGAGTCCAATGGATACATTTGGAAAATTGAGAACATGTGAAGAAGTTACCAGATTTTTAAATGATAGCCGTATATGGAAATCTCACAAAGTACTGTAGTTTTTAATACATGCATTTTTTTCTACGATATTTTCTATACTAGTAGAACATGGCTTCAGAAAACAGGACATAGATATGAATACACATTAAAACTTAAAATAGATATTCTATTCTAACACCCTCATTATGCCCTGAAATATTAATAGAGATACAGCTAATTTCAACAATTTTTAGAACAGAAAATTCAAAGACAGAAAAAAATATGAACTATATAGCCCTCTCTGATACAAGGATATAGCCAGAGAGGTGTTTGCCTCTTGGAGAAAACTATCTAAGAAAACCTTATATACAGTATAGTAATATTAAATAGTCCTCAAAACAGGCAAAGTTGGACTTAACTAAAATAGCATTGCAAAAAAGATTAGAGCCAAGCTTATTTTCAGTGTAAGTTTAATTCTTCGAGCAAACAAACACTATTCTGTACCAATTTTGCATTTTGTAAAACCCAAAAAAATCAGGCAAAATTTCTGTTAAGAAAATATAAATCTTTAGACAGCTGCAAAGTGTAACAATTCTCATAGTACTATAAAAACAAAAATGTAATGTATTTTAATGAGTTTAAGAATCCACATTTTACTTATATATAAAAATAAAAGGCTTGTTTTATAGTCAATTGTTGTGTTCTCCAAAATGCAAATGTTTGTGTGACAGATGGAAAATTGTACATATATACATTATTGACAACTAGAAACTATGCATGTAGTCCACTGTGATTTGTAACACAAATTGTTAACAGTCCTGCTTAAGAATCTTTCCTGAACTTCAAAACATACATTTTCACACTTCCAAGATACTTCTCACTTACAGTCCCCATTTTTAATTTACAGTAGACAAAGAAATAAACTGATTTTTCTTTTATTCCTAAAATTTTATACAGTATTGAATTCCTCATTCTTCTTCTCCTTAAGAACTTTTAGTCTTAAGAGAATCACTTTAGTAGGAAACCTTAAAACATTCTAACAGCCAATCTCATTCTGATTGTCTATGGAGATTCTCAGTCATCCAGGTCATGGTTGTCCCAAAGGTGCTTTTTCAGGAGGCAACTGGACTTTCTTGTTTTTTTCTTTGAAGACGTTTCTCTTTTGGAGAGTTGTTGAGACCTTCAACAATGAAGGGACACAGGGCAGAAAACATCCTGCAGCCAAGAAGGCTCCACACATATCTGCACTGCTCAGGTGACCCTGAGGACATAGGTAAACCTCCAAATGGCCTCAACGACACTCTAAAACAGACATGTCAAACACAAGGCCCGGGGGCCGGATGTGGCCCGTGAAGTGGTTTCATGTGGCCCGCAAAGCCATCCTGGAAACAGTGAGGGAACAGCCCCCACTACCTTGGCCCTGGCCCAGAGACTCTCCTTCTGCCAGAGACCCTCAGATATGTCCCACTCCTGCCCAGGCCCCCATAGGCACCCTTGATGCGAACGATGTAGAGCTGGCCACGCCCACCCAGTAGGCCACACCCACCCTGGCCATATCCACCCGGCCCCCTGAGGGCAACCGCAATGCTGATGCGGCCCTCAATGAAATTGAGTTTGACACCCCTGCTCTAAAAGAATGCAAACAACCAGCTGTCTGAAAGGAATATAAAT
Organism: Vipera berus; assembly: GCF_964194415.1. Classification (NCBI taxonomy): domain Eukaryota; kingdom Metazoa; phylum Chordata; class Lepidosauria; order Squamata; family Viperidae; genus Vipera; species Vipera berus. The sequence continues at coordinate 119,422,467 of NC_138202.1, read as the reverse complement.
CCTTCCATTCTCCACCATCCAGTCAGAACTGAAGAAGCTTCTTGGATGAGAAGCGAAATGTCTTCAAAGAAAAACAAAAACAAAAAAGTCCAGTTGTCTCCTGAAAAAGCACCTTTGGGACTATCATTTTGATTGTTTTGTTACAGATCTCTTACTTAGCAGCACCATTAATATTATTTGTCATTATTTCCTAGGCAAAAGGTATTATTTATTTTATATCCCACCTTTATTATTTTATAAATAACCCAAGGCAGCAAACATATTGATCCATCCTCCTATTTTTTCCACCATAATAACCCTATGAAGTGAGTTGGTCTGAGAGAGAGTGACTGGCCCAGTCACCCAGTCAGCTTTCATGCCTAAGGTGGGATTAGAATTCAAGTCTCCTGGACTGTAGCTTGGTGTTAAAAATTTAGGATAATAGATAATAATATAGAAGTATTTCTGTTGCATGGTATAATATATACAGTGAGGGGGAAAAGTATTTGTTCCCCTGCTGATTTTGTACGTTTGCCCAGTGACAAAGAAATGATCAGTCTATAATTTTAATAGTAGATTTTAACAGTGAGAGACAGAATAACAATAATACAAAAATGCATTTCAAAAGTTATAGATTTGGATTTTAATGAGTGAAATAAGTATTTGACCCTTTCCCAAGACATGACCTAGTACTTGATGGCAAAGCCCTTGTTGGCAATCACAGAGGTCAGACGTTTCTTGTAGTTGGCCACCAGGTTTGCACACATCTCAGGAGGGATTTTGGCTGTTTGGCAGCTCGAACCTTCAGCTCCCTCCACAGATTTTCTGTGGGATTAAGGTCTGGAGACTAGCTAGGCCACTCCAGGACCTTTATGTGCTTCTTCTTGAGCCACTCCTTTGTTTCCTTGGCCATGTGTTTTGGGTCATTTTAAGGCTGGAATAGCCATCCACGACCCATTTTCAGTGCCTTGGCTGAGGGAAGAAGGTTCTCACCCAAGATTTGATGATACATGGCCCCGTCCATTGTCCCTTTGATGTGTTGAAGTTGTCCTGTCCCCTTAGCAGAAACCCCCCCCCAAAAGCATAATGTTTCTACCTCCATGTTTGATGGTAAGGATCACAGGCAGCCTCCTCCTCCTCCTAATATGGCGACTGAGTTGATGCCAATGAACTCAATTTTGGTCTCATCTGACCACAATTGCGGGAGTTGCAGGATTTCCATCCTTCACGGCGTAGTCTGTTACCAATTGTTTTCTTGGTGACTATGGTCCCAGCTGCCTTGAGATCATTTGACAAGATCCTCCTGTGTAGTTCTGGGCTGATTTCTCACCATTCTCATGATCATTGAAACTCCACAAGGTGAGATCTATCATGGAGCCCCAGACCGAGGGAGATTGACAGTTATTTTGTGTTTCTTCCATTTGCGAATAATCACACCAACTTTTGTCACTTTCTCACCAAGGTGCTTGGCAGTAGTCATGTTTTGCGAAGGGGTCAAATACTTATTTCACTCATTAAAATGCAAATCAATTCATAACTTTTTGAAATGTGTTTTTCTGGATTTTTTTGTTGTTATTCTGTCTCTCACTGTTAAAATAAACCTACCATTAAAATTATAGACTGATCATTTCTTTGTCAGTAGGCAAACGTACAAAATCAGCAGGGGATCAAATAATTTTCCCCCTCACTCTATATCTCCCTGACTTTTCCACCAAGCCCTTTAACATGCACCAAAATGAAGTATAATGTCTGATTTTTGGCTTTCTGCAAGATAAATACATGGTTATTTTTAATATTGAAGAGGTTAACCTTCAAAACAGCAGCAAAAATGTGAAATTAAAATAATAACATATATAATATGTTTCCGTGAAGAAATTCTTCAGAGCTACAAGAATACTGTTTTCCTCATACTGCATCTTGAGAGACAACACTATCAAGCTATTATGAAACAACCAAACTAACAGACCATAATAGCTTACATTGATATTTTCAAAATAGAACAATGCAGGTCAGTCAGTAATAACACTTAAAATGCCTGAAAAAAATCAAGGACACCAATAAATGAATAAAAAACTAAATTAGCTGTATTTACACCAACAAAAGCAGTTATGAAAGAGGTATGCATTTTCCCCCCTAAGCAATTACCTATGACCTAAGTTAAAAGCATGCTGAACTGATAATCATAACAAAGAAAATTTTGTGAATTACATGTATGGTAAGTAAGTGTATTAGTTGTATAAACAATTTTCAATGTAGCTGTCAAGGAAATTTACAAAGGAATATATTCCATCTGTTTCCTCTATTCTGCACAAAAGCCTATTTTACGCCTTTTTTAAAAAAAATCCCATTTATATCCCGCCCTTCTCCGAAGAGTCAGGGCGGTTTACAATCTAAAGCACAAATCAATGTGCTTAGCAATAGCCTTCATTCTATGTATATGCCTGCTTATTAGGGTCCCCCCCAAGCGGCATTATTACAAAGTCAGCTTATTGCCCCCAACAATCTGGGTCCTCATTTTACCTACCTCGGAAGGATGGAAGGCTGAGTCAACCTTGAGCCTGGTGGGACTCGAACCTGCACTAATTGCAGGCAGCTGGTGTTACTTAAGGAGGCATTAGCCCACTGCTCCACCAAGGCTCTTTTACCATGATACTGCCTTATTGAAAATTGTCTCAAATCCATATTTGCATAAAACTGAAGCTTGAGACACATTAGCTGGGGATACTAGTTTCCAAATATGTGGACTCTGATACTTAATAGTTGACCCTTAATCTCCATCTTAATGAGGCCAAATAATTGAAAGGCGGCATCCATCCATCCATCCAATGCATGCATGTAATCATCCCCCTATCTGTGACACTGAGTAACAAGATTTTCACAAAAGACAATGTCCTGTTTCATAGACTGGGTTCAAAAACTTGCTAACTCAAAATGATATATTTGTTATGGCTTAGATATGTTATGGTCCTTAAACTATGACTTGTACAAACTCAATCAAACTCAATATATGTGTTTTTCAATTCATAGTTTAAGCATTATAATTATTTACTGTTACCCCTCAGAATTGCTGTTGGGAGATGGACAGCAATATACACTGATTTTTTTTTATTTTACAACCCTGTAATCCTTTTTTATGAGGGTAGAGTCAGAGCGACTGAATGGAGCTGAGCCTTTACTGGCCAGATGCTCTTCCTTACACTTACCGGTAAGTGGAGTTCACAGCAGATATTTTCTCTGTTGGGCTGCCTAGGATTGAACTCTCAACCTTCAAGTAGGAGGTGAGCGTCTTCAGCTCTAGGGCACCAATCTGCTCTAGCCATATACACTGATTAATAGCTTAGCATGACAAGTTTAGCAAAGATTTAGCAAAACAGTTAACGAAAAAATCCCAGTTAAACTGGGCAGGTTTAAAGTTAACTACTTCCTTTTCCTTTTTCCAGGTGAAGCATATGAAAACATATTTTTAAAAAAACATATTTTTACACACAGGCGCCCATATACTAAATCAATACTTTAATTGTAACTGAATAAGAGACAAGAGGTAAGTATTTTCTATTGAATACTTCTTATAATCTAGCTACTCAAACTTTTTGCCTTAAAAGAAGTTTTATGCCACCACTGTTTTTGTAAACTTGTGTATTTCTGTTGAATCAGCCAAATAGGTTGTCTTTCAGACAGCATTCTCTAAAATTTTATAGTGATTCCAACGAGTGGGTATTGTGAGACCTGCAGGCTTCATAACATCTTGGTAACCATTCTTTAATCCCCAATTGTACCATCAATGTTCAACAATGTGCTTTTTCATTTTTGTTTTCTATTAAAACATGCAAATTAAGAAAAGTCTTAACAAATGAATGTAGCACTCAAATCCGCCCCTGCCCCCTGGAAAACAGATCTAAGATTTACAGTTCCACTGTCTATGACATAATTATCAATTTATTCCTCCCAAAGAGATATAATGCAGTCTTTTAGTACAAAATATTTTCCCAAAATATTGTTGTAAAGGATTATTCAATAAAATTACTAAAAGCAAGCCTTCCCTGCCCATAAAAAGGTTTGCATGCTTCCAATCTTCTGTCTATAGTTGTCAATAAATGCAGATCTTTGGGATACAACTCTCATTACTTGCAAACATTATGTTACTATACTGTAAGCCAAAAAAGTGATGTCAAATTCATAATAGTGTACAGTTTCTGTGAGTGGCTACAGCTGATGAAACCATGCCATGTGAATTATACAAGTATTTCAAACATTGGAGCCCCTTATATATATATATATATATATATATATATATATATATATATATATATATATATATATATATATATATATATATATATATATATATATATATATATATATATATATATATATGTGTGTGTGTGTGTGTGTGTGTGTGTGTGTGTGTGTGTGTGTGTGTGTGTGTGTGTAAATTACTAACAAAGAATTAAGAATTTACACAAATATATGAACTGTCCAGTGTGACTACAGCCTGTTCGATGGCCTTTGAGATAAGGCTGAAAACAGGAAATAAAGATTTGCCCCATGTTTGGGGCCTAGCAAGGTAATCTAAGAGTTAACATATGACACATATTTCTCCCCTTGCAAAAAGGCTAACAAAGCGAGAGAGAACCTGTGGCTCAAGAAGTAAAAACACTGCCTAACGTGCAAGCAGCCCAGGTTCGAATCTCAGAAGGGTATGACTGACTGATGAGGACTAATGAGTCCGAAATGCATATCAGCCTCCCTAAATTCTTTGTTAGTAATTTACACAAATATATGAACTGTCCGGTGTGACTACAGCCTGTTCGATGGCCTTTGAGATAAGGCTGAAAACAGGAAATAAAGATTTGCCCCATGTTTGGGGCCTAGCAAGGTAATCTAAGAGTTAACATATCACACACACACACACACACACACACACACACACACACACACACACACACATATATGTGTGTGTGTGTGTGTGTGTGTGTGTGATCTCTTCCTCTCCATGTTCTTCATATTTACCACTTAAATAATGGTTGTGTTCATATAAGGAACTAACCTATGATTTGTTCATACGTTTGCTGAATAAGCAATAAGCCAGAAACAGAAAAACTACTTTATGGCTTAGAGCAGAGTTTGTACCCATTCACAATTATGTGTTTTGAGTGTAAGTGTGCAGGTAATGAAATTATTATATTGAAAAATGAGTCTGCTCATTTGCAGTAGTAAAAATGTATATGCATAATAAAACCATAATTTTACAGAATTTCATTCAGTAGAAATCAGATGCAACAGACAAAATTTCACTTCAGCTTTCTCCCCAGGGAGAATTCCATTATTTGGCTAAGTAATTTACATAAATTTATATGTGATTTAATTCATTTTAAGTACACTCAGATCTAACATTAAATAGAAATTTTACTGCATTCTCTAATCCTGTTTGAATGGGCTCTATATTAGATATATACATAAATATATACATTTTATTTGTTGAGTTGCTTGCCTTGTGATTATGTATTTTCTATAAGATTCTCCCCATCCCAGTCCACTGCCATATTAGATATTACGTCTGTAGTAATATTTTGTTTTAGAGTTAACACTAATAATGCAGTGAAATTCATTTTTAAACACACCAAATAGAAAAACTACAGCCAACTGTACAGCAAACAAATCATTATGAAGAAAGGGTTTTCTGTAATTAGTTTCAGTACCAATGGTCCACATTTACCCTTTTCAACAAAGAGCTCTATCTACAGACATTTATTGTTCTCAACTCTCCTTCCACAATAAAATAAAATCTGCTCCCCAAACTCACTCCATACAATATACGCCTCCTATCTTAAACTAACTTACTCCAACCTTCTGAAACCTAGTGAATATTAAATTAAGGTTGAGCACTATTGTTGTTCCCATTAGATACAGGCGACTTAATACAATGTTGGAAGACCTTACAGGTCTTCTAATCCAAGCCCAGGCTCAATACCATTTCAAACAAGTGGCTGCCCAATCTCTTCTTAAAAACCTCCATCGATGGAGCACCCATTACCTCTGACAGCACGGTATGTTTACCGCTTTAAGTTATCTATGAAAAAAATAATAATACAAGCAGGATAAAAAAATCTAAAACAAAAAGTATGTCATAAGGCCTTAGGGTAGAACAAGTTTATCAACAGGAGGAAAAACTGCCAAAGATGAAATTGGTGCTTTATCCTAAGCTTTGGCAGACTTCTAAGATAACCTTTATTGTCATTTTTTACTGTGGGCAGACTGGCGCACATTAAAAATGAAATTCTGTTGCCTACTCTCAAAAGTGTACACATACATCACACACATACAAACATGCTATATACAACATCAGCCTTCCATCCTTCCGAGGTAGGTAAAATGAGGACCCAGATTGTTGGGGGCAATTAAACTGACTTTGTAATAATGCCGCTTGGGGTGTGTGTGAAAGCCCTAATAAGCAGGCATATACATAGAATGAAGGCTACTGCTAAGCTTGTAAGCCGCCCTGAGTCTTCGGAGAAGGGCGGGATATAAATGGAATTAAAATAAATAAATAAATAAATAAATAAATAAATAAATAAATAAATAAATAAATAAATATGCATAGACCTACACCCTTACGTATAAATACGTATAAATCACTGACCATCTTGAATACATAGCGGAAAGAGGAAGCTTGAGAGTTCACAAGGTTAATACTGTATGGAACAAAACTGTCACTGAATCTGGTTGTTCTGCTTCGGATATCACGGAGCCTCCACCCAGAAGGTAGCAAGGAAAACAGGTTGTGAAGAGGATATGAAGTGTCCCAGACAATCCTGTGGACCCTGCTCAAACAACTCTTATATATGACAGAGAAAGGCAGAACTGAGATTTTAGGATTCCTTCTCCAATATTCTTCTCCAACTGTAATCAGTGAGAAGACAATTAGGTATACTAGCTACAGGGCTATGGGCACGCATGGGAATTGGAAAGGGAAACTAAGTTGGATAATCTCCAAGAACAGACATCACTCTCTTGCTGCCCTCACATGGGGGGATCTAAAATAGGACATTTCTGAGATATGGTCTCAGGGAACTGCAGCCAAGGAGTGCTTTTCAACCTTTTTCTTGGAATTCTAGTTCTTTATACTTCAGTAGTAACTAATATTGCTTCCTCTACAAATTATTTTAGTAGCAAATATTCTTCCTTCCCCTTTATATTTTTTTATATTCATTCTACAAAGCTTGAGGATGAATTTTGATAGCATATAATAGAATGCGTGAAGTTTGATAAAATAATTAAAATATAAACAATTCTTTTTCTGTGGGAATAGAATTAGTTCTCGAGTATTACAAAATTCACACAGAACTGGCGGGCTGATTTCCTAAACTGTTATGATCTCGGCACTTCAATAATCCAGATGTGTTCAATTATACATTATTATTTAATATTCCAGATATATTTAATATTCCACTATGTATAAATGACATAACATAGAACCAGGTCGTGATACACAGGTGGTGATATTTCAAAGTCTTGAGTAGATCCTTTAAATGCCAGTCCAAAAGTTGTCATCAAACCGTGTTTTTAAAAATGACAAGGAACTTATTAAAGATGTGTAATATGCAGATGTGAATTCTAATTATGTTTAAATCAAGTTTTCAATTCAAACTAATTACTGTTAGATAGCTCCCAGCACACAAAGTCCAAAGGCTCTCTTTAAAGATATATTTGTTTTGGGCTCAGCCTACTCATTATAATAATATATGTGTGAACCAGTCCAATGTTATTAGTTTAAAAACAATTCTAAAAATCTTAACTTGTATCTGTATACATGCAATGAATGCGCATATATTAAAATTAGTGAGGACACTCATAGTAAAAGGTTATTTGAAAATACAGTCACAACAGTGCTGTTTTAAATATTAAACTTCTATCTTTAGTAGCTAGAAGAAAAGGTTCCTACCAATTTTAGAATGTGATGATGCTGACAACTAATAGCAGCCAAGCAGGGTCAGCATACTTAACACTAACTGATTCACATTTCTTAAGGAAGAGAATGGCAAATATTTATTGTTCAGTATGTAAGTTATTCAAAATTACTAGCATGTAACAAAACTACACTTTTCTGAAGTTTGGCAGCCCTCAGCTTAATTTTAAGTACATATATCTACTTTGTTGAAACCTCAAGTTGAACATACCATATCTTAAAATATGCACTCCAACTTTGCCTTACAATGCTGTTGTAACATTTCCAGGGAGAGGATTGGTCTAGACCTGACATGTCAAACTTGCGACGTCATGTGATGTTGCATGATGTATTGCAACTTTTCCCCCATTGCCGGCAATGGGGTGCACGCAGTTTCAGTATGACGCATCCGGCCCATGGGCCAGCATTTTGACATGCCTGGTCTAGATAATCTGCATGGAACCTTACAGCTTACAGTCTACGGTTCTATACATGACCATTCTAAAATAAATTATTTATGACTAAACTTTTAGATCTGAATTTCCACTCTTCTGGAATCAACACAAAGGTTCAAGGCATATAAAGATTGCCTCACAGATAAGAAATAGTATGCACTCCATTGTAATTATGCTTGATAAATAATTGCTATTACGACCATTTTATCCATTAAAGTATCTGAAAATACAGTCATATTCAGTTTTGAGTACACAAGTGCATACCTTCACTTTGCTCCTAACATATCACAATCTTAATATGACAAGCAATAATCACAATTCCATATGGTATTTCGTTTCCTGAACTCATGCTCTTTTGATAGTTCAATACATAAGTTCTCTTATTAAGGTGTTACACTAGCACCCTTATCCCAAAAATTCAGATGAATTAACATCTAATTATCCTTAGTTAATTATATATTGGAAATGCTTTATTGGAATGTGGGTTATTCTATCCTTTTTAACTCTAGCACTCACAGTCTGTTTTTAAAGAATGTAAGCTGGACATGATCTTTGATTAATCTTCAATAAAAAGACATTTCACTGATACTGGAGTATCCACCAAGCATGCCTGAGGTCTATAAAAGTATAATCCAAAGAAGTCTTTTGAATTACTATAAAAATAGAATGAGAGGAAAAATGCATGATTTTTCAGATTTTAGAATTTAAAGCATCACATTACATTATTCCTAGAAGATAATGGAGCCAACAGATTTAAGCATAGCATGCTTTTTGCAACACATTCCACTCAATAAAATGCTGCATATCAAATCAGTTGGAAAGTAGTCTAGCATAGCTGGACAGTGGTCAAATTCAAAAGCGAAGAGTAGGGACAGAGATATAGCACCTTTTGACAGGTCCTTAAATCAACTGTGTCTTTATTTGGGACTGTAAAGGAAAGACACAATTTCTTAAAGAAGTTACAAACAAGTGTTATGTGAATACAATGCATGATTTCAATCACCTTTTCTCCTTTGATTCCAGATCACTGCACACTCAAAGATAGCATCAGGACTCATCAGATGAAGTCAAATCATTCTGAACACAAATACAATCAACTTCTCAGGAAGGCTTTTTTGACTTCCCAGTTTAAAAACTTGAGCTTTCCTGGTGGTTTCTCTTTGAAATATGAACCAACACAATCATGCTTTTTTTCAGTATTAGCTAAACATTCCTTTTATTACAACTTTTTCAGAGTTCTGAAAAAAGTAAGAGAATATTTTAAAATTGAGAAAAGCATTGTATCTATATTTTTATTTTTTCCTCATACTCTACCAAACACAGTGACATCAACTTTCCTAGTATTTCTTCAAAAGGTATACCTAAACCATTTATTTTGGTTAGAGTGCAAGTTATGTTAAAGTGATCTGACCAATCTCTAACAACTATAAAGCCACATTTGAAAGTGAACGTATTGAACATTAGAGTATACATGTGTAAAGTATACATGGTTGAAGTGAAACATAAAAAGAGCACACACTAACCAGTCGTTTGCTGTAACGGATCCGTTCTTCTTCAGGTTCCATCTCAGACTCTTCTGATGAGAGTGAGAAGGATATATCAGAACTACTATCTTCTTCCTGTTCCTCCTTGACATCAGAGAAAGGAAACACTATATAAGAAATTCTCCTTTAATACTTTCTTTAGGCCTTCCAAAACATGTCACACCTTCAGATGTTTTGAATTTCAGTTTCTGCCACCCATACTGATCAGAAAATAGTTATCATTCAGGTAACTAGAGTGTTTGCAATCTAAATATAATCTGGCAGTTGCATAAGAGAAGCATACCAATGTATTTATTAAATTTATAAGGCTATGCAACTCCATCATAACTCTGGATAGCATAAGACACTAAAATGATATAAACATAACAACATAACAATCTACCATACAGATCTACCACCAACCACGGTCTAAGGCTTGAGAGAATAGTCATGTTTAAACCACCAGAGGTCTAGGGGAGGGACTGGTGGCATATAAATTTAATAAATAACAATCATTTGAAAAAAGGTAGGCTAAGGGTCATATGAATTCATATAGCAAGTGCTGTGATAGAGGAGGCCTCCTTTTCATCAGGTGACACTGATCAATGGGAACTCAGAGCATGTCAACTATGTCCAATTGTACAGGAAGGGGAGAAATGACAGAAGACAGATGGTTCTCAGATTACCAAGTCCTATACCATGAAGACTTTATAAGTGTCATCAATACTTTGAGTTGCATCCAGAAGCTTACCGAAAACCAGTGCAACTTATGAATCAGACATGTTACATTCTGCCTGTCCTACTGCATTCTAAACCAGTTGCTTCTGTGTGTGTGTGTGTGGGGGGGGGGTGTCTTCCAAAATTTGTCCAGTCCTAATGCACAGGTGTATATTGATCTATGGCACACAATACATTCTGTTTTTTAAATGGGTTGAAAAATCAATTTTAAAAAATATGCCCAATTCAAAAAAGTTTTCATTTATAGAAAACATTTCAAAACAGTAATACTAAGATTATAAAGATAGTATTCATAATTATCATGCTACCTGTAAAACAATTCCAATTTGACTTATTATGTATTATAATGATTTAATACATAGAAGAGTAACCCTTTTCAGCTTGAGGAATATTTAATGAAGCAGTTTCTAATATTATATCAAGTATCCTCAAACTGAAGTCAGGATCATCGAGACAATCCCAAGCAACTTAGAGGGGTGTCTTGGTCTTTAAAAGACTTCATCAGGCTTGCTCAGGCAAAGGAGGACACTGTAAAAACTTGTTCTGGGCTTTGCTCCTAATTCTGTATATACAAGTTCATAGTGGAAAGCTGCAGTAACTGCAAAGTATGAGAACCCCTACAATAACAGATTAAAGTAATGAGTAAAAGGGATACATTTATTTCATGCCCAATCCTAACATCACTGTAATTATTTTTACCTATGACGACAAAGTTGTACAAATTCACCTACCAATATTCTGATAGGGGTTGCTATCATGCAAAGCTTGCGATCCATTAACTTATATTGTACTATAAACTGAAAGTGAGTCCTCTGTTGCCCTTCTACCCTTTAGATCATAGCTAAGGTGAGAAATCTTAGGAGTTATATTTCGGAGAGCCACTTGTTATCTAACCATGATTTAAATCCATATTGATGTAATATATTTAGAAGACAATTACAGCCAAAACAACAGGAGCAACAACATTCTTTTTAGTATTTTAAGATATTATACTGGTCACAATTTATGATTCTAACCATTATGTGTGTTGCCAATTTGATGTTTCTTTACAGCAACTATTGTAAAGTGTATGTACTGTAGTCATAATTTTAATTACAGGATTCCTGTAATTAAAAGTTTATACAGAAAGATAAATCTGATATTACAACTGCCTGACACTAAAAGCCTATTTAAGATAATGTACAAACTGATGAATGAAGAGAGGATTCATTATTGTATAAGTAACACAGCAATCCATCTTTGGAACTCTATATCAACTTTTATAAAAATTTCTTAAATAAAAATACATGTTAAGACAAACTGCCTAACTCGTTTTAGTCTCAGTTTGAAAACTAAGAGAGTTAAGTTCTTGCCTTGGTGTTTTGAAATATAAATAGCAAGAAGGAATTGGGTGGAGTAAGGGAAATTCAGAGAAATCTACTTGCCCCCAACACCAATCTCACTTGTTGTCCTAAGGTCCCAGAGCCAATAAAATACTTCAGAACAATACTGTTAAAAGGAGTCAGAAATCGGGGAGAATAATCATCTGGATTTTGAGCACTAGCATATTACATAATTTGCACTGACACAAATGCAGTGAGAGACCTTAGTTTTCACCACGGAGAAGAGGAAGTATTACATATAGCATTGTTTGGAAAACTCCAGAATATAAAGAAAGTTAGCTCTTACCAGGGCTCTGATTTTCCTTTGCCCCTTTCTAGGGCAAGAAAAAAAGGGAAAAAAAAAATCGATAAATTCCCAATCGTCTTCAAACGCTGGACAACTTTCGCATCCAGAAAGGAGCAGGAAGCCTTCAAATACAAAGAGTAACCAATTTCCTTCTGAGGAGCGGGGGTTGCCAGGGGAATACCGGTACTATACCCCGGCTCCTCTCCACAAGGCCGGACTTGGAGGGGGAGGGTGTCCTGAGAACTATAACCTCTCTTCACCTTAGCTTCCCTCCCAGACGATCAACTCTCGGAAGCAGTAATTCGACACAGGAAAAAAGAAAAACTCCCACAAAGTCCCTGCCGCGACATAAACTCTCTCCCAGGTCCGACTGATAAGAAGATAACTGAGCTTTCCCCTATCGATTTGGCCCCACAATCCCTGGAAATCCCCCATTCAAGACCAGTGTCGCCCACACACACCTTCAGCCTACCCAGTCTCTCAACTTGCCTCTCGAGCCTCTTGCCCATCCCTCCGATTCTCACCTCAGTAGCCTTGGCTCATCTCAAATGCCTCCCGGGAGATTAGTCCAGCCCCCTTCCCACGAGACTACCGGCCCCATCCTGGGCTTTTTAGGGTGGCCCCGAACTCGCACCCAAACCTCTCAACCTTGTCGCTTCCACTTCTATCACCCACCCCCCTCCGGGGCCAGAGTTACAGCCTCCCGCCGCAGAGGGACACTAAGCACCGTCGCGTCGGTTCTCGGGCCTCCTAGTAGCGCATAGCTCAATCACTCAACCCCACCATCATTCGCCCTCCTTCCCTTCCCGCCGCCCCCAGATTCTTTCCCCTCACATAGAAGCAGCAGCCGCCGCCATTTTGAACCCGTCAGGCTCTCACATACACACATATTCGGCCGCCATACTGCGCCTGCGCGGCGTACCCTTCCCTCTCTGACCCCTCCCAACAAGCAAGGCCTCCCCACGCGCACGCGCGCTTTTCTCCACCTGGAGTTGAACCCTTTATCACTGCGCATGCGTATAAGCGGACTCTACTTTTGGCCTAGACTTGACCAGCGGATACGCATGCGTAGTATTTATTTATTTATTCATCTATCTATCTCTACTTTATCCCATCTCCCTTCCTCGCTCTCTTCTCTCGTCCGCTGATTTGGCCTGAGCTTTACGTAAAATTGTGGCTTTCTGTTGCGCCACCTACTGGAATATTACAATTTCCGAGGCAGGCACGTCGATTGTCTCCGCTTCACGGAGGGAAGAAGTGCTGCGAGGGAACGTTCGATCTGCTGTTTATTCCGGATAAGAGTTATTGATCTCCATGGAACTGATCCGGAATAGGGAAATTAAGGATTCTGTTTTACATGTTACGCCCGCAGGCTAATTCTATCGCAGAGAAGCTTTATCTGATGCAGTTACCAAGTGAAATAGGATGGGGGGGGAGGGCATTAAACGCATTACTAGACCTATTTAGCAAAAAGTGTGCTTAGGGTCGTATCCTATTAAGTACAGCGCTGCGTGTTTCTCTCCAACCTCTTTCCAACCTTTTCTTTCAGGACCTGAAAAATAACTGATTCTAACCGCATCGTTTTAAGTTCTAAAAATCAATTAGAAATTTGCTACTAAATAAAGGAAAAAAAACACCTTTCTGGCTGGTGTGCATTCGCTACCCGTTCTCTTTCCCAACAATCCTGATCGGTTTTCTGTCACAATTCTGGATCGCAATGAGAGCGTAACGAGAGGACCTTTTGGTTTGGAGTCTGCTTTCACAAAGTGTGATACAAAAAATGCCTCGTGTTTCAAAATCTGTACATAAAGAATTTTAAGGGGGGATGTATAGACTGACACCTATTTAACAAAGCTAATTAGATTTTGCTGATAGCTGTTGTCATTGCATAAATGCTTTAGAGTCAATCAATGTTTTAAGTTTCACCAAAGTGAGATGTTACCCTAATATTTTTGAGGCAGAGTTGAAAAAAAATCTTCCTGAGGAATATTTCAGTTATAGATAGTCCACTACTTAGGACACAATTGAGCCCAAAATTTCTGCTGCTAAGCAAGACAGTTGTGAGTTTTGGCCCATTTTATACCTTTCTTTCCACAGTGAATCACTACAGTTATTAAATTAGTAACACAGTTGTTAAGTGAATCTGACTTCCCTATTGACTACTTGTCAGAAGATCACCAAAGGTGATCATGTGACCCCGGGCGCTGCAACTGTCAAATAAATTCTAGTTGCCAAGTATTTGAATTTTGTTCATGTGACCGGAGGATGCTGCAAGTCATAAGTGTGAAAAACAATCGTAAGTCACTTTTTTCAGGGCTGTTGTAATTGTGAACGGACACTAAACAAATGTTTGTAAGTTGAGGACTACTTGTATAGAAATCAGGCTTTTGGAAGATGGCAAAGTTTGTTTCAGAAAGTTTTTGTAATACTTTATAAATTTGAAATGAATTGTGCATTAATGGAGATTGGTAGTAAAAGCAAAGGTCACTTAACTAATTTGTTATGAGTAGTCTAATTGTTTCTCCATTCAGAAATATTTTTCAATAGGCCTAGGTGCAAATAAACATGCATGAAATTGGGTTGTCAGTGTATTATTTATTTTAAAAATCTGAGTAAGGTGCATGGGTTTGAAATGCAATATGCTTATCGTGAACAATTCCACTGTAATGAATGAAACTTAATCATTGTAGGAGGTATATTTCTACTGAGGTTGAAATGATTCATGCAACATGGAGTCATACAAAATTATTACTTCCATTTTCAATTCCAGTTAGGAGAACTAGTTTGGTCTACTCTAGTGGTTAGATCAGGTTAGAAACCAGGAGAGTGAATTCTGGTTCTAGGCACTGAAAGCCAAGTGGGTGACTTTGAACCAGTCAATCTCAGCCTAAGGCATCAGGTTTTGGTGACAAGTTTGTCAATTCCTGCCTCAATCAAACGGATCAACATCAGTTAAACTAAAAAAAAAAGACCTTGCTCTTGTGGGAAAATAATAGGAAGAAAAAAATCAATCCCAATAAGCAGTTATGTTGAAAGAAATTGATAGGAATGTAGGATCAGGATTTAAATAACTGAACATCATTGGTGCCTAGAAAATCAGGATCCGCGTTCATCGTAGAATAGTATTGTAGTGACTAACTTTAACCAGAAATTTATACTCATCTTTAAAAGAACAATCATTTGTATTTCTTTTTTATAATTATTGATTTTCTAATTTTACAATTAAACACTTAAAAAGCAATGTGGTGACTGGGTAATCAATGATTCCATAACATATTCCAACTACTACTACTACTACTACTACTACTACTACTTCTTCTTCTTCTTCTTCTTCTTCTTCTTCTTCTTCTTCTTCTTCTTCTTCTTCTATTATTATTATTATTATTATTATTATTATTATTATTATTATTATTATTATATAAATTTTAACACAAATCTCAATTTACAACATCAGATATTTCCTCTCTTTACCCCTTAATATCTACTATCTCATATTGAATTAATATAATTCTTATCGTTATCAACTAATGATTCTTTAAATCATTTTTAAAATAATAAAATAAAATCATAGTTTCTTATTTACAAGTCTGTTGGGGCTTAGCAGCATGCTGAAATTTCTCAGCATTAGGGTGCTTCCTGCTTAATTGCTTGATTTGCAGAATAACAATATTAATTGAGGACTATTTTACATTTGCCTTATTTCTTTTGAGTTTTCTACTCAGTGAACTTGCCCCAAACTAACAAGAGTCAGAACTAGAGTTTGTTAATTTGAAAGAAAGATATTATTTTTCACTCAGTAAAACACTTGATTCAAATCATGCACAACTGACTAACAAGATGGGCCAGTGAAAACAGCTGGCACCATTCCAACCACCAAGAAGCCTACAATCACCAATGAACTCCAGAGAATTCAAATATGACACAGGATATAATACTGCAAGGCGATCCCCACTTCTTGAACTGTTGCATGAAGGGTTGCTGAACTGCGAAGCAAAATGTCTGCAGGAAATATGGTCTGTACTTTAGTATTTATTTCCTTAAATGTAAAGAACCCCAACTAAAGTTATAGACAACCAACCTGGGCTATCATTTTTCCAAAATTTGATTATGTGTCTTCAAACGGTTGCTGACTCTGTGACCACATACTGTAAATCAATTTTCAAGATGATCTGTCCCTAACCTAGTCTTTCAGCAATCCCAAAGGTGCACTCGTTACAGTAAGTACCAGCTTGCTGCCAGAGAATGCATAATGTGTCCAAAGTCAGATAATTTGAACCTGATCACATACCACAATAACTAGGATTTCAAAGTGCTCTATTAACAGTTTTTGCTTCATTTATTTTTGTTTTCAGATTTTGCTTTTCTTTGTTGTATTTGAAATCCCAAGCCATTGGTTTAGACAGCCAAATCCATGATACATGATATGATAGAGGTATTTTTTTTCTATGGTATATTCAACAACTGGGTCAGTTCAGTTTCTTCAACCTGGGGCCTTCTAGATGTTTTCAGTTTCAACTTAGAGCACACACAAGTAGGTGGACGGGTGTCAAACTCACAACGTCACATGACGTGTTGCGATGTATTGCAACTTTTTTTCCATTGCCGGCAGTGGGATGGGCACGGTTTCAGCATGACAGATCTGGCCTACAGGCCGGCAGTTTGACACCCCTGGGTTAGAAGAACAGAAGAATCATATTCATTTTTATGGTTCTTTTTTCTCTGACCACAAATTGTAATAACTAGTGCCTGAAGAAAAATATTGACATCATGTACATTGTGTTTTAAGTTTTTAAAGGATAGAAAGGAAAAAAAACATAATAGAACTTAAAGGTCACTATTAGCACTTTCTGGCTGAAGATTTCCCTTTTTATTCTATGAATCAGGACTGCCTATGAAAAATTGGGCATTCTACCTATTGTGTATAGGGTTCTGAAGTGTAGAGAAGACGCCAGGCAGATGAGTACAAGTGAACTATTGCTTTATTGGCAATCATGTCTGTACTGGGGAGTTAGGGCGTACATGCAAGCTTATATACTTTCGGAGACGGGGCCTAGAGAGCGGTTGGAGATCCAGCCGATCCGAATCCGACCGATTGCGACTAAGAGCCCACATTAGGTCTTATCTCGCTGCGATAAGGGAGGCGAGGTCTAACCACTTCGCCACCCTTATCGCGTCCGCAGATAATCGCCCGGCCGCCCTGTTCAGGGTGACTCGCTCCCTCCTAAATCAGGAGGTGAGGGAGGATCCCTTGCAGGGTCGTGCCGATGAGTTTAACCAGCATCTGTCGGACAAAATCGCTCGGATTCGGACCGGTCTGGACTCTGACTGGGCAGAGTCTGGCGATCAGGACACGGGCGGTCTTGTCGATACTACCTGGGATGAGTTTGATTCTGTGACTCCGGAGGAAGTGGACAGGATCATGGGGAGGCTGAGCACCACCACATGTTTACTGGACCCGTGCCCTTCCTGGCTGGTCTATGCAGCCCGGGAGAGGACACGCAGCTGGTTCCAGGCAGTTATATCGGCTTCTTTGGGTGAGGGTAGCTTCCCCGCCGTCTTGAAAGAGGCGGTGGTGAGGCCTCTCCTCAAGAAGCCTGCCTTGGACCCAGCTGTATTGAACAACTTTCGTCCTGTCTCCAACCTTCGCTTTCTTGCGAAGGTTGTTGAGAGTGTGGTGGCGCATCAGCTCCCTCTGGTCCTGGATGAAGCGGATTATCTAGACCCGTACCAATCGGGTTTCAGGCCCGGGCACAGCACGGAGACGGCATTGGTCGCGCTGGTGAATGATCTCTGGAGGGCTCGGGACAGGGGATATTCCTCTGTTCTAGTCCTATTAGACCTCTCGGCGGCTTTCGATACCATCGACCATGGTATCTTGCTGCGGCGTCTCAGGGGACTGGGAGTGGGAGGCACAGTTTTACAGTGGTTCTCCTCCTATCTCCAGGGACGTTCGCAGTCGGTGTTGGCAGGAGGGCAGAGGTCGACCGTGAGGTCTCTCGTTTGTGGAGTTCCTCAGGGGTCGGTCCTCTCGCCTCTCCTGTTCAACATCTACATGAAACCGCTGGGTGAGATCATTCGTGGTTTTGGAGTTGGGTATCATCAGTACGCGGATGATACCCAACTTTTCTTTTCGACCCCAAGCCACCCCAGTGATGCCCTCGACGTGATGTCCCGTTGCCTGGAGGCGGTTCGGGTCTGGATGGGGAGGAACAGACTTCAACTCAACCCCGACAAGACTGAGTGGCTTTGCATACCTTCATCCCGGGTCTATTCGGACATTCCACCTCTTGCTATGGGGGGTGAACTATTACCCCCCGTAGATAGGGCTCGCAACTTGGGAGTCCTCCTAGATTCACGGCTCACCTTGGAAGACCATATAGGAGCTGTGACTAGGGGGGCTTTCGCCCAGGTTCGCCTGGTGCGCCAGTTGCGGCCCTATCTTAGCTGGGATGATTTATGCACGGTCACTCATGCGCTCGTGGCCTCTTGTCTGGACTACTGCAACGCTCTCTACATGGGGCTGCCCTTGAGGACCACCCGGAAGCTCCAACTGGTACAGAATGCAGCCGCGAGAGTTGTGCTGGGAGTCTCCCGATACTCCCACGTTACACCTTTGCTCCGTGAGCTGCATTGGTTGCATGTTGCCTTCCGGGTGAGATTCAAGGTACTGGTAATGGTGTTCAAAGCCCTTCATGGCATGGGGCCGGAGTACCTTAGGGAACATCTGCTGCCGGCATCAAGCTCCCTGCGCCCTGTGCGTTCCCACAGAGAGGGCCTCCTCAGGGTGCCACCGATCAGAGAATGTCGATTGGTGGCGCCCAGGGGGAGATCCTTCTCTGTGGGCGCTCCGGAGCTGTGGAATCAGTTGCCGGTAGAGCTCCGGATGGCGCCCGATCTTCGCTCCTTTCGTCGCGATCTCAAGACGTTTTTGTTTGTACAAGCCGGCCTAGCCTGATGGGGATTGGTGGGGTTTTTATTTTTTGTATTTTTAATTTTATTTTTGGGGTTTTATTATTGTATTAATTGTTTTAACTTGGGCAATTATTTAATCTTTTTTTAATGTTTGTACTTTGTATTTGATTTTTGCCCTGTGAACCGCCCTGAGTCCTCAGGGAGAAGGGCGGTATATAAATATTATTAAATTAAATTAAATTAAATATATCCAATCAGATTGAACCTAACAATCCCGCCACTAAGACTCCTGTCAGAACTGTTAGAGTTCAAACATGTGAATAGTTGCTTTCCCAAAACCTAATACACAACACCCCTTCCCCCTTTCAAGGAACACACAGTGTACCTTTATAACATTCCAGCTTTACATCTTCCACTTCAACGTCTAATACAATAATTGAATGATTGACCCCATTCAAGGCTATATATATTCTTATAATCCTTATTCAAGGACCATAAACTCACTCCCAACCACCAACATTAATTCTGAGTGATTGACCCCACTCAAGGTAATATCTTTATCACCCATTTTCAGGGATTATGTGCTTCCTCCAATATTTAGTTAAGTGATTGACCTAACTCAAGGTAGTAGTTGTCCAACGCGACCTTCTCGGACGTGCACATGGGTTGCTGCCATTAAGATCACAGACAGACCCTTCTGCTGTTCTGCCAGTATCCCTGTACTAACAAGTAGTACGCAATGACCCAGTATGAGTCTATGAATAGACTTCTCCTGTAAGTTCCCTTACAGAAATGATATACACAGATAAATTAACAAAATCCAAAAAACAAGAGGCATGCCTCCCCACTTTGTGATTCACTACATACTTCTTTCTCTTAATTTACCACATAATCAGCGAGATGTGCAGGTGGCCTATGAGGCCGTGAGGAACGTCTCTGCGGTTCCCTCACTTTGTAGCCTACCAACTTATTAGGCATGCCCTGTGAACCTGTGTCCATCTCAGTTGGAGACTCCGAAGAATTGCTCTGGCTGGCCCTGTCCGGTAGGCCCACCCCAGAGTCAGATCTTGAAACAGGATTCGCACTGTGGTCACTGATGATTGCCAGATTCAAATGTTCAAGGGTTTCCTGTTGCAACTCTGTGCCCTCTGGATCCTCCTCAGACTGGAACTCAACTGAATGCTGAAAATGCTGGTAGGGTGAATAAGAGCTAACCTGTGTGTCAGCTTGAGAGCTATGGGAGGAATTATCACCCTCACTTGCACTTAGTGACCATTCTGGAAACCTTTTCCTTAATTGATCTATGTGCCGTCTCACTAGACGCCCTCCCTCCACCCCTACTGTGTAAGATAGGGGCCCTGATTTGTCAACCACCTTCCCAGGCACCCACAAGTGTCCTGGTCCATAGTTCCTGGCCCAGACCATGTCACCAGGTTGTAGCCCCCTAGGGGGGTTGGGTTGAGCAGCATCAGATGCCACTCTGTCAGGGTGAAGTCTGTCCAGTTTGGTGATGAGGCATTTGCCCCAGCGCAGCTCCGCAGGGCTTTTCCCTGTGGAAGTACAAGGTGTGGAGTGCTGACAAAGTAAGAAGTCTGCAAGTCTGTGATGCCAGTCACCTGTGATGATGCGCTTGAGTGCGTCTTTGATTGTTCTTACCATCCGTTCTGCTTGTCCATTTGACAATGGGTGGAAGGGCGCAGATGTGGCGTGTCTGATCATGTTTGCTCTCAGGAAGGCCTGAAACTCAGCAGCGGTAAATTGAGCCCCATTATCAGAAACTGACATCAGGAAGCCCATGATTGGCAAAAAGTTTCCTCAGCACCTGGATTGTCTTGGCTGAAGTCATACTAGAGACTGGAACAACTTCCAGCCATTTTGAATTACTATCTACTACAATTAGAAAGAGCTGTCCTTGGAATGGACCAGCATGATCGACATGGACCCTGGACCAGGGCGTGTCAGTTGGCTCCCATCTGTGAACAGGTGCCTGAGGCATTTTGGGTCTAAGACCTTTGACAAATATAACAACCATATACCTGCTCTTCCACAGCCTTGTCTAACCCAGGCCACCACAGGTAGCTCCTGGCTAGCGCTTTCATGCGCACTATGCCAGGGTGTCCCTCATGTAGAGACTGTAGTACCCTATCTCTCAAGATGAAGGGTATGATGACCCTATTACCCATAATAAACACCCTTTGTTAGCTGATAACTCATGCCTTCTTAAAAAATAAGCTCAGGACCTGGACTTTTGTCTTGCCATCCTGTGAATACCCAAGATAGTACTCTGCTCAGAATCTTTTCTGAAGCAGTGTCCCTGCATGGAGGGGGAATTCAGGTAACTCTTGAATGGACAGTATTTGTGTAGCAGGGGCTGGATCTGGATCGATAGATGGTAAGAGAAGCCTACTTAAGCCATCAGCATGGCCCATTTCTTTTCCAGGTTTGTGAATCATTTTGAAACTATAGGCAGATAAGAACATGGACCACCTAAGCATCCTTGGTGAAAGTATATGAGGGGTTTGCTTGTCAGTTGTGAATAAGCCTAAGAGAGGCTTATGGTCAGTAAACACAGTGAAATTCCTACCATAAAGATAATCATGGAATTTTTTAACCCCAGCAACAATAGCCAAAGCTTCCTTGTCTATCTGTGCGTAATTCCTCTCAGCCTTCGATAGAGTTCTTGAGTAATAAGCGATGGGGACTTGCTCCCCATTCCTTCCCAAATGGCTTAAAACAGCTCCCACTCCATAGGGGGAAGCATCACAAGCGATGCAGACAGGCTTGGATTCGATATAGTGGGTGACAGTGGATTTGTCAGATAATAGGCTCTTACGTTTTTTGAAACTTTCCTCATGCAAACTAGTCCACTTCCATACAACTTTTTTATCTAGCAGCCTGTGAAGTGGCTCAGCTATGGCAGCCTTGTTAGGCAAAAATGAGTGGTAGAAATTTAATAACCCTAAAAATGCCTGAAGCTCTGCCTTATTTTTAGGGCTGGGGGCCATTTTAATCGCCTTGACCTTGGACTCTGCAGGGTGGATTCCACTGGCATCAATTCGGAATCCTAGAAACTCTGTAGAAGTGACCCCAATGTTACATTTGTCTCTTTTCAGCTTGAGACCTGCAGAGTGAAACCTATTTAACACAGCTCTATTTTCTAAGACTTCCTCAGTTTCCCCCGCGATTAAAACATCGTCAAAATATGGGCAGATGCCCGGAATGCCCTTTAAAGTACGTTCCATTACCTCTTGAAAAATCCCCGGTGCCACACTTACGTCGAATTGTAGACGGTTGACTCTGAATGCTCCCTTGTGTGTTACTATGGTCTGGGCTGCTGCTGTAGCCTTGCTAACAGGCAGCTGCTGGTACGCCTGCGCTAGATCGAGTTTCACGAAAATGGCGCCGCCTTGCAGGGAAGCAAGCATATGGCTGACCATGGGGACCAGGTAAGCATGCTGATTAAGGGCTTTATTCAGGGTACACTTATAATCTGCACAGATGTGGATTTCCCCGTTTGATTTGAGTGGGGTGACTATAGGGGTTTCCCATTCTCCCCCTTCGACGGGCTGCCACACCCCCGTTCTACTAATTTGTCCAACTCGGCCTCAATCTTATGTTTTAGCACGAATGGGACTCTTCTGGGTTTGACTCTAATTGGCAAGACGTTCGGGTCCAACTTAAATGAGATGGGGGGGCCCAGTGTACATTCCAAGCTTGGAATCGAATACGTCTGTGAATTCTTCACAGACAGATTCGATGTTAACCCCCTGAGTTTGGTTTATGCCAGTAATTGCAATTCCTAACACTTCAAGCCAGTCCAATCCTATTAAGCTAGTTCTTTGGCCTTCGACCACAACAACATCCAGGTGCCCATGAAACTTTTTGAATTTAACAGATAGGGTGGCCTCCCACTTGGTTTTAACCTGGGCATTCTGAAAATCAGTCAGCAAAATGCTAGAGGGTCTCAATTTAGCCCACTGCTTACTGCGGCCGCAAACAAATTTAAAAGTCTTGTATGATATAATTGAAACCGCAGAATCAGAATCTAACTCCATCTTACAAGGAATACCTTGAAGATGAATTTCAAGTTTTAACTTAGGTTTTAAAGGGCGGCGGGCCCTGGTTTGGCAAATAGCCCTTCAGCTTTCACAAAACCCCACATTGTTCGGGCTCTGAGCCCCGGTACCTCTCCTTGGCGAATTTCCCGGTTGTTGTTTGTGTTGGCTGTCTCTGAAATGGCTTTGGCATACTGTCGCGATGTGCCCCGTTCGACCGCAGGCCTGACACGTGGCCGACCAGAACTTGCAGTTCATTCTTGCATGGTTGCCGCCGCAACCCCCGCATCTAGAGAAGAAAACGGTCTTCTGGTTGCCTTCTCTGTGCTCGAGTCCTCGTTCTTGTGGCTCTGTTCTCTTCTGAATTTTGTCCACTTCTGTTTCCTCTTTGACTGCATTCTTGTTGTAAGAAACAGCCTTGTGGTGTATCGTTTCTTCCGGCTTACTGGTTTTAGATGTCTGGACCACCTGGACCACGCCTCCGGCTGCTTCGTCAGCCATAATTTCATCTTGTGCATCCTGAAGGGTTAGATTGGGCCTAGCGAATAGTGTTTCTTGCAATGCCTTGTCTCTAAGGCCACAAACGAGCCGGTCTCGAAGACGCTCATCTAGGTTGGAAAACCTACAGAGGCGAGCGGCCTGGTGTCAGGCCGCGATGAATTCTGATGCAGCTTCCCCAGGGCATTGCACTCGTTGATCAAATCTGAACCACCAGGCCGTCTCCGACATCCTGGGCTTGAAGTGTGTGTTCAGCTTTTGTTTGAGGTCGGTGAACGAGATGGTCTCAATTGGCGTTGGGGTGAATAGGCTTTCAGCCAGGTTGAACGTTGCAGGCCCGCTTATGCAGAGTAGTGTCGCCACTTTCAGGCCGTCCTCCGTGATCTGGTTCGCCCGTAAGTAATTTTCTATTTGTGATGGCCACTGTTCGGGGTGGCGGATGTCAAATTCATGAGGCTGGCCAACTTTTGGCATCTTCTTTCTTCTGGTCTTGGATCCTACTCTGCAAACTCAGATGGGTACTTCTGAGCACAAGGCTGCTAGCGTGCTGATCTAGCCGGCCGATAGAGGGGGGGAAAAAGATGCCTCTTTCCTCCAGCAGGTGCAGCTGTCCCCTCGTGACTTCAGCTCTATGGTGAAGCAGGATCCCACCTTCGTCACCACTATTGTGTATTGCCTTCTGAAGTATACAGAAGACGCCAGGCAGATGAGTACAAGTGAACTATTGCTTTATTGGCAATCATGTCTGTACTGGGGAGTTAGGGCATACATGCAAGCTTATATACTTTCATACATCCAATCAGATTGAACCTAACAATCCCGCCACTAAGACTCCCGCCAGAACTGTTAGAGTTCAAACATGTGAATAGTTGCTTTCCCAAAACCTAATACACAACAGTACCCTTACTCAGATACACTAAACAGCTATCCCCTCCCCCCTCCAAGTCCTGCTATGGTGCCTCATTACGGTGGAAGATAGGGATGTTTCCAGGAGGGATGAGTGAAGAATGCCATGAGTATATGCCATGAGTACATAATCCCAACAGGGTCATTCAAGATGTAAAAGTTAGTCCATCTGCCCAGCTAAAGCAACTAGGCTGAAGTTGCTGAAAGTGGATGATAGCTTTAATGGCAATGTCAAAGGCATCATTTCATATTGCATGGGAAAATGTAATGGTAAACCACTCCTTTTTCAAATAATTTCTGTCTATCTGGAACATTTGGTCTGAGGGGTATGCTCTATGTTCTCTCAATGAAACAATGTCATTGTGTGGGATTGAGGAAGCATGCCTTTTTTACTGCTGCTCCTGACCTCTGGAACAGTAGTCTCCCAGAGATGCACACACTGTCTACTCTCCTGCGGTTCCAGAAGGCTCTGGAGATCCACTTGTGATCCCAGGTCTGGGATTAAGGTGTTTATGCCCCAGTCATGTTTTATTGTCATGGTTGTTTTTAGTCTGGACTACTACGTTGTTTATATTTTTAATTGTTTTAATTATATATCTGGATGTTGTAAGCCACCCATAATTTGTTGAACTGTCATCATAAATGTAAATAATTACTGTAGTAACAACAATGTATTGGAATACCTGCAAGAAATAGTGTTTGCCTGCAAGCAAAAAGTGTTGGGACCATAAAATAAACAAAGTGATAGAAAATAAAAAAAGCTAACATTTCTCTGGGACTTTAAGATTTGCAGAGTTTGTTGGAAGAAAAGCTTGTGTAAGTCCTGAGAAAGGTTAAGGAGAAGATAGGGAACAGGCCAGGGCTTTTTTTGTCGTAGAACGCACCGGAACAGAGTTCCGGCACATTTTTTCAATGGATTTTCCAGAGTTGCGTTGAACAAAATCCTAGTCTTTTAGATACACTAAAAATTGAAGGGGTTTTTTTCCCCAACTACAATGGTAAACCTTGTAGAGAAGGCAAGGTGGATTGTATGACGTGTGTGAGTTCCAGCACCTTTTTTTTTCCTAACAAAAAAAGCACTGGAACAGGCTATTCTGGAAATAGGGTCTTTTAGCTGGAATCCTTAACACCTCATATCCAATTGTTGTTATTGTTTACATGTTTTACGATACACCATATTGAAAAAAGAAAACTTTACGATTCAGTCAAAACTCAGAATGAGCCCTCCGCTGTATCACAGTTTTTCTTCCAGCAGTGAAATTATTTGTTAAAGAAAGTTTTGATGGTGGGATTCCTTCTTTCTGTGTGAATTTTTTCTCTTACCCCACAACACTTCAATTTTCCTCTTCAGTAACTAAATAGATAAAAATTCCATATTTTGGCATTTTTTGCACTAGGTGGTAGTAGTGGTCATGGCGCTGAAAAATACAATTTATGTTATTTCTAGTTCTGCATAGAAAATAAATCTTGATATGTGGTGATGAGGGGTGACATTGTCCTATGGCACTCTTCCCTAATCTAATGGCCTGTAGATTACTAATGATATATGCAACACAATACTTCCTTTCTCTCTGTTAATACAATCTGTGAATAAATAACATATTCAGGCACATCCAAAACTGATTTTTTCTGCGAGTTTGTTATATCTTAAAGACTTATTTAAGACTAATTAATCTGAAAATGTTGGACAAAGGTGCAGTTCGATAATTTTAAATATGGGTTTCAAGGCTATTTTTCAGAGTCTTTTTAAAAAATAAGCAGCATATCTAAAAGTCACTGGATTAAGGCAGGCTTCTAACATGATATACTGTGTACCCAGTTTTCTAAGGATTAGGTGTGCAGCTGGGATGGAAAAGCACTCAACTTGAAGAACCACGTTTGCAGGGTGGGTGGGTCCCTCCTTCTGGCTTTGTTCCTAGATTATCAGATGTAGTCTTGTGAATGCATTTGCTGTTCTTTTCCTTAGAAAAAGTAACTCTGGTTGCCATCATATCTTCTTTAGTGATAGGTAAATTTAACTAAACAACAACAACTTCCTTTTTATGACCCTGTAATCCCTTAATTCGGGGTAGAGTCGGGGTAACTGGATGGAGCTGAGCATTTACTGGCCAGATGCCCTTCCTGACACCACATGGAGTTCACAGCAGATGTTTTTTCTTTGCACCCTAGGAGAGAAACATCTGCCACCACCTAGGATTTAACTCTTAACTTTCTGAGAGGTGAGCGTCTTCACCACTAGACTACAACGCCACTCTGACAACAACACATACAAAACAACATTTTGGGCAGCCATCCAATTTACAAATGTGGGTAAAATTACCTATTTCTTGCAAATTGCTCTATCCATAAAAGACTAAACCATCATATATACAACACCTAATGGCGAAATAAGATTAATAAGCCAGTCTATGTTGCAACTGTTGTGAATTTGAAATAATTATGTATATTGCACAGTATGATCAATATACCACTTCTGTAAATCCCATTAGAACATGTTAACTATATACATTCAATACATAGAAATAAAGATGCAATATGAATGTCTCCTGCATAATTTCTAGTTGTAGGATAATACCATTATTATTCTTTTCTTTGATATACTCCTTGGAGGGTTTCTTCTAATTTTTCTATTCATCTGATCCAAAATACATGGTTTTGGAATTTTTCTTTTGTGTGTTATTGAAGAAAGCACTGGAGTAACTGTAATAATGTTTTTAGGAGACACCCTAAATATTGGAACAAAACAATAATTCAGAAATACATTAGAACTACTTTGAGCAATTCATATCCATTATTGTAGCTTCTTAAGAAACATTTGTTGAGTCTACATAGTGTAGATGACCAGTAATGAGGACAAGTAGGACATTGTGCACAACTTGAACATGACTAACACTAAAAAAATGTTTGTTTCCTGACTACTACAGTGAATTGCCAGGTACTTAATAAATATTATTTTTCCAGTTTTAGTCAGCAAAATAATAGAGTGCTATTGAGCTCTGGTATGTAGCATTAAGCATTGTGAATTTTACATGATGTAGTGTAATCAGTGTTTGAATATCTGATGACTTTACATGATCATTGACAGTATTCCATTTTGATTTAAATATTGGAGCGATCTTCTGATCTTCTTTACTATTGAAGGTGAACTGCTGTGCAGTAAATGGAATATTGAACCATTAGATTCAGGAAGCTTGATATTCTATGTAATCTTATTCTATCTATTTGCATATTGGTCCATCTCGGGAAAGTCTCCCAACATCTTTATGAGGAGATGTTATTCTAAAAGATTTCATCTCACTGGGTGGATATGAACATTTGCAAATTTTCTGGAGTCACTCAAATGATGGTCAGGTAAGGAGACAAGTCTTTTTGAGCCTTTGCCTTTGCTGTTCTTTCTTCATCCTACTCAAAGCTGCTCTTGAAGCCTCTGTGAATATGTCAGTGATATTTTCATGGTAGAGGGCTGAACACTCAAAATATGCAACTGCGTGGAGATTCCGAGCCAAGGCCTCTCCCTACAACAAAAAGAACAACATTGACATATCTTCTTAAAATTAGGGCAGGGTAGGCGATGTGTGGCTTTCTAGGCCTTGAACTGCAACTCCCATCATTTTGTACCATGGGTCATTCCTCTCACAGGTGATGAGAGTTGGGATTCCAACAACTGCTGCTGGTTCCTGATTTAAGGAATGGGTAGAATGGGTAAAGGGCAACTTACTTACAATACTGAGCTACAACAAAGCACAGATGGTATTTCAAGATGAGGATGCAATGGTAACCATTTGTCTGTGTAATTTCCAGCTATCAAGCCCAACTTGATGGGATCTGGCTGAATATTAGGGTAGGGAAGTGCATTGGATTTGATTCCAAAAATGCATTTCAGAACATGGAAGGGCATAAATGTAGCATATGCCTACAATTCTTTGAAATAGCTGCAACATTTCCTGAGACCATATGCATGCAGTCAAGGGAAAAGAAGAAGCAGCTCTAAGGAGTTGAAGACATGTTCTTTTGTACTTTCATACATTTCAAAGCATACTTTCTGTATTATTTCTGAAGTATCATTCAGCCCTGCTATTATTAGCACATTTTGTTAGCTTTGATGAGACAGAATGTAGGCAGAACATCACCTAATGTATTATGTTTTTTGGAGGTAAAGATCATGGCTGTATAGTGCAGCATGATTATACAGAACAGTGGGTGTCTGATTGTACTACCTTCTGGTATGTGATGGGTTCTAGTTGGTTTTGATGTAACTTCCTTAGTAGAACTTTGTCGTTCCTTAGGTCAGTTTTGCAACCAACTAGCAAAATTGGAATCCCTTTGCAGAAATGGTTTGCTTCAGGGTACCACTAAAATGAGAGACAGATGGGATTAAAAAACATCAAAAGTAGACAGATTTCAGGTATATAGAATCTGGTTTATTTTTTACTACATGTCTGAAAACTAGCAAAGAGCCTTCTATAAAGGATGTAAATCTAGAATGAATGAGTTTTTACTCAAGGAATTTGTTTTCATCAATGGTCTTTCAGTGGGAATGTACAGCTGTGAAAGCTGGACTCAGAGAAAGAAGAAGAGAAAGAAAATAGACACTTTCAGATTCTGGATTTGGAGATGGTTGCCAAGAGTACCATGGACTGCAAGAATAACTAATCAGTCTGAATTCTGGACCAAATAAAGCCGATCTGTTCTACCATTTAACAATGACTTGCACATTTAGGGCATGTGATCAAACCAGATGATGGACTAGAATAAAATGATTATGCAGGACAAAATGGAGTGAAATAGAAGAAAAGGAAGCAAACCCAAAAGCTGCATGGGTGTCCTTGGGAGAGCGGCAAGTTTTTCTGGTATAACAATTTAACTATTTTATTTACCGTAAGACACACACCTTTTCAATAGATACTGGAGCAAGCGATTTTCATTGAGCTCACACATTATGTTGGTCTTGTTACCTTTGTGAGGATGTTGTTGAAGCTGATGGGATTGGTGACATCATAGCATATGATCACTGCATGGGTCCCATTATAGGACAGAGGACGGAGTCTGTCATAATCTTCCTGTCCTGCACAGAATAATGTAAAATATATGTGCATTGATTAATATTTTATATATAAGTATCATTTACAACAGACATGTCAAACTCGCAACATCATGTAATGTCACGTGACGTATTGGAGCTTTTTCCCCATTGCTGGCAATGGGGTGGGCGCGGTTTCGTGACACGTCTGACCCGCGGGCCGGCAGTTTGACACCCCTGATTTACAATATACTGTACGCACATTATATGTCCCTTAGCACATTTTGCTTCCCATAATAGCCACAAGTAGCCATATTAATATATAAGGTAGTATATGTCCATCCTATATAATCCCTAAGTAATTTAAAGTACATGAAAGCCAAGCTGGATGACTTTGGTCCAGTCACTCTCTCTCAGCCTAACCCACCTCACAAGGTTATCACTGTGGGGAAAGCATGAGGAGGAAGGAGTACTAGGTATCTTTGCGACCTTGAATTATTTTTTAAAATAATAAAGGCATGGTAAAAATTTAATAAATAAAATAAATAGTATAGTCTAATACACATTGTTTTCTCAATCCATTCAGTGGAGTTTGCTTCTAATTAAATGTGTAAAAGATTGTGATTTTATGTTTTTGTTGATCACCGTATAATTTTCAGGGACCTTAAAGAACACACAAACACACACACACACACACACACACACACACACAAACACAAACACACACACACATACTTAACATTCTTAATGTGCTTCCTTTGTGCATAGGAGCATTCAGAGAAAAAGAAACAATAGTTATCTTCAAAACATTATAACCAGATAAACAACTTGCTTGAGTTGACTGGCTAGGATAAATGGTGACATTCTACCTTTACCAGATCTTTCCCTACTTAGATTTCTTTTTTAGAAATTCAGAAGTGGCAGAAAGCCATTCTTTCTCTTATTTCTTCTCCCACAATCTAGAGAAACACAACTACAACTGTTGACATGTACTGTGCAATCTTTTGTTTTCTCTGCAACATAATCCCCAGGATTCAAGGTATGAAAGTGGTACATCTTTTTTCTAGAGATGAAAGAAACACTGTTCTTTCAGCTTTGTTGAAAATATTTCTTTCATCTCCAGAAAATAACATCCAGTATCTTTGGACTGATGTTATAGGAAAATTTCAAGGTTCTAGAAATGGCCACTTTGAACTCCGAGAGATTCTCTGAGATTCTCTGTAAGGGAGGTTTTGTCATTTGCTTCTTCTCCACCTTGGCTCATTTTAATATATTTTAATGAAAGGAAGCATTGAAAGGGGCTTTTTGTTACACTTATCTGCCTCTGAAATACAGTTTCTTCAGGAAGATCTCAGTACTGTCAATAGATAGGGCAGCAGGGGAAGTGGGAGCAACCAAGGCTATAAAATGTATAAAAGTGGGGGCAACATTGGAAATGTATATTAAAAAAAGTATCTTGCTTATTATGCAGTGAAGGGAAGGTTACAGGGTATCCTGAGTGATCTACCTTCTTTGTAAGAGGCAAAATGTTTCTTTCAGCCATGCAGAGGAACTTCAGGGGAATCTGTCTCAACAGATGGATTAGACTCATTCTCATTATCATCCCTAGTCAGCATGTAGGCTGTGAAGCCCAGCACACTTGAGGGACACCAGCTCTGATAAGGCAAAATGTTCATTGCATGGTAGATCACCACAAGATTTCCTTCTTGGTAAAACATTGTGATGCATAAAGAGATCAGGTGATACTACCTTCCCAAAAGAGCAGAAAGCTTTTTGCTTGTGGGCTGCGTATTTCTGTCCATATGTGGATAAATGATTGTGATGTGTTTTACACACTTCCTAAAGAGAGCAACTATATTTGAACATAGTTCTTTGTCAAAATAAGCTAATACTGTAGTGAAAGATAATTCTTTAAATTAAATTCATCTCATCACCCCCACATTGCTATGTTTTAGGTTGCTTATTTTCCAAGCAAATAATTCTGCCGGATTAGCTGGCTTTCAATCAGTAGCCAAAAATTGTTGGCAAACCCCAGCTGCATTTAACTTCCTTCTGGAAGATGATGTCTCTATACAGGCAAAAGCTTGCTCATTCCTCTACTAATGCAATCTCACTGGAAAGATTTTTATTTCACTAATGCAGGCATGTTAAACAGCCGGCCTGTGGGCTGGATGCATCATACTGAAACTGCACCCATCCCATTGCCGGCAATGGGGAAAAAGTCACGATACGTCATGCGACATCATGTGATGTCGTGAGTGTTCTGTAGCGGGTTCTTTGGCACAGGAATGAAGACAAGGTAAATGAGTACAGGAAAACTCATGGTTTATTTCGTGCAGAATCAGAACTGGGAAATGGCTGCAACTAGCCACAATATATAGTCTAGCCCCTAGGCGGCAGCCAATAGGTTTGAAGCAACCATTGCCGCCTAGGGATAGCCAATAGCAGCACTGGAGACTTGTAGTCTGGGTTGCTGGAGAGCCGTTAGCTGCTCCAGTAACCCATGTGGTATTACTAATGAGCCCAGTACATAACAGCGAGTTTGACATGCTTCCACTAATGTATCTGTTTAAAAAAACAATGCTGCCGTTTTGACATATGCCTTACCTGCTGTGTCCCAAAGACTGATATGGACTTGCTTGTCATTAACGTGAAAGGGAGCAGAATATTTCTCAAAAACTGTTGGGATACAAACCTAGAAGAAGAAGATGAAGAAAGTTACAGTTTTGCTTAACTGAATATCTCTTGAAGGATTGGTTGGTCTGATACTATCCTTGCAAGGCTAAATTTTTCTTCCATAGCATCTATTTCCTTTCACATTATTTGTTTAAGAATATGTAGGCTGCTTTTCCAAACAAATCTTTTCCTACAAAGTCTTCAAAACATTTTGAAGAATGATATTTAACGTCTCTCTCAAAAAAATTCTAGCATTAATTAACAGCATCAGAAAACAAATCCCCCCAACAACCAGGGCTTTTTTTCTCATAGAACGCTCAGAACGGAGTTCCGGCACCTTTTTGGGATGGAACCTTGTAGGGTAGGCAAGGCGGGTTGTATGACATGTGTGAGTTCCGGAACCTTTTTCTTTTACAAAAAAGCACTGCCAACAACTAACAAATGGACAACACATCTGAAACAATATGTTGAATAATTAAAACAGCCAGTAGCCAACAAAAACAGATCAATTAAAAAGCTCCATTGGAGTGAGATGAGAAAATTAGCATTAGACAATCTGGAGAAATAAAAGCCTGTTTTCCTATAATAAAAAAATGTAATAAATACATAGCAAGGAAATTTGAGTTCTGGCAACAATGAAAAAGCCCATTCTCAGTTGGCCCAACCTGAGTAATATCTCACTGTGAGAGGGTGCCTTGAGGAGCACCTCTAAGTGATCCATATCCCAGTTATTGTTTCACCCATGGCCTCCCTGCCACAATCCTTGAGGGAGAAAGCATATTACCCACTTGTGCTGAATTAATAGTATAAATCTGGAGCCAATTTTCATCTGACTCTAGATTACATTTGGTAAAGCAAAATCCTCAGAGTTATATAGACAGATATTTCCAAATATTTTTTTTATTTCACAAAGCTATAGGAAAGTAATTCCTTTGCTTTTCCTTCTTTTCTATCTCTGCCACATGTCACCAATCCACACTGACTTATTTTTGCAATAAAACTGATTCAGTTGTCAACGCAACATATAGATAAAAGTAACCAAGATAAGATCACTTCAGCTTAGGCATGCAGATACTGATTTGTGGAGTCCTTGGTGTTCTCTGAGCTTGATTGTTTGCATGCAGATGTTTCATTACCCAACTAGATAACATCATCAGTACACTGGCGAGATGTCTGCAAGCAAGCAACCAAGCTAGGGGGCACCAAGGACTCCACAATTCAGCCCTGAGCTACATACATTCTCTTCTATTGGACACCTAATTTTTTTGTGGTTATTTTTAAACAAATAATTTTCAAGGAAGACTCTAATATGAAACTGTTAAATTATAAACTAATATTAAATTCTATAGCCTGCATCAGTGGAATATTGTATTGTATTGTATTGTATTGTATTATTTACATTACATTACATTGGGTGGGATGTAAAAATTGTATTGCTAATAGCTAATTGAATAACAATGAATATATGTTATTGCCAAGGATATAGAATTCAGTCCTGTGGTCAAATCTGATTTCCAAGGTTATCCCATCTTCCTGGCAGGTTCTGAAGTAAGGCACTGCACCCCCCCATGAGTGCATCACTTCCCCTGACGACACCTTCACCATAATAAAAAAGGACCAATTAGAGAACACCCATTGAACCATCATTAACATTTTTAAAGGAATCCAGTTTATTAGAGAAGAAAAAAACCAACAACTTGCTACCCATCCTGGACATTTTGATCAGCAGGGACCACAATGGCAAACTAGAAATGCAAGTCTACAGAAAAACCACTCATACAAACCAGGTGTTCCACTATCAAAGCAACAATCCAACCTCCCACAAGAGAAGCTGCATAAGGACTTTATTTAGAAGAGCCCAAACACAATGCAGCAACCCGCAACAGCAGAAAAAGGAAATAAAGCATCTATACAACATATACCAACAAAATGGATATCCACACAACTTTATCAAAAAGTACCTGACCACTCAACTCAACCCAACACAGCACAGCCAATACAAACCCTAAAAAGAATTTCATTGCCATACATCAAGAATATCTTAAAAACCACCAACAGAGTATGACAATCACATGGAATCAGCATAGCACACAAGCCAACTTAAGCCCTTCAAAACATCCTAAGCAAATCAAAAGACCCAACAACCCCAGAAGGAAAAACAGGAGTCATCTACAACATACAATGTAAGGACTACAATAACCACTATGTAGGACAAACAGGCAGAAGACTGGCAGAATGCGTCCACGAACATGGATGTATGGGTAGTTAGACATGGACTAAGTGCTTACTGTTTTCTCATCATATATACATGTAGCGTATACATCAATGGGCCTAATGAAATAAATTTTACTCAATGAAAATTTATACTGTAACAAATGAACTAATGTTAAAGTGTCACAAGATTCTTATTTCTTTTATGTAACCAATGCAAAGTCTAACTTTAAATAATAATAATAATAATAATAATAATAATAATAATAATAATAATAATAATAATAATAATAATAATATAAAGTTGGAAGGGACCTTGGAGGTCATCTAGTCCAACCCCCTGCTCAGGCAGGAAACCCTATACCATTTCAGGCAAATGGCTGTCCAGTCTCTTCTTAAAAGCCTCCAGTGTTGGAGCATTCACCACCTCTGGAGGCAGGTTGTTCCACTGGTTAATTGTTCTAACTGTCAGGAAGTTTCTCCTTAGTTCTAGGTTGCTTCTCTCCTTGACTAGATTCCATCCGTTGCTTCTTGTCCTGCTTTCAGTACAGGTTAATCTATTTGTCCAAAGGTTCTAAGTCAATTCTGAAATACAATAAAGCCAACTTGATTGATTTTCTTCCTCTTTTGTTTCTGCAATAACCAGATTTGTTTGTACTTGTCAAAATAATTTTATTTCAGGAAGTTTTCAGTCAAATATTTTATGTTCTATCCAAATCCTAGCTCCCCATCCCACTATCTAACAAAAATGAAATTTAATGGTGAAAAAAGTAAGGTTCTACATCTAGTCAAGAAAAAACAAATGCACAGGTACAGTATAGGTGGTACCTTGCTCAATAGTATTAACTGTGAGAGGGATCTCAGAGTCTTAGTGGACAATCACTTAAATATGAGCCAGCAGTGTGCCACAGCTGCCAAAAAAGCCAACAAGGTGCTAGGCTGCATTAACAGAGGGATAGAATCAAGATCACATGAAGTGTTAATACTACTTTATAACACCTTGGTAGGGCCACATTTGGAATACTGCATCCAGTTTTGGTCACCACGATGTAAAAAAGATGTTAAGACTCTAGAAAGAGTACAGAGAAGAGCAACAAAGATGATTAGGGGACTGGAAGCTAAAACATATAAGGAATGGTTGCTTATGTATGTCTAGTTTAATGAAGAGAAGGATGAGGGGGGACATGATAGCAATGTTCCAATATCCCCGGGGTTGCCACAAGGAAGAGGGAGTCAAGCTATTCTCCAAAGCACCTGAAGGCAAGAGAAGAAGCAATGGATGGAAACTAATCAAAGAGAGAAGCAACCTAGAACTAAGGAGAAATTTCCTGACAGTTGGAACAATTAATCATGGAACAACCTGTCTCCAGAAGTTGTGAATGCACTAACACTGGAAGTTTTAAAGAAAAGACAAAAAATTTTCTGAATGGTATAGGGCAGACATGTCAAACCCATGAAGTCACGCGCAACGTATCGGGACAGTTTTGCCATTGCCAGCAATGGGGTGGGTGTGCGGCTTCTGGATCTTTGACACCCTTGGTATAAGGTTTCCTGCCTGAGCAGGGGGTTGGACTAGAAGACCTTTAAGGTCTCTTCCAACTACTACTATTATTATTAATCCTGTTCTGCTGTACTTAGCATATCAGAAAAATGCTGTAGTTAAGTAAAGTGAATATAGTTAGTGCTTTTTTGTTAAAAAAAAGTGCTGGAACTCACACACATCATACAACCCACCTTGCCTACCCACACCACATGGTCCAACCCATACAACCCACCTTGCCTACCCACACCACATGGTCCAACCCAGCCAACCAAGCCACACTCTGACTGTGGTGGTCTGGCACCTCATGGCTCCTCCTAGAGGAGGCAGACAGTGCCGGAGGGGACCCCACTCACACCGTACTGCCAGTGGGGCATTTTCAAAAGCAAACCAGGATAGGAAGGGGAACAATAGGAAAAGAACACAACTCTGGAAAATCTGTCAAAAAAAAGTGCAGAAACTCTGTCCAGTGCATTCTATTACAAAAAAAGCCCTCAATTCAGTAGTATTATTAGTACCTTTGGTTAGAGTCTATATCCACAGAAAAACTCCAGAAAGATTTGCTACCACAATGCTTCAGCTATTTTTCCATGAGAAAGGAAGAAGAAAGTTCCAGGTATAAGTGCTATGAGAATTTAAAACATTTCAAATTTAAGAAAAATAGTAGGCTTGATAGGATCTATTCTACAGAAACTATATTTGAATAAATTATCTTGAATAAGAAAGATCTTGACAAAAGGAAAGATCTGGCAGTAGGAAATGTGAGGTTGATATTATGGATAAAAGAAACTTACCTTAGGGAATTCTCTTTTGACAAAGACCATGAGCATGGACGTTTTCCCACAACCTCCATCTCCTATTACCACCAGCTTGATCTCAGTAATTCCTCTGGTCTCTTGTTTGGACCCTGACTGCCCTGGAGCCTCTTGACTTCTTTGCATGTCTAACAATTCCCAGGACACTTCAACAAGGTCTTTTTGAATGATCTAAGAAAATGAGCCATGAAGATGCCTCTTCTTTCTGAGTAGTTTTCTACTCTCACATTGCTGCTTATTTCCTGTCCTTCTGTAGCTTAAAATCAAAGTCTTCAGCATAGCAACTATAGGTC
This sequence comes from Vipera berus, assembly GCF_964194415.1. Taxonomy (NCBI): domain Eukaryota; kingdom Metazoa; phylum Chordata; class Lepidosauria; order Squamata; family Viperidae; genus Vipera; species Vipera berus. Next base: position 119,385,233 of record NC_138202.1, on the reverse strand, counting down.
ATAGAGTCTAAGATTAGGTGTGGCTGGAATGTGAATAGAGTGGCTGGCACAAGGAAGAAAAAGCAAACAGGAAGGCTGTTACAGAAGCAACCACCCCTTGTATGACAAAGCATGGAAAACATAACGATAAAGGATAGATAGAGGATAAAAATATGTTATAAAATAAGAACTCATAATGCTGCCTTAAATTTGCCCCCACCTTTTAAGTTATTATTAAGTTATTTTAAAATGTTAAATAGGTAGTTCACATGCAAATAAGATATGCTAACATTCATCTTTTAGCATGTGAATAGATGTTAACATGTGGATGCAAATAACAGGTGAACAGCTATACTGTGTCTTGGGAGAACATGTGTAATTATTTGTAATTACACAATCTGGTCATTTGTAATTATTTACACAATAAGAAACATTTCTGATTTATATATGTGTCACATATTTGTGATTACTTATAAGCTCCACTTCAATACGCAGTGGAATAAGAAATGAAGCATGAATAAGAAATAGTGTATGTACAAAGACCTCATTTAAGCGGGAGTAGTGTACATTGAAAAGAGGTGTCAAAGGACAGCAGCACGGTTACTGGTGGGACAATATTGGAAGAAGGATAGTTTGCCCACTATAGAAGAATGGGTGTTTAAAGTTTCGAATCTTGCAGAAATGTCTAAGATTTCTGCTTATTTGAAAGATCGTTCACAGGAAAGATATATTTCAGTTTGGAGGAGATGGATAAATTATATTCAGAACAAATATGGGACTAAAAAGTTCCATTTAGCTTATGAGTAGATTTTAGTGGGATATTGTTATTGGTACGTTGTTTGTAGTTATGTTAAAAGGGAGTTAAAGCACATTATGAATTTGGTTAATTGTATATTATGCATAATTTTTATTTAGAATATGATTATTGTAACTATAATCCTGTATTTAGCTCTGGGAAGTGGGGGGGGGGAAGTGGGTGGGTTTGGGGTGGGAGGGATTTGGGGATATATTGTAAAATTTTGTTTTTGTAAAACTCTTTAATAAAAAAGAAAAAAAAAGAAAAGAGGTGTCAAAGGGAAATAGTGCATGTGCAAAATATTATACAGTATGCAGAGATCTGTGCATGTACATGATATTAATCCTATATCCACATTTATGCTTGCGCATAGTTCTTCAATCTTTTGATCCAAAATTTATTTTTGAGAAAAACTGATTGCTTCAAGATTCCCTGACAGGATGGACAGAAGCTTGTTGACTTTGCAGACCAGTGCTCTGGGCAGTTATTCCAGATACAAAGAGGTACCAGGTCAAAGGTGGCTTAGCCTTCCTTGAACTCAGTGCTTTGTTTGATGAGGACCTGTAGACCAGAAGAGGTTGATCCAGGAGAATTTAGTCCATTTCTGTTCTTTCTTTTGCATTCTTCTTTTAAGTTCAGCAAAAATGCACTGCTCTGTTAATCTTAATGGGCCATTAATCTCGCCCCCAAGGCAAGTAGTTTGCTGTTATCACCACAAGATACTCTGATCCTCAAAACCAGTCTTTAAAAAAAGGCTTGAATGAATGGAAGAGGCACAAGGAAATGTAAAATTAAAGTTTTTATTTGTAATTTACACATTTTAAAAACTATAAGGCCACCTTTTCTGTTATAAGAAACTCAATAATTGAAATGCATCTAAAACAAAGATTAAGTAAGTACAGTATATAAAGTAGCAAATAATATTGTTCAGAAATCAGCATCTAGAGAAATGCTATACTTTGATTATAATTGGACAGCCAGAGGTTTAGACTGGATTTGGCATTTTTATCCACCTATGAAGTGCTTCTCAAAGAACTGGGATAAACAGATGTTGTTTGGTGGTATAGACATCTCAGGATGTAAACTATTCCAAGTAAAACTACCTTTTACAATTAACTAATGGTGATTTAATCAATGCCAATTATTTCTAAAGTATTCCACAGGATAGAACTGATTTGTTTTGTAAAGTGCCTTTTGTCTTGTATGTTTAATATAGCAGAGAGGAACCTCACTAGTCCAACTTCTACTAGACTTATTTGCAGGTCAGAGAAAGTTTTATTTATAATACAGCTAGTAGAATTTACAGTAATATGCACTTTTTACAATCAAGTCTGTAAAAAAGTGATAATCAAAGAAAGAGATGGAGTATACAACCCCCTTGCATGGTATATTCATAGCATGGTGATGATTAAAATAATACATGGCGTGGGCCAAATAGAAGTGAAGATGTATCTCTCATTCTCCTAAACTTGAGTCTTTCATCCAACTGAAACTACATAGTAGAAGACAGGCAAAAGATAAGTATTTCTTTTCTCTTTCTCTTTCAACTCACAGCAAGACTCTGGAACTTGTCACCAGAAGATATGGTGAAGGCTATTGGAGGGGAATAGTCAAATAAAAAAAGAAAAAAAAGAAAAACAAGGCATTTTGATTTCTTGAATTCCAAGAATCAAAATCAACATAGGGCTGGTTACAATCAACAATTATTTTTCAAGAAAACTATTAATATATAGTCATGATCTAGACATACAGTAATTTACTGTGCAGATGCAGTTCCTTTGGGGATAGGCAATGGTGACTGAACTAGAATTGCCAGTTTGCAGCTTTTCATTTAATTTCCCTTTGAAAATTATGAGGACTTAGAATAGCTTTTGCTGCTTGGGTACTCCAATTAAGTAGTCACTTATCTTACTGTAAAGCAGAACTGGAGCATACAGCAAATTAGGTCAAGATGGTGGGAAAGAAAAATATATGTGCATACTCTCCATCAGGAGGGAGTATGTATAAAAGGCAGTACAAATTTTCTGAGTTGCAACCAGCTGTAGAATCAAAGTCAGAGGTGGAACTTGCAGTGTTATGACTCATAGCACAACATAGCTTATCAGATGGAAGATTCTGAATCATACCTTGGTCACTCCCAGTGTATAAATTGCAGTGCTGATTCATCATTCATCAGCATGGCCAATCCCAGATGAAATTATTTACAATTTTTTCCTGCTTCCCTTTTTCCTACCTTATGTCATGTTCCAAAGCTCCAAGGTTAATTGGTTTTTATGTTGCAGTTGTAATAAATTTGAAGGAACTAAGATGTGTGGTTTGGATTAGCTTTTCACTGTTTCATTTTGGTTTAATATTTCTATTTTTATTAATAAGATATTGAGAAGTGAATTTAAGATGTGAAGGTAATGTTAAATTATGTATCAGTAATTTGGAGCCAATTGATCTGTGATGGAGCTTTGGGTATATCAGTTTTAGGATATATCAAAGAAGATAATAATGTGCAGGTGAAAAGGAAAATCTTGGATTAAAGAAATATATTATCAGCATTTGAACTGACCCTGTAGAGATGTAGCAAAAGAGTGATCAACATGGCTGTATGTTGTTAAATTTTACAATGTTATGTTGTTAAAAAAAACCTACTTTCTAATGCGACTCTCGTGGGAGGGAAATTTGTCCAGGATGTTTGTATTGCCTGTCTTGCAGAAGTAGCTGCATACACACAAACACACCATTCAGAATCACACTGAGGCTATCCCCTTCACCTACCTCCATGTAAAGCTCTCCAGGCTGGTTCTTGGTCTGTGGCACTAGAGCCTTTACATGCATACCTTCCTGCAAATTCCATGGGGGAGGAAGTTATGCAATTTACAGGTGATTTTCAATTCATATGCCCTCACTGCGGAGGTAGCAGGAAAGAGATCTCAAAAACCAAGCCCTGACTATGTTGCATTGGTGGACTCATAGTGGGAGTCCTAGGGCTCACTGTGTACATAGAAGCATAGAAGCACCCATTAAGTCTCCCTGAGCAGATTAATTCTTAATCTTTTGCCAGTAAAAGTGTATCACCCACACTTATATGGCACAAAGGGAAGATTGTTGGAAGTCAGCGCCCACCCTCCCTCCTAGAGAAGGAAATATTTTGGGGAATATTAAAAAGGCAGAAACCAGCCCCCAGTTTCCCTGCCCCAAGCAGAAACTAGCTTTTAGAAATGCAGATTTGATAATCCATTCAGAAAGACTGAAGGCAGGAAGGCTGGAGCTAAGGGGATTAGAAAAACAAAGACTCCAAGGACAGGAACATGATTTTTAGGACACAATAGGGTTAACCCACCATCATTAAAATAACAAAAGGGCACACTCAAGCTCAGGTCAAAGTACATTGCACAGGAATAGGATGACCTTGGGTCCCATACACGTTCTTTGGTATTCTCAAAAAATAAAAATAATGCCCAGTGATTTATTTGGAAGTGTACCCTCCTTTCCCTTGTATCCCACAAGGGAAATATAAACAAAGATACAAAAGAACATTCATCCTGGAGGCTAGAAGGAGTGGCAAACAGCAAGTTCAACAGCATGCTTCCTAGTAAAAGCCTATTTTGTGATTGAGCATGGCTAACTTGATCACCGTTTTATGAGAGAACTCACAATATACTCTCAAAAGTCTGAACGTGCCTTTGATCTAAAATGTTTTGAAACTTTGAGGGCATAACTTCAAGAAATTTTGGGAATTGGTAATGAGGGACACCTCTTAGGTTTTAGAGATTGATTCTGTAGGGTAGTATTTCTTAACCTTGGCAACTTCAAAGTGTGTGGGAGTTCAATTCCCAGAATTTCCTAGCCACCACCTTAAGTTGCCAAGGTTTGGAAATCCTGCAATAGGGAGAAGCCAAACTAGTGGGTGCCCAGGCCCCAAGGCATACAGAGCCTTATAGGTTAAATCAACCCTTAGAATTGTACATGGAAACTTTTTGGGTTAGTGGGGTAGAGCCAGAAACACCAATGTAGTACGACTGGAGTAGTGTTAACATACCAACATATGGGTTGCTGCATTGGGGGCCAAATGTAGATCTTCATAGGCAACCCCATGTAGACTGTTTTACAGTAATCCAATTAGAAGGTGACAAGGGCATGAGATACTACCCTAGTTATCTCTATCTATACTTGATCAGCAATGCTTAATGTCTTAAATGTTATATTTTTATACATTAACATCTGTGAATTGATAATATAGTCTTGCAGGCAGAACTGTCAAAGATCAATTCTTTGTATGACTCTTTTTCTGAGTTTAAAATGAATGAATCAGTTTTCTGTCTTTCATGCATATGAAGGACAGAAAAATATACTGTAAAATTCAAATGTATTTATTTTTAAGGCACTGTATAACTACTGTTATTGCAATTCTGAAAATTAAAATTCTGCTTTGGAATTAAACTGATGTCCACATGATGGCAGCAAAGCCTTGAATATGGTTCATAGCATCACTATGAAAAGCCTACTTACAGGTTAGTTTTCTTTCTTCTGCAGAAAGAAAGAAATGTTGCTGTTAAATACATCAGTTTCAGATATTTGCTGATGGGACCTTATACATGAGAGTAGCAGTTCCATGAAGGAGCATTAATGTATTTTTCCAGCAGTGAAACTGCAATATTTCAAAATGATGTATGTACTCTACTGTAGCAGTAAGAATGTTATGTCCCCATACTTCAAAATCTGCACAAAAAAAGCTGAATTCTCTTTCTAGCTGAAGAAATTTAAAAAACTGAAATAGTTTCCATTTCTTTTCATATCACTACGTACACAACTGAATAGTACAGTGACCATATTTACTTTAATATAAAGAATAGTCCTTTATTTCAGAAAGCTGTCATTTAGATTTATTTCATGTAATTATTCATTTTCCTGGTTTTGCTTTTGTAAAGAAGTTATAAACAATTACTTTTTTATAATCCCTTTGAACCTCTTTCAGATTTGCCCCTTTTTCAGGTTTGTCATTTATTTTTTCCAAGAAAATATGGTTAGCAATTACATTGTTCAAAAAGAATTTGTTTCCACAAATAAAAATGTTCAAATATTGACACTCAGGACTTTAGAAGGGAGGGCAAAAGAATCATGGAGTGGCTGTGTAATTGAACTCTTCCTTCTTTCTTACACATAAAAGGGCTGGGGCTTATCGTAGCTGCCATCTTCACTTTCCATCTTTTGTTTTTACAGATATCTTTATTATATTTAATTAACAATCAGTAAAATACAAATTAACATAAAGGGGAAAAGGGGGAGGGAATAACAGGACAGATGAAAATGTGACAACAGAAATCAAAGAAATGTAAAACAAAAGTGACTTCCAACTTTTTCCAATACAAAGATAAAAATATAACAACCTTTCTCTAGTTTAAATGAATATTCAGTAATTAATCTATCTTAAAATACTAATAGCAACACTCCAAGAACCCAATATTCAGATTATATTTTTCTAATCCTAACCACAATATTTCTCAAGTCAGATCAGATGTAATTCTCAAATCCCAAAGTCAAAAGATGATTTCTCTCTTTATCTTGTAAGAAATTTAACAGTGGTCTTCAAATCGTAGAAAATTTAGTCATATTATTTATGTCTTCTCTCCCCATACCCACAGATACACTTGATTTACATACAGTACTGACTTCAACTACTGTATGCATTTTGGGAACCATGGGACATTCACTACAATATATCTGGAGGGAATTAAATTGGGGAGGGTGCTTAAAATGAGTAGCAAATACATCAGAACATTAAATTTTGGCATATGAGTATGTACAGAAATACTTTCTGTGATTTTCTCTTTGTACGAGAAAAGGTCTTCAGCTACAGTTTGGTTTCTTATTTATTTAATTCAGTTTGTTTCCTGTCTTTACTGCAGTTGAATAATGAAGAGGGCTAACTACACAAATCTGCATAAATGTTGTTGTTGTTGTTAGTTGTGAAGTTGTGTCCGACCCATCATGACCCCATGGACAACGTTCCTCCAGGCCTTCCTGTCCTCTACTATCATCTGGAGTCCATTTAGGCTTACGCCTACTGCTTCAGTGATTCCATCCAGCCACCTCATTCTCTGTCGTCCCCTTCTTCTATTGCCCTCAACCTTTCCCAGCATTAGGCTCTTCTCCAGTGAGTCCTTCCTTCTCATTACATGGCCAAAGTATTTGAGTTTCAACTTGAGGATCTGGCCTTCTAAAGAGCAGTCAGGATTGATCTCCTCTAGGACTGACCGGTTTGATCGCCTTGCAGTCCAAGGGACTCGCAGGAGTCTTCTCCAGCACCATACTTCAAAGGCCTCAATTCTTTGGTGCTCAGCCTTTCTTATGGTCCAACTTTCACAGCCATACATCGCAACTGAGAAAACCATGGCCTTGACTATACGCACTTTTGTTGGCAGGGTGATGTCTCTGCTTTTTAGTATGCTGTCTAGATTTGCCATGGCTTTCCTCCCCAGGAGCAGGAAAGTAAAATCTGTCACTACCTCTGTCCATAATTCTTCAGGCATTCTGTCTACCAGATCTATTTCCTTAAATCTATTTGTCACCTCTACTGTATATTCGTCAGGGATATGATTTAGTTCATACCTGAGTGGCCTAGTGCTTTTCCCTACTTTCTTCAGTTTAAGCCTAAATTTTGCAATGAGAAGCTCATGGTCTGAGCCACAGTCAGCTCCTGGTCTTGTTTTTACTGATTGTATAGAGCTTCTCCATCTTTGGCTGCAGAGCACATAGTCAATCTGATTTTTGTGTTAATTGTCTGGTGATGTCCATGTGTAGAGCCCTCTCTTGGGTTGTTGAAAAAAAGTGTTTGCTATGACCATTGTTTCCTCTTGACAAAATTCTATCAGTCTGTGCCCTGCTTCATTTTGTACTCCAAGGCCAAACTTGCCTGTTATTCCAGTTATCTTTTGGCTTCCTACTTTAGCATTTCAATCCCCCAGGGCTTCATAGAACCGGTCAATTTCATTCTCTTCAGCACTGGTGGTTGGGGCATAAACTTGGCTTGGGTCTGGGATATCTGAGGGAACACCTGCTGCCGGCATCAAGTTCCCTTCGTCCTGTGCGCTCCCACAGGGAGGGCCTTCTCAGGGTGCCGCCGGCAAAGGATTGCCAGAGGGCGACACCCAGGGGGAGGGCCTTCTCTGTGGGTGCACCTGCCCTTTGGAACCAGCTACCCATAAAGCTCAGGACTGCCCCAGATTTTCGTTCGTTCCGCCGGGACCTGAAGACCTGGCTCTTTGAGCTTTCCGGCCAGGACTGAGAACTTTTAATTTTTAACCTATTGCAATTGGGTTTTTAATTAGAGTTAAGGGTTTTAGATTTTAATTAAGGATAATTTAATTTATTTTAATTTGTTATTAACTTTTGTATTGTTATATTGTTTTAATTGCCTTGTGAACCGCCCTGGGTTCTACGGGAGAAGGGCGGTATATAAGTTTAAATAATAAATAAATAAATAAATAAATAAATAAATAAATAAATAAATAAATAAATAAATAAATAAATAAACTTGAACTACTGTGATATTTAATGATTTGCTTTGGGTTTGAACAGAGATCATTTTGTCATTTTGGGGATTGTATCCCAGTATTGCTTTTCCTATTTTTTTATTGACTATGAAGGCTACTCCATTTCTTCTGAGGGATTCTTGCCCGCAGTAGTATACCTGATGGTCATCTGAATTAAATTCACCCATTCCTATCCATTTTAGTTCACTGATTCCTAAGATGTCGATGTTTAGTCTTGTCATCTCTTGTTTGACCACGTCCAGCTTGCCTTGATTCATGGATCTTACATTCCAGGTTCCTATGGAGAAAAAATCTTTACAGCATCGGACTTTCCTTTCACCACCAGACATATCCACAGCTGAGCGTCCTTTCGGCTTTGGCCCAGTCGCTTCATTCTTTCTGGCGCTACTAGTACTAGCCCTCTGCTCTTCCCCAGTAACATATTGGATGCCTTCCGACCTGAGGGACTCATCTTCCAGCGTCATATCATTTTGCCTTTTGGTACTGCCCAGGAGTTTTCATGGCAAAGATACTGGAGTGGGTTACCATTTCTTTCTCCAGTGGATCTCTGCTATGACCTTTCCGTCTTGGGTGGCCCTGCACGGCATAGCTCATAGCTTCATTGAATTACGCAAGCCCCTTCCCCACGACAAGGCAGTAATCCATGAAGGGGTCTGCATAAATATAAGTAGAAAAACTATTTGGCAATCCCAAAATACAAATGTGTAAAGGCTAGGAGAAAGAGATGCATCTTAATTGGTCTTCTAGAAGTGGAGGAACCAAAGGCAAGTCCTCAGACAGCCTTTCCAATAAGCAGAGAGTTGAACTTGGCTACTTTAAAGAAATCCTGCTAAGATTCTTACAATGTAAACCTCAGGGGATTTCTATAATAGGTATAATGATTTTAGAAAAGTATAATAATAGATCAAAGTGACTGCATAGTTCACCCAGTGCTATCTGGGTTGCAAAAACCTGCACGGTTGTCAATGAATGGCAGGATAGAGTTACTTTGCTGCCATGTAGTAATCATTTTGGTTTTGGTGATCCAGATTTAATATTGTAGCCTTAAAGGAACTTTATATAGTCAAAGGATTTTTTCCCCTATGCACTTTGCAAAGTATTCAAGGTTGCTCTTTACTATAGAAGAAATTTTTCTGGAACAAATTCCTGGTCAACCACATTTCTGAATAGGTGAGATTGAAATTTGGGCTGTAGGGGGAGATCATGAAAAAGGTTCAGGCTCATTAAGCCACCAAAGATTTATGGTCTGTTAGCAAAAAATAGCTAAAGTTGACTCCTTTTATTTTTAATGGCATTGGTTGCCATTGTCCTCTTGGGAGATGTCTTCTTGACCACCCAGCCTAGGCTGCAGCTTTACTATCACTTAACTGAATCCCATTCAAGTACTAATCAGACTTTACCTTGCTTAGCTTTTGAGCCCACAAACGAATCAACTTTATGCTGCTAACATGCCAGATAAAACTAACATTCATAGCTTACATGCTGCCACCTGTTGAGGTGGAACCAAAGGGAATGGAATGGAACGGAACAGAACAGAATAGAATAACAGAGTTGGAAGGAATCTTGGAGGTCTTCTAGTCCAACCCCCTGCTCAAGCAGGATACCCTATACCAGGGGTCTTCAAACATGGCCCTTTTATGACTTGTGGACTTCAACTCCCAGAATTCCTCAGCCCGGCACGCTGGCTGAGGAATTCTGGGAGTTGAAGTCCACAAGTCGTAAAAGGGCCAAGTTTGAAGACCCCTGCCCTATACTATTCAGATAAATGGCTGTCAAATCTCTTCTTTAAAAGCCTCCAGTGATGGAGCACCCACAACTTCTCAAGGCAAGCTGTTCCACTGATTAAGTGTTCTAACTGCCAGAGACTTTCTCCTTAGTTCTAGGTTAAATCTCTCTTTGATAAGTTTTCATCCATTGCTTCTTGTCCTATCTGGGTAAACATACCCAGTTCCTGCAACCATTCTTTATACTGTAAATTTTACTTTCCAGTCCCCAAATCACTTTTGTTGCATTTCTCTGGACTCTTTCTAGAGTCTTAACATCTTTTTTGTATTGTAGCAACCAAAACTGGATTCAGTATTGCAAGTGTGGTATTACCCAGGCATTATAAAACAGTACTAACACTTCAAATGATCTTGATTCTATTCCTACACATATTCCTAGGACTATGCTGGCTTTTTTGGTGGCTGCAGCACACTAATGGCTGATATTTAAGTGATTGTCCACAAGGACTCCTAGATCCCTCTTGCAGTTACTGCTATCGAGCCAGGTACCAGCCTTAGGATTTTAGGAAATGTGAACTTTGTATTTCAGGGCTCCATCCCTTTCCGAGTAGTAGGCAATTCCAGTTAGTAATTTGGAAAAAGATTGGTTGGAAGCAGGTGGTAGAAAGCTGTTGATTGGCAGTTGGGTGGAAGCAGTTGGAACAGTTAGAAGCAATTGGGTGGAAGCACTTGGAAACAGAAATGGTTGGAAGTGGTTGTTTATTAGTAAGATGTCAGGCTTCATTGTTCTTCTGCTGTTCAGCACCCACATGACACCTCTGGTTCAAGGTAAGGTATTGTTTGATCCCTGAAGGCTATTAAGAACTAGATGAAAAAGAACAAATTGTGTACAAAAAGCTATATTTTTGCACAGTGCAGTTGCCGTTTCTCCAGAAACTATCTTGCTCTGTAGGGCTTTGTTTATGACTCTGAATGTGGGGACAGTCCCCCAGAAGGAATAATCCGACAAATAAGCCTATCCGGTTTCAGCTTGTATTCCATTTGTGGCCCATCCCGGAATGGGAGGCTCTGATAACAATATCTCACACCCTATTCACTTATAGGATATTCCATTGCAATGCACCCCACTTGGTATTTTCTTTAAAGGCTCTCTGAAAATTACAACTGATGTTAAAAAAAGCAATGTGTTTGCTGATGACTCGAAGCCTTGCAGGCAAATAACACTAATTCTCTAGGTAAGTATACTGGCTATTAGTAGGCTTTCGAGTACAATTCAAAGTAACCTGTAAAATGTTTTGTGGCATGTTGCTTGTATGTTTCCATCTTCTTCAAATAGAAAAGATCCATCTGGTGTATTTGCCTCAAATACGGATGTTGAAGGTTTCCCTCTTTCTGTGAAGTTCAAAACAAGGGTGCTTTTCTACAATATTTCCCTCCCAGAAATCTCAAAGGCACTCTTCCTGATGGCGTCTAGGAAGGCAATCAAGGCACAGCTGTTTCACAGAGCTTTTAATCTTTATAGCTTTATAGTTGCTGCTAATCAGAGGACACGTCAAGTAGACAATTTATGGATTTTGCAATATATAGTGGTGTTTATGATTTTTATCAGTTATATTGTAAATGACTGACAGTCTTTTGAGGAACTGGGTGGTAAATAAATGCTGCAAACAAAAAGCAAACTGGTTTTCTGTGGCATCTAAATCAACTAAAAAGGACTGTACAACGTGTTCATTTATAACTGATCTTTTTTAATGTTGGTTTCAAGTGCATCCCTAGCAGAAATAAAGCATTTCACTTGAAAGCTGTCTCTTGATGAAAGCATTTCATCATCATTAAATGCATGAGGTTTTTTTTTAAATCATTCTTTTTTTTAGTCACATGTTGTAATTTATATTTAGGAAGTCTTGTTTTGCTACCAGTTCAATTATGTCAAGGCTTTTTTGGATTTTTTCCCCCAAGAAGTGAATAAAATATAAAAATATAAGCATATACTACATATACTAAGGCCTAGCTGTAGATTGTGCAGGGTCTTGCTGGTTTAATGGAATTGATCAAACTGAAACTGTTCTAGAAATAAACACTAATTTCATGATTTCATCCTGAAAAATTCCAGATTATCTCTTTGTACGTACTAATACTGATATGTGTAAGAACATCAATACTTAAATCATAGTTCTCTGATGTGATAGAAGTTAACTTTGCATGCACTCCCTTTTTAGTATATACTGTAGAATTTAGATCCAGAAATACTTGAGCTTGTAGAGCAGGGGTGTCAAACTCGCAATGTCCCAAAGTGACGTGACGTATCGTGACTTTTTTTCCATTGCCAGCAATGGGATGGGTGCGGCATGATGCATCCGGCCCATGGGCTGGCAGTTTGACACCCCTGTTGTAGAGGCAGAAATTTTGTGTGTGTGTGTGTGTGTGTGTGTGTGTGTGTGTGTGTATTGCACAATAGCAAAATATTATTTTTCTGTATCTAGGCAGCAATCTATTACAATGTGGCTAAATGATTTAATGAATATTCAGGACATGATGTGTGTATGTGTAATTGTATATGTATTTGTATGTGTATGCATGCATGTATGGATAGATATTTTTTTCCTGGAAGTTCTTGTTGCATTCCTTTATATCTTCTTGCCATTTTAGCAGCATTATCACAGGACACCTCTCTGCCCTTATTGAAGTCATTAACACTTCTAACTGTATTTTTCCTTAGTTTTGTTGAATGAAATTGTCTCTGAACAGTATTTAATTTGGTTACTGAATGCCTACTTTGATTTTCCAAATGAGCCCTTCCATTGTTGAGCCTCCAAGAGACCTTTCTGCATCCAAAATGAAATATCATCTTCATTCACGATACACCAGAAATATGTAATATTCACTTCTGTATAATATGTATTACAAGGTAAATGACTACAGCTGCTGTAAACCTCATCAGCTAACACTATTAGGTCTCTTCCTGTTCATTGTAGTTACATAATTAATACTCAGTATTTTTCCTCCTTAAACTGGTGTTTTAATCCTGTGTTCCAATATTACCAGGTAATTTGCACATGAAGAATACAACTATAATTGAATGTTGGTGGGTGGGATATATGTCCCTGTAACTATGCTCTCTCCACTTCTTAGAAATTGTCTGCATTTCTCTTCCCTCTTATATTTCTGAGTCAGTGGCAAGCTGTTGGTTTGTTGATCAGAGTGCAGCATATTTATATTATTTGCATAGGACTCAAGAGGCAAAAGGGCAGGCCAAGAATGTCCACACCCAAATGAATATGAATATATATATATATATATATATATATATATATATATATATATATATATATATATATATATATATATATATGAAAGAGTTAATTAGCAAGGTCCATTCAAAAAACCTTGACAAATACTTAAACATATATGTATATATATATATATATACATATATATATATATATATATATATATGTATATATGTATATATATATATATATTGGAAATACCAAGTAAAGGCCCACATCCATTTTCCCCAAGGGTCATTTCAACTTTGCTGTGTCTGTGAAGTTCATAGAATTTCTGTACTATACTTAACAGCATATTTGTATTTTAATTATGTTGTTTTATAAATACTTTATTAAAATTACAATAACTAAACTGTTCAGACTTCTCTTTAACCATCTGTTTGAGCATTTTTTTTTCAGCCTTTGTATGCTGGCCTTTGCCTGGCCTCTTTTCCCCTAACTATAATGTTATCTCTTAAAACAGCATTACTTAAAAATGATCACAGAATAAAGCTGATGTGAGAAAACGTATTAGCACATGTTTTCAATGACATTTCTTCTTTTTTATTTTTTCAATCAATTTGTAACAGTTGCTTCCCAGAGTGATAAACATCCAAGAGATTGTCCTGTAAAAGCTTGAAAGCATTCCTTGGTGGAGCAGTGGGCTAATGCCTCCTTAAGTAACACCAGCTGCCTGCAATGAGTGCAGGTTCGCATCCCACCAGGCTCAAGGTTGACTCAGCCTTCCATCCTTCCGAGGTAGGTAAAATGAGGACCCAGATTGTTGGGGGCAATTAAGCTGACTTTGTAATAATGCCGCTTGGGAGGGGGTGTGAAAGCCCTAATAAGCAGGCATATACATAGAATGAAGGCTACTGCTAAGCTTGTAAGCCGCCCTGAGTCTTCGGAGAAGGGCGGGATATAAATGGAATTAAAATAAAATAAATAAATAAATCAGTGGAGAGACATGCCTCCTTGCTGGTTAATTGAAAGTCCGTGCAAAAGGAAAAGAAAGTATCTGCCCTAATGTACACAGACAAATTCAGATAACCTTTATTGTCATTTTTTCCCCCTGTGGGCACAATGGCATACATTAAAAATGAAATTTAGTTGCTTGCTCTCAAGTGTACACATACATAACACACATTTAAAACATACCACATGCAACATATGTATAGGCCTACACCCTTATATATAAGTAACATATAAACATATAAATATTAATCACAGTAAAAATAATTCTGTTGTAGAAATTCTTGTATGGCTACTGTTGTGTAGCCGTTCTTTGCAGGAAATAAGAAAGATGGAAGATTGCAAACAGGATCATGCTTTAGGAAAACAGGAACAGAACTGAAACAGAGGCTGCTGTGCAGCTACTTATACGGTTGGCCACTAGGTGGCCAACCGTATGATCTTGTTAGAGACAAGAAGTCTGCTTAGTCAGTGACTGTTACACAGACACACCATTGAGCGACCTTAAGCAGCATTCAAACAGACACATGAATCAGTTCAAGTACAAATCCCAATACATTACATCCCTCCCCCCTAGAATGTACACACATTATTTAAGAATATAATCTTGTAGATATTGTGGTGGTCTACGCGACCAGGCAGCTCCCAGTCTATCAGCTCATCATCCCCTAGGACAGTGATGGCTAACCTTTTAGAGATTGAGTACCCAAACCACAACCAAACCCCATTTATTTATTGCAAAGTGCCAGGGGTGCATCAGCATTATGGTGCCCTTGGGGGGGGGTGCAGGGAGGCGCTTCTGAGTGCCGCCTCTGGCACGCAAAAACCAGGGGCCCAAAAATGGGCCACCATACTTCAAGGCGCTGATACAAGGCGCTGCACCACACAAGAATGGGGCAGGGCTTGTGAGTATCATGCAGGCACTAGCCCCACCCCATTTGCAGCACGTGCATGCTTGTGGCCCCGTGCACGCACGCATGCAAAATGCTTCCCCCTCCCTTTTCTTCCAGTCCACCAATCGACAATGGTTGGTGGTCTCTGCTTTACCACCTTTACTTGAGCTTGCTAGTCAGCCGCTTCGCCTCCAGAGGTAGTTGGGGCTCCTGCTCTGGGCGGTGGTGGTGGCCTGATGGACCTGCTGCTGCTAGCAGTGGTGCACATGCCAACAAAGAGGGCTCTGAGTGCCACCTCTGGCACGCGTGCCATAGGTTCGCCACCACTGCCCTAGGATGTCATGCCCCATAATCTGAGACGCTGTGACTTCCATTTTTAGTTTAGCAGAGCCTGACTTTGTGTATCTGCTTAGCTGTCAGTTTATCATCACAGTTCTCACTACGATTTTGGCAACTATCCCTTTCTGTAGCAGTTTCAAGTAGAACTGCTTTTATATTGCCTTAGCACACACTTTCTAGCAGTGTTCATGCTGTGCCCTTTGCCCATCCTGATACCTTTCTCAGCATTTCCAGCAGTCACCAAGTGTTGCCTCAGCATTGCTGCAGACCTTTGCTCCCCTTCAATTTGAATTCAATTTTTCTTTAAAGGAAAAAAAGAGAACATAAAAATACAGATAAAGCAACTGCTGTTGTAAATCTTGTGGCCTTTGCTCCATCATGATTATGTCCAGTCTAATTCTGTTCATGAAGGTAAAATAATGTAGAACCCCTCTATTTCTTAAGTTCTTTTTTGTATTGTTGGCTGCTTATTTTTTTAAAATTATTTATTCACAGACACCTATAAATCTTACCTGGTTACTGCTTTTCTTAGGAGACTGTGGGAGACAGAAATGGTTCTAAAGAGTCATAGATGTGAAATGGGCAGCTATATAAATTTAAATAAAAATATAGGCTTTGCTTTGAACAGATTCTTCTTTACATTAAGTTTCTCATCTGGATTCTTCCTCCCCCCACCCAAAGATGTCCTAAATAATTGCCCAAGAAAGATTGTAAATGGGTTGTTAGCAAAGAATGGTTCAGATATTTCAGCAAGGATTTTGAGAGAATATCAAACAGGAGATCCCTTAGGTCCCTTTCACTGGCAATAAAATTATGATGCTGATTGGTTGCATAGTCAGCCAGATATTTGGACTGGATTTTAGCATTTTTGTCCACTTATTGAGTCCTTCGCAAGGACCTCAGATAGGCAGATATTTGCTGTAAGATGTAAGCTGTTCCAGGCAAAGTTGCCTTTTGCAATTGACTGATGCTGATTTTGTCAATGCAGATGGTGTTCAAGTGGTGTTTCAGATCTTTTGGAATTGCACCCAAGACGCTATTACTATTGGTACTGTCTTTTCTTTCTTTGTCACAGTTGTTCTATTTGCAGATATCACAAAACAACATTGATTTGCTAGCCTCTGTTCTCTTATTATTTTGTCCTACCCTGAAACTACAAATCAGATGCCTCAAGCAACCATATTATTTTGTTTAATGCATGCTCTGTTCCACTGAACTGGATTCATTTATGTCACATTTTCTCTCTTTCCCTTACACACTTCGTCAATGAAAACTGAAATATATTTTGTGAAGCTATTGTGAATGTGCTGCCATATTTAACATGTTATTTTATTAATGTGTGATTCCAGAAAGGAAAAATATTCATAAATAAAAGAGGACTTTTCTCTGCAAATTTTAAATGGAGATACTCTACCATGAGTCTGAGATCCATAAGGCTCTTCAGTTCATGTGGAAAAATACCGAAATATTTATTATTCATGAACAACAGAATAACAGAGTTGAAAGGGAACATGGAGGTTTCTAGTGTCAAGAAGAAACCCTATATCATTTCAGACAAATGGTTGTCTAATCTCTTCTTAAAAACCTATTTAGTTTTTATTTGGACTTATTTTTTCATACTAATTTATTTCTTCTATAAATGTTTGTGCTTAAAATAAAATTTGAAAACTTCAAAACAATATTAAGCAAAAAAGGAGGGATATAGATTACCAACAAGATGTGTCACTGCTTGCAAGTTACTTTAATTTGGATAGAATCAATTGTTCCCTCAAGTTAGCAGATTTTCTATTTAATATAATAATTTCTAGACTTCCGGTGGTGACGTGGCGCCGAAGACAGCCGCCTCCGGGCTGTCCGCTCCGCAGCTGTGTTTTTCCATCGTAAACAGCGCCGATCAGCTGTTTAGATGGATTTGAAGCCCCCTCCTCGGGAGAAGAGGAGGGGGTGAGGCCCCAGGTAGGGGTTGAGCTCTCCGGGGCCGCCTGAACTGAGAGTTTGGGCGGCTGAAGGATTGAGCCCCCCCGAAGCCTGGGTTGCTCCGAGCTGCGCAGTGTCTCTGCTCCGTGATTTTTGGAGCAGAGCCAGGCGTTAGCAACCACCCCTGCCAGAAGGAATACTTTTGAGTATAAAGATGCAGGCAGAGCGGTACAGGAGGTCAAGGTGATGTGGACTTTTATTTTTACTCTCTAGCTCAACAGATTTTATAGCTTTAAAGTGAAAGTGCGCAATAAGTGAAAGTGATGAAAGATGGCGGCCAAAACTTCTAAAGCTCTTCGGAATGCGGGGTTTTCCCCGGTGTAACAGACCTCGTTGCAAGCTTTGCTTCCTCCTGTACCTCCTCCGGCATTGACGCCTAAGGATTTACAAGATGCCCTTGAAAAGCATTCACAATTAATATCTGATATGATGGATGAAAAGTTGAAAAAGCTGGAGGAGAAGTTGGAGAAGAAGATGGAAGAGAAGTTTAGAGCAATGAGGGTAGACATGTTGTCTATGATTGAAAGTGTAGCTGAATGTGTGCAACAGCTGGATGCAAAAGTGGAGGATCTCAGTCAAAAGAACTCTATATTAGAAGCAAAGGTATTAGAGAATGAAAATATAAGGGATAAAGTGGACGGAGAATTGAGCCTCGCTCAGTATCATCAGATGCAGTATGCTATTAGAATTAGGGGCTTAAAGGAGAATTCTAAAGAAGATTTAAAGCAGCTGATCTCTGAAGCTTTGGAAGCGGTATTGGGCCAGCCAGCATCTGAAATTGAGGGAAGTATGGATAAATTTTTTCGTGTTAATTCATGGATTGCAAGACAGAGGAAGTTACCCAGAGATGTGGTGGTCTATTTTACAAAGAGAGTAATTAGAGATGAAGTCATTCAAGCTGCTTATGATACTAAATTGGTAGTTGCTGAGCAAGAAGTCTTGGTTTTAAAAGAGATTCCTCCAAAGATTTTAAAGAGAAGGAAAGATTTTGCATTTCTTGTACAGGAACTTAAGAAATGTGATATTAAGTTCAGATGGGAGATTCCAGTTGGACTGGTGGTGATGCAGGAAGGTAAAAGACATTGTTTGGTTACTGTGGCTCAGGCACGTGATTTTTATAGCAATGTGTTAAAAGCAATCCCCCTACCACTTCTGGAAGCTGCAAAGGGATATGGTGAGGGAAAGCTTCAAGAAGTTGCAGATAGACAGACAGAGGAGAATGGTGCTGGAGGGGATCAAGTTACAGTCTCATCGGTTGCTGCAGGAGAGCAGAGGATGATGCGTGCCGCCCTAAGACGAGCGAGACGAGAGCAAGAGCAAGACCAGCAGAAAGTTATGGAACCTCCAAAGCGTACTTACAGTGAAGCTGTGGGAGGGGCGCGGTCTAAAGAAGTTGAAGGGGTCATTTCAGATATGCTCCAAAAGCTTTGGAGTGTCAAGATTGGTGACTAAATTTCTAATTAGAATGTCAATGGATTGAATTCATCATAGAGGAGAAAGAAAGCTTTTTAATATTTAAAACAATTTAAGACTGATGTTATCTGTTTGCAAGAAACGTATATTAGGGTTGTGGACTAAAAGTATTTGTACGCAAGCTTCTAATCAACAACAAGTTGATTTTTCTTAACTTACTATAAACAAAGGTTACCTAATTGGATTATAATTTTTTTAAATTTTTTATTTTATTCTTATTGGAGATTGGAATGGTGTCCTAGACGTATAGATGGATGATCTGGAACTGTGAGATATTTGGCGTGATATATGCAAGAACTATTTTTGATTATAGTTCAGTTTGGTTGGAGATTAATAAGGTTAATAGAGATAGGCGCTTTTGGTGCGTAATTGAGAATTTGTCTAGAGATTAGAGAAATGTGGAAGAATGTAAATAGTAGATGAAAGTTTTTTCTTTGAAATTAATATGAATAAGGATTGGGATTAAGAAATTTTATTTAGCATTTGAGTAAAATTCCTTTTCTGTTTTCTTCCTTTTTTTTCTTATCTGTAATATTATTACTGTTTGTAATCATTTTACATGAGCCAGAGGGTGATAGAATTAATAGTTTATTGTTGATAGCATATGGATGCTTATGTTTGTTTTTCGTTTTTATACCCTGTATTTAGCTCTGGGAAGTCGGGGGGGGGAGGTGGGAATGGGGGAGAGGGATAGGGAGGGTTAGATGGGGGTGGGGGAGGGGGGGATTAAAGTTAAAATGTATTGTAAAACTTTTTAAATAAAAAAAAATAATTTCTAGTCTTTCACACTACCATGATGCAGTACCTTACCCATGGTGGCAGTGTTTGGAAAGACTGATGATTTCTGTATTGTAAGAAAGTTTTTCTTTGCACCTCTGCATAGTTTAAGTGAATAAATCATTCTCCTACAGTTATACGTTATACAGATATACAGTATGGTGCTTTGTCATTGACTTGACTTTATAATCCTTTTGGTCTTATCATTATGTTTTCAATCCTTTTGTTACTTGGAAACTCAGGTTGAAAGAGCCAAATTTTATATACAGGTAATCCTAGACTTACAACCACAATTGAGCCCAAATTTTCTGTTGTCAAGCAAGATATTTGTTAAGTGAATTTTGCCCCGTTTTATGACCTTTCTTGGTACAATTGTCACTGCCGTGGTTAAATTACTAATACGGTTGTTAAGTGACAGTTGTTAAGGGAATCTGGCTTCACCATTGACTTCTCTTGTCAGAAGGTCATAATAGGTGACCACCTGACCCGGGGACACTGCAACAGTCATAAATATGAGTCGGTTGCAAAGCATCTGAATTTCGATCACATGACCATGAGGATGCTGCAATGGTCATAAGTGTGAAAAATGGTCATAAGTCACTTTTTTCAGGGCCATTGTAACTTTGAGCAGTCACTAAATGAACTGTTGTAAATCAAGGACTACCTGTAGTAATCTCTAGGATTAAAGAATAGTGTATTACTGCCTCTTGATTGGCACAAGACAGATTCTTTAATGTTTTCATTAACAATTTGGTTATTCATCCCTTCCTCTTTTGACATTAAGCATAGGCCTCTGCCTTTGCACCTTCTGCTTAAATATACTACAGTACCATCATCGTGATTACTACACAAATATTTAGGCTTTGTGGAGCTCTCGTGTCTTATGGTATTCTTCAGCATTGTGCTTCGGTATTTATGATAGAATGCTTCATGCATTCACATTGACTATCACAACATCAGAAGATTTTCAGGAACTTTCATGCTGACCATGCAGTATCAGTGTTATTTTGCAGGGTATACAAAATGCAACTGCTTGTTTTCCAACTATTCAAAACAACACCAATACTGCTGGAAGTGCATTAATTGCCAGTGGATTTCTGAGTCCAATTTAAAGTAGTGGTTATTACTTATAAAGCTTTTTATATCTTGGGTCCATACTAGCTTTGAACTGTTTGATTTTATTTATTTAGTTATTAAATTTATAAGCCACTTATCTCACCTTTGTGGGTGACTAGAATCTGCCTTCTATACCTTGGCCAAGAAGGCAGAATTCCTCTCAATATGATCAGATGACATTGCATCAAAATTATTAAGATTTCTATTGCAGGAGGGGCGAAGCAGGGAACAAGGTAACTGTTACTTTTCCTGATTTTTTTCTTGTAAAAACAGCCTCCCTCCCTCAGTAGAAGCATCCTAAATGAATCGCTTTCCAGAAATAAACATAACGATGAATCTAGGATGTTTAAAGACATCTTTAAACAAGTTACCAGTACTTTTTGAAACTAATATACCATTTAACTCCTTCATTGGTTCCTGTCCTTCCTGCCCTTCACTTTGTCCCTGGGCTCTTATTATCCTGGTTTATGATTTTATGTTAGTCCCTAACTCAGTATTTCTTTTCAAACTCTGCAAAAAGAATAACAGTGGGATATTCCACCTCTATCACTCACCTCCCTAAGGATTCTATCAATGGGCAAGTTTCATATAGTAATGACTAAAGCTAATAACATTTTCCAAAACCAGAAATTTTAAAAATACTCTGTTTTCTGAGAACACTCAAAGAAAGTTAACAACTTAAGGGACACTGTATGCATCCCACTGGCATTTAATTTACTAGTCATTATATTAATAGGACAGACGTTTCCTTGCAGCAGAAGAACACTGGTGAACTGCTGTTTTTGAAGGAGGTGATACAGGCAAATATTTAAGGTATAACTTAGCATAAAATACAGGGCTTTATCTAAGTCTCCATAGTTTTTATGTGATCTTTGCTTTTCAACGATAACATCAGAGAAAGGGCATCAAAAACTAAATCATAAATATGGTATGCTATTCTAGAATGCATTTCCTTTTTTAAAAAATATGTTGTGTATCAATTACTTCCTCCCCTTTTAAAACAAAAATAAACAGGTTTCCAAATAATTCCACTGTAATCCATAAAATCGAAATATGCTTAACTTTGATGGAATTGCGCCCACTGATTTAAAAGTGTATGAAACAAAGAAATATAAATTCATGTCTGTTTGTTAGTAATCTGACTATTGGTCTCAGCGTTTTCTTTTTAAATAAAATTAGCCAATGCATAGTAGACATATTGTTTAACCAGACTACATAAAATGCTGATTTGCTTTACAGATCACTGCAATAATAAAATAAGAAGCCCACTTATTATGAACTTTTCAGACTTAGTTAATTTTAGTGATGAAGATCTGTAACATGTCTCTCCTAACCCCTTGTTTGTTCAGTGCAATCTACATATGTGTTGGGAATTTATTTCAGCATTTATTAGACTATAAGAATTCTTTGTATACTTCCTCGAAAAATACGTCTGCTTACTGAAGTGATGGGCAACATTCCAGCAGTCAGAAGCCACACATATCTAGCAAGATAATCATCTAAAAATGTCAATATCAAGAGCAGGGACAGAATTTTGAATACACTTTTTTCTTAGAGAAATGAAAATCTTATCCATCTCCTTCTCCCACACCTGAAAACCAGTAAGAAATATTCATTGAGCAATGCACGTGTGAAAATGAAAGTTTATTGTACATTAGTTGATTTAGAGAATCAAAGCATTTAATAAAGTGGATAGTTTTGAATTAGGGAATGTTTGGTATTAATATAGAGCTGAAGGATGGTTCTGAATGTGATAAGAGCAGTATATGATGGAAATAAAGCATGTATGGGAATAAAGCAAGTATATAACAAATAGTTCAACACTCAGCAAGACAAGGAGTTATAATGTCCCTTAGTTTTTTATGTGTTTATGGATGCAATTATAAGGAATGCTTGTGGTAATGTTATTGGCATCTGACTGAGGATGTGAATAAGGAGGAGGATGAATGAGGCTGCAGTTTTGTGTGATAATAATAATAATAATAATAATAATAATAATAATAATAATAATAATAATAATAATAATAATAATAATAATAATAATAATAATAATAATAATAATAATAATAATAATAATTTTATTTGTATACCGCAAACAATATAGCATATTGTTTCTATGAACTTGAATTCCCTTACTAAATGTGAGATAAATTCTATGATGAAATGAGAAGTAGGGATCTTATAAAGCAGTATCTTTATAAGATGAAGATATTTAATTTGTAATTGACAGAAAACCTGGGTGAATGCTTGCAGAATACATAAATGGAATTAAATGGAATTAAAATACAGCAAGCTGGTGAATTTGTGTCCTTTGGTAGAATGGTTAACTAAAGAGGAGAAAACAACTGGAAAATTTTATGAGTTGCAAATATTAATGTAAACATGGTGGGAGGTATGGTGGTTTGTTGCAAGAAAGGAACATTTGTTGAGAGAAGCAATAATGCTTGTATGTAAGCATGTGCTTCTTCCCACTCTGTAATATAGAAATGTGAGTTGGGTGTATCGGGAAAGTGTTGAATGAATATGGATGGAATACAAACATGAATGACATAGCATGAAAGAAGTAAGTTCAGGAGGCTTTGTCATATAGAGATATTTTAAGAGACTGAATCACATCACAAACATATGAAGGAGCAATGCCCAGGTCAAGAGAAAGAAAGATGAGAAAGTTATAGTTAGACCATGTGTGAAGTGAAATATAGATGTGATAGAAGCAGAGAATGTTTTGCAAGGATGGAAAGGTTATGGAGAAGCACAGTGCATGTTGTTACTATAAACTAATAATTAAGCTACCTTCCCTCACCTTCCTTCCCCTCTCCTCATGCCTTCACTTTCTTTGGGTTATTATTTCTGACTCCCTTTCTCTGCTTTCCATAATACTATTTACCCTGAATGGGAATAGCATGGTGGGGATAGATGTATAAAGGATGTGTAGATGGATTTGCATGGTTATCTTGCAAAATTAATAAATGATAGGTGACTTTTCATAGAATATACTGATATTATTCTCAAAGTACTTTAGTATTGACTTTGAAAGGGGCATGAAACAGAGGCAAAACATAGTCTTATAATAGAATCCTGAAGCAGTTACAAAGAAACCCTGTAATTTCTGCTGATCAATTTCTATTTTAATATTCCCTTGTTTGTTTTTATGAGACAAAAAGGTAATAGCAACTGGAAAATAAAACAGCATGAAGTACTTTCCCCGATGCACCGTAAAAATGTTATGACAACATTTATTGATTTATGCATATATTCTAAACCAAGAATTCAAGTCTATAATCCCAAGTCTGTCATCTGAAATGATTACTATGTACTCTGTATCTTCAGACATTTATTACAATTCTTTTAGGCATGTAAGATCAGAGATAAATAATCAAAAACCTATATTAATAAAATATGTCAGTCAATAGTTATTTATGCTGTGTTGCAGGTCATCTAGGTATGGACTTCCCATCCATGACACTCCACATAAACAATGTGACTGAATTTATTCTCTTTGGCCTTACTCAAGATGAAGAAACCCAGAAAATATGCTTTGTCTTGTTTCTGTTCTTCTATTTAATCATTGTACTGGGCAACCTTCTTATAGTAGTCACTATAATCTTCAGCACCCACTTGATGTCTCCCATGTATTACTTTCTTGGTTACTTATCCTTTGTAGATATCTGTTATTCCTCTGTCACAGCTCCCAAAATGATTGCAGATTTTCTTCTGGAAAGGAAAACCATCTCTTTTATTGGCTGCATAGCTCAGCTCTTTGGAGTCCATTTCTTTGGCTGCACAGAGATCTTCATTCTTACAGTGATGGCCTATGACCGGTACATTGCGATTTGCAAACCACTACACTACACTACTATTATAACTAGGCGAGTCTGTGGGCAGATGGTAGCAGCTTCTTGGGTCGGGGGGTTTCTGCACTCCATGGTGCAAACTCTTCTGACCACCCAACTTCCTTTTTGTGGACCTAATGAAATTGACCATTATTTTTGTGATGTCCACCCTCTACTGAAACTGGCCTGTACAGATACCTATATAGTTGGCGTCATTGTGGTTGCGAACAGTGGGATGATTGCTTTAAGCTGCTTCCTCATCTTAGTGGTGTCATATATTGTAATCTTGGTCTCCTTGAGATCTCATTCTTCTGAAGGACGTCGTAAGGCTCTTTCTACTTGTGCTTCGCATGTCACAGTAGTGATTTTATTTTTTGGACCATGTACCTTTACCTATATACGCCCTTCCAGCAACTTCTCAGAAGATAAGACAG
The DNA here is from genome assembly GCF_964194415.1 of Vipera berus. NCBI lineage: Eukaryota > Metazoa > Chordata > Lepidosauria > Squamata > Viperidae > Vipera > Vipera berus. The sequence continues at coordinate 119,360,107 of NC_138202.1, read as the reverse complement.
TAGCTTTGTTTTATACGGTCATCACTCCAATGCTGAACCCATTAATCTACACATTAAGAAATTCAGAGGTGAAGAATGCCATTAAAAAATTATGGAGAGGAAAAATGTTTTCTACTGAAAGAACAAATATGTAAGCAGAGCGTGTGTAGAAATAGTTAAAACAGGATGTCTATCTTTTTGTGAAGATTTTATTTTACTTCTGTCAATATATTATGCAGCTTTTAATATAGTTATTCCATTGGCAATTTGCATTTTACTTTGTTATACTTTGTTGTGATTTGATTATAGAGCAACTTGGTAACTAATAAAAATCAAATTTAGTTTGACAAAGCATTCAAGATTTCCCATTGGGATTTTTTTTCATTTCCTGTTCATTAACTATATTTAGACATATGCACAAATTCTACCAGGTATGTGAAACTGCAAATTCATTTTGGCCATACAACATTGTATATCACCTTTTGGAAGCTCAAATCCAGGTCAGAAAATGTTCTAGCAACAACCCCATCACACACTGATAAGGAAACTCACAGCAAGACAACCAAGAGGAATGCTGCTAAGAACCACATTCAAACATAAAAATGCAGAGGACTGGACAGTTGCCACTACCTCAGCAAAAATATCATGTAGTGTATTAATAAATAAACTAAAGAGATCGCAGTTTTGAATCATCCCCACCCCACAATAAATTATTGAACTTCTCCCTACCATAATAGCAACAGGTCTATGAATCTAAATCCTTGCAGGGATTCCCCTACATTAGTGTAAAAAAAATGCTGGGGTGGGGGAAATTGCACACAATTTCTTTACCTTTCCCATAGATATTCCCATTTATTGTTAAGGACAACATAAGTATTCTGAGAGGACTGACTCAAATATATCTAGGAAACATGTCAGGCACTATGCATAAGATACAGCTGGATTTGGGACAGGATACACTTGACCACAATTTAGCTTGGAATTTGGGTTGTAAGTCATTGTGGTTGTTAAGTGGATCACCATGTGACCTGACTTGGTTTTATGTAAAGTAAGTAACAAGGGTTGTTAAGTGAATTGTCCACTTAATGGGCAAAATATGTCAGAACTCAACAACCAAACTAGCAACCTGGTGGCCACATGACTGTGGATGCTGCAATTGGTTGTAAATGTGAACCAGTTGCCAAGTGCCTGAAATGTGTTCATGTGATCAATGGGGGAAAGAGGCAGTCGTAACTTTGAGGACAGGCCTTAAGTAACTTTTGAAGGATCTGTCATAATTCTGAATTGTTGTTTAGCAACTGGTAGTTAAACTAGAACTACCTATATGCTTGAGGCACAATTAATTGCTGAAAGGAGCATTTTCCACAATGTAGCCAAATTGGATAGGGTGTTGTAGTTTGGAGATGCAAAATCAGATGTACAGTATAATTGCAGTGGAAGACAGAGCAAAGAGACACAACCGAGGGAATGGTCAAAGAAAAGGCAGCTGAGTCTGCAGCAAGAATGTGGTTGGACCAGAGGGTCAGAAGAGACCTGCCCCAGCTTTTGGGCTGTAAAGGGGATGAGGGTAGAGAAGTACTTTCAGACTTACTAGATCTTGTTAATGTAGCTTTTCAATAAAGTAGAATTAGCTCATCTCATTGTGTTTTCTGCCTGGTGTTCCTCACAAGGGTGACATCAATCTTCCAAATCTCATGCTCTCTTTCAAAGAGAGGACTTTTAGGAATGACTTCCAATTCCCAGGGGACTCCACTATCCACCGAGCATCTATAGCAATAGATGAGCAAAGCTATGTCTATACTATTTCACAACTTATGCTGCAGATAACTGGATTTGAGATCCTGGGACTGATATTAGGCTTTGGAGAGTAATTTGAGGTTTTGTGCTATTCTACTGACCTCCCTGCTATGCAGCAACATCTGTGCCTGAGCTGCTCAACACTGCTTTTCTTCACAAGAACTTTGAGCTAAGATGGGATGTGTACCCACTATTGGGTAAGCACAAGGTGTAACATATATTTCCCTCCTTTTTGACATTTATTTATTGGGTTTTATGTTGCACTGTTGTTTGGAACTTTGTATTCCATCCAGAATCATTGATGAGTTGTATGATTTAGGAGGGTTGGCTACTTAATGGATTAATTAATTCCTGGTTATCACAGGAGTGGAAGCATGAAGCTGGAGTAGATGGGTGTGAGGCAGTGGGCAGTCATAGGCATTAGTTTGCTGGATCAGCTAGACATAGAATGATCCAGATACACTAACAGCAGACATGCTACCAAAATGTTTTGGAAACTTGTTTGAATTGTTGCTAGACAAGGCTTTGGCTTGACAATATTGGCCATATTAATGAATAGCTCATCGGTGATCTTGCATTTACCCTCAAGATATTTTAAGACAGGGGTCTTCAAACTTGGCCCTTTTATGACTTGTGGACTTCAACTCCCAGAATTCCTCAGCTAGGCAAGTATGATGATCTGCTTATCTTTGGCCATGATAGTAGACAAAGTTTGAATGACAGTGAGTACATTCAGCCCTTGACTTCTCTGGATCTCTCTCAGCAGGGTGGAAGTGCCAAGGGCCTGTATTTGTTTTCTTTTGCAAGGATTTGGATTACAGGTATGGGTGAATCTTTGAAATTGGATTGTCTTGTGACTCTGCAAGATTAAAGATTGTGGGAGAAGAGTTTTAGATAATGTGACAGCTGATTCCTGGGATTACTCCTATCAAATTCCAGTATTCCTCCACCTTCTTGCTCCATCTCATTTAACTACTTTCTGTGTTTCTTCCCATGTACATATTTTTGAACATTTCCATTAACACCTGTATAGACCAGGTTTTTACATTTTGGTCAGAAGATGTGTTAGAGCCAGTTTTCTATGGGGTCAGTCCCACCGCATGCAGCAATGTTTAAAGACATATTGATATGAGGACAAAAGTAACTGCCACAAATGTTGGCCTCCATAGTTTAGGCACAATTTTGCCTATGTAAAATTGGATAATTATCTCATCCACATAGTGCTTGGCTTTTAATTCTTAGGTTAGTAGCATGCTTTAATATCTAAAAGTCATTATTTTTCAGTAAAGATTAAGCCTTTCCCAATTTTGGTACTCTTCAGATAATGATGGACACTATGGTCTTACATATATATCTGGAGGTTGAAGAAGACTGCTATAAGACTACACTTCAAATGGATGCTAATTAACTACTGCAAAATAAATTTGAATGAGTTGTATGTTTAAAAGTTCATATTTACCATTTATTTTCTATTGGGAAACATTGAAATACTTCTGGGAGGTTGTTAACTGGATCAGTGATGTAATGGCCGAACCGATTTAAACATTTCATTTCATAGTTCTTAATAAGGCAAGGGAAATAACCTGTAAAAGCAGCTCTTTACGGTGGAGAGAGAGAGAAAGAGGATATGCTTTTGGTTTCAATTGGGGTTTTCTTATACAGTGGGGAGCTGAAGAAAGCATACTGTGGCTTACAGAATTGGGAATGATGTAGATATGCAGAATTGCAAAGCGTTCAAAAACCTATTTATTGAAGAGCTTCATGGAAACTCTTCTGCTTGCTCAAGAGAGAGAGAGAATAAGGGTGAGGGCTTCTTTGGTAGAGCTGGAAGATCCTGTAAACTAGAGATTCCTCAACCAATCAGGTAATAATGGAGGTTATTGGTATCCTTTTTAATGTGCTGCATTCAGATTATGCTGTTAGCCACTTTTGATGCTTTGAAAACACGCTGGTTATATATAACATTTTTATAGTTTTCGATACTCTGATACCATCTATAACACAAATGCTCTTTGTGTTCCCATCTGAGCTCTGTTTAACTGATTAGACAATAATTGGAGTTTGATTTTATAGTAGTAGAATAAGTTCATTTAAGTTGAAGAGCCTAACTTGTAGTCTTAATTATTCGGACTTAGTCCAGGTGGAAAAAACAAAAAGGGCAGCAAGACATGACATTCCAGTATTCGAGAGCCTTCCTGTTTAGCAGTACTGTATATTACAACTCAATTCTCTGCAACAGAGGCTGAAAAACAAGAGACAACAGGACTGAAAAATTTGCTCTTCATTATCTATGATATGAGAATATTTTTGACAGGGTTGTTTGTATGACTGAATGATACCATGATTGTTTGAATAAACATTGAAAAAATGTATTTGGTGTTTTTAAACATATGGCTTTACATATTTTTGATTTGACTTTACAAGTCATTTTGTATAGGTTGCAAAGGTTTTTTTAAAGAAACGTTTCTCCAATGTCCTATGATATTGCTGTGCTTCAGTACGTGATTTCCCTGATTTGCTGAATACATATTAATTTTCTGACAACTGTTTATCTTCATTAAATTTTAGGGTAAAGATTCCTTGCATGTGAAAGAATCAGGAGTTGAGAACATCCAGCTCAAGATTTTTTTCAATCTGCATTTGGTGTATATACATTTTTGTAACCCCCCCAAACCCTAAACCTTTAATCGACAGTGTTCCTAATTTTATATCATATGCTGTAATGCATTATCTAGCTTTGAGAATATGGAGAAGCAAAATAATGTATCTGAATTCATCTTGCTGGGACTTACTCAGGATCAAGAGTTAGAGAAAGTCTGCTTTGGAATCTTTTTGATCTTCTACATGGCAATTCTGCTGGGGAATCTATTGATCATAGTCACAATCAAGAGCAGTCGCCACCTGAATTCTCCATTGTATTTCTTTCTCAGTTACCTTTCCTTCATAGATATCTGTTACTCCTCTGTCACTGCTCCCAAACTGATAGCGGACTTCCTTGTGAAGAAGAAAACCATCTCTTTTGTTGGTTGTATAGCACAGCTTTTTGGGGTTCACTTTCTTGGTTGTACTGAAATTTTTCTCCTCACACTGATGGCATATGACCGATACATTGCAATCTCCAAGCCTCTCCATTATACCACTATTATGAACAAGAGGGTGTGTAGTTGGATGGTGTTTATGTCATGGCTGGGTGGGTTTGTACACTCAATGATACAAACGCTCCTTACTACACAGCTACCCTTCTGTGGGCCTAATGAAATCGACCACTATTTTTGTGATGTTCACCCTTTATTGAAATTAGCCTGTGCTGATACCTACATTATTGGACTTATTGTCATTGCCAACAGTGGCATGATTTCTCTCAGTTGTTTTCTTGTGCTGACCGTTTCTTACATTGTTATCCTACTCACAATCAGAACTCATTCTTCTGAAGGCCGTCTCAAGGCTCTTTCCACCTGTGGCTCTCACATCACAGTTGTGATTCTGTTCTTTGGCCCCTGCATCTTCCTTTACATGAGGCCTTCAACCACATTCTCAGAGGACAAAAGTGTGGCTGTTTTCTATACTATTATAACTCCCATGCTCAATCCATTAATTTACACCTTGAGAAATGAGGAGGTAAAGAATGCCATGAGAAAATTGTGGAGCAAAAATGTAATTTTGGCTAGGAAATTAGAAGTGGATTTAAAATTATAACCTTGGTTTAATCACATGTCATATCAATGGTGGAGAAAAGTGTATTAGTATCAGAACTGGGCCTGAGACTTTTGTATCTCTAGCATGGTTTCAATAAAATGCACCTTTTCCTCTTGAAATAATGAGTAGATAAATGAAACGTCTAATTAGGATGCCTTAATTTTTAATACAATGTATAGAGTCTATTTTCCCTTAAGATTCATGGCTAGGAAAAGAATATTTAATCTCTTATCCCGATAAGCAGTGAAAACTGTTAACTATTACATTGTTGGGATTTAATATTTAGTTGAAAATAAATGTTGTCAAAGCCTCATCTTGCTATAATCTGTGGTCAACACAGAGGGAAAATGTTTCACTTACTTTTATGAAGCTCATCTAATGTTGTTATCTGTGTTTCTGGAAGGCTAATTTATTCTTCTCCTGCTGTCACAGTTCTATTCTGATAGTGCAAAGAGCACTAGTTTTGTGTGTTAAGTACCTTGGATGTAAGAAGAAGCTGTTTAAGTCTTAACTCTGTTCAGTCACATTTGAATGCAACTGCTGTTTAGAATCACTTGCAATCTGATAAAATCCATGCAGAAAATTAATTTTAAAAACAGACAGCTTGCCTGCCTGCCTGGAGATAGTTGAAGGTTATATCTGAATCCTGTTGCCATTATCTCTGTAGACTGTGTTCAAAAGGAACACTAAGAATGTCTACATTTGGTTTCTAGTTTCTGGACACTTTCGCTTTGCAATAATAAAAAAAACAGAAAATTGGTTCTTGTGTTTGGATAAGTTGGAACATTCCAAAGACTTTTTTTTTAAAAAAGATGTCTTCATTGTATGAGAGAATTTCATAAAGGTATAATATTGTAAAACACCCCTATTTCCTAGGTTCATTTTTGTATTGTTGGCTTGTTATTTCAAAAAAAGAGCATTTATTCAGAAACTCTTATAAATTTGCTTTACTCAGTTACTGCTTTTCTAGGAGACTATGGGAGACAGAAATGGTTCTAAAGAGTCACAAGTGTGAAATGGGCAGCTATATAAATTTAAATACATAAATAGGCTTTGCTTTGAATGGATTCTTCTGTACATTCAATTTCTCATCTAAATCTCCCCCCCACCCCCAACAAAGCTGGGTTAAATTGTTGGCCAAAGAAGATTGCAAATAATTGTTCAGATTTCTCAGCAAGGATTTTGAGGGAACCTCAAACAGGAGATCCCTTAGGTCCCTCTCACTGGCAATGAAATTACGATGATGATTGATTGCAGAGTCAGCCAGATGTTTGGACTGGATTTAGCATTTTTGTCCATTTACTGAATCCTTCCCAAGGACCTCAGATAGGCAGATATTTGCTGTAGGATGTAAGCTGTTCCAGGCAAAGCTGCCTTTTGCAATTGACTGATGCTGATTTTGTGAGGACCCACCCCAATCCACATCTTAGGAAAATAAAGAACTCTTGGAGCCAGGGCTTGTCCAAAAGGAGGTTTTACTAGGATGTGATCAGTTGTGGAAATACAAGACAGGATCTGGTATTGTGTTACAACTTGATAATTTATAAAGAGTTCCCGGTTCAACCCCCTCCCCTCAAAACCCATTTGGTCAGACCCACATCAATTAAACTTCGGTGTCAACCCTTTCGTGGGAAAGAGGGAACTTCCCGTGTCTTTATGATTATTGCCTCCTTCCTTTTCAGATTCAAATGGAGATACAAACCAGATCCCCCATCCCTTCTCCTCCTTTGTTGTCCTAAGATCAAAAGGGTTTTCCCTGGTCTTTGAATGCAGCCTCCGGCCAGGCTGAATAAACGTCTCCCCCTCGGAGAAATGGCAGAATCCAGGGAAGGCACAGTATTTTAAACATACCTTTATGAATGTGATATACATGGATTCTGACAGCTGATGGTGTTCAAGTGGTGTTTCAGATCTTTTGGAATTGCACCCAAGGCGCTATTACTATTGGTACTGTCTTTTCTTTCTTTGTCACAGTTGTTCTATTTGCAGATATCATTGATTTGCTAGCCTCTGTTCTCTTATTATTTTGTCCTAGCCTGAAACTATAGATCAGATGACTCAGGCCACCATATTATTTTGTTCAGTGCATGCTCCGCTTTACTGAACTGGATTGATTTATACAACACTTTCTCTCCTCTCCTTAAACACTTTGAGAATGAAAATTGAAATGTATTTTGTGAAGCTTTTGTGAATGTGCTGCCATATTTAACATGTTATTTTATTAATGTGTGACCATTTTGCAGGGTGTACAAAACTAATTAAAACTTGTATAGCAAAATAACACCAATACTGCAGGAGGTGCATTAACTGCCAGGAGTTTTCTGAGTCCAACGTAAAGTAGTGGTTATTACTTATAAAGCTCTTTATTTCTTGAGTCCATAGTAGCTTTGAATTGTTTGATTTTATTCATTTATTAAATTTATCTTCCACCCATCTCACTTTCAAAAGCAGTTAGAATCTTTTTGCCTTCTACACCTTGGCCAAGAGAGCAAAATTCCTCTCAATATGATCAGATGATGTGAGGTCGAAATTGTTAAGAAAATTTCTATTACAGGAGGGGAGAAGCAAGGAACAAGACAACATTACTTTTCTTATGAAAATGGGCCCCTCCCCCCCTCAGTAGTGTAACATTGCATGCGTTTTAAATGAATCCCTCTCCAGAAATAAACCTAAAGCTGAGCCCAGAATGTTAAAAGAGATCTTTAAACAAACTACCAGTACTTATCTGAAAGTAGGTTTAGCTTTTTCCTTGGTTCTTCTCCTTCCTGCCCTTCAGTTTGCTCCTGGGTTCCTATTGTCCTTGTTTATTATTTTCTATTACTCTGTGACAGTATTTCTGTCAAACTCTGCAAAAACAATAATATTGGGCTCCACCATTCACTTCCCTAAGGATTCTAGCAATGGACAAGTTTCATACATAATGACTAAGTAATGACATTTTCCAGAACAAGAATTTTTTAAAAAAATACTGTTTTGTGAGAACAACTTAAGGGACATTATACACATCCCATTGTCACTTAATTTATTACCGTAGATTCCGGCATATAAGACTACTTTTTAACCCATGAAAATCTTCTCAAAAGTCAGGGGTCGTGCTGAAACTTTAGGGACAGGGCTGGCTGGAAAACCTGGAGTGGATCTTCCATTTAGTCTGCACAGGGAAAGCGGGACCAATTGGAGTAGAAGCTGCAGTCTGTGATTTTTTACAGGCTGGGGTCTGGGCTTTTTTCCTTCTAAAGTTGAAGAGCAGCTGTAGGCAGGTGGGGAATGCAAGAGCAACTTGAAAGGCAGGTGGGGAATGAATAGCCAGAGCAGCAGCTTAGCTCTAAGGACACATTTGACTCAGGAACTGGGCAGGCTGGCTGGAAAACCTGGAGCGGATCTCCCATTTGGTCTTTTTTAAAAATCCCATTTATATCCCACCCTTCTCCGAAGGCTTACAATTTAAAGCACAAATCAATGTGCTTAGCAATAGCCTTCATTCTATGTATATGCCTGCCTATTAGAGCTTTCACCCCCCCCCACAAGCAGCATTATTACAAAGTCAGATTATTGCCCCCAACAATCTGAGTCCTCATTTTACCTACCTCGGAATAATGGAAGGCTGAGTCAACCTTGAGCCTGGTGGGATGAGAACCTGCACTAATTGCAGGCAGCTGGGGTTACTTAAGGCTCTGCGCAGGGAAAGCTTTAGAGTGAATTAGGAAAAGTGAAAAAGTGAATTAGGAAAATAGGAAAAGGGTTGCTGGAATTGGGTACGTGTAGTTTAACGAAGAGAAGGGTGAGGTGTGACACGATAGCAGTGATCCAATATCTCAGGGGCTGCCACAAAGAAGAGGGAGCCAAGCTATTCTCCAAAGCACCTGAAAGCAGGACAAGAAGCAATGGATGGAAACTAGTCAAGGAGAGAAGCAACCTAGAACTAAGGAGAAACTTCCTGACAGTTAGAACAATTAACCAGTGGAACCACCTGCCTCCAGAAGTGGTGAATGCTCCAACACTGGAAGTTTTTAAGAAGAGACTGGCCAGCCATTTGTCTGAAATGGTATAGGGTTTCCTGCCTGATCAGGGGGTTGGACTAGATGACCTCCAAGGTCCCTTCCAACTTCTTCTTCTTCTTCTTCTTCTTCTTCTTCTTCTTCTTCTTCTTCTTCTTCTTCTTCTTCTTCTTCTTCTTCTTCTTCTTCTTCTTCTTCTTCTTCTTCTTCTTCTTATTATTATTATTATTATTATTATTATTATTATTATTATTATTAAGTTTAATCCACTTGCACTGTTTTATGTTTACATGTTTGATGACAAACAGCCTTATGTTTATAAGTGACAGTTTTCCTACTAAGTACCTGCATGTCATAAGCATTTGAATTAAAATTACCATATTAAAATCAAATCTGATGTTTTTTAATTTTTATTTGGTGTGCATTGGAAGAGGGGTAGTCTTATACGGCGAGTATAGCCCAAACCCTATAATTTAACAGGAAATGTAGGGGGTCGTCTTATACGCCCAGTCGTCTTATACGCCGGAAATTACGGTAGTCATTATATTAATAGGGGAGACATTTCCTTGCAACAGCAGAATACTGCCGAACTGCTGTTTTTGAAGGAAGTGATACAGGCAAATATTTAAAGTATAACTTTGAGATCATGAGAAATTTTCAGCTATTGTTCATCTGGTACCATAGAATATAGAGCTTTCTCTAAGCCTCCATACTTTTATGTGCTTTTCAACAGTAATATCAGAGAGAGGGCATCAAAACCTAAATCATAAATGTGCTATGCTATTCTGGAATGCATTACAAATACATTGTGTCTTTTTTTATTGAAAAGTTTTATAAAAGTTACAATATTATCCCATCTCCAACCCACCCCTAAACCCCCCTCCTCCTCCCCCACTTCCCAAAGCTGATTACAGGGTTATAAATATATAATAATCATAATCTAACTAACATTAACCAACTATATAAATAACCAAATACATAATGCACTTTAACCCACCTATAACATAACTACAAACAATCTAAAAATATCCAACTTATACTGATACAATAATAATACCATATAATATATCTATATTATTATAGCTAATAATACCCCTGCTCCGTGAACTGCATTGGCTCCCAGTTGTCCTCCGGATAAGATTCAAGGTGCTGGCAATGGTTTTCAAAGCCCTACATGGCATGGGTCCGGAGTACCTTAGGAATCACCTGCTGCCAGCGTCAACGTCCCTCCGTCCAGTGCGCTCCCACAGAGAGGGCCTCCTAAGGGTGCCGCCTTTCGGAGAATGCCGTCTGGTGGCTCCCAGAGGGAGGGCGTTCTCTGTGAGTGCGCCTGACCTATGGAACCGTTTACCGGTTGAGCTCCGGATGGCTCCCGACCTTCGCTCCTTCCGACGCGACCTAAAAACATATCTGTTTAAGCAATCCGGTCTGGTCTGACGGGTTCTGTTTTAATTATTGTTTTAAGATAACTATTTGTGCATTCTGTTATTTATGTTCACTGTTCACCGCCCTGAGTCCTTAGGGAGAAGGGCGGTATACAAATCAAATCAAATAAATAAATAAATAAATAAATAAATTATAACAATCTAAAATTTACTCATAAGCTAAATGAAACTTTTTTGTCCCATATTTTTTCTGAATATAATCTATCCATCTTCTCCAAACCGAAATGTATCTTTCTTGTGAATGATCCTTCAAATAAGCAGAACTCTTAGCCATTTCTGCTAAATTTGACACTTTAAGCATCCATTCCTCTATAGTAGGCAGGCAGTCCTTCTTCCAATATTGCCCTACCAATAACCTTGCAGCTGTTATCAAATTCAACATCAAGTTAATTTCTTTAGTATCACAATCTGTAATAACACCCAATAAAAATAATTGTGGGGTAAACTTTATCTTTCTCTTAAAAATCTTTTGGATGTTCCACCAAATTTTAATCCAAAAAGCTTTTATATTTCTACAAGTCCACCAAATATGAAAATAAGTAGCGTCCAAACTACCACATCTCCAACATTTGGGCTGTAAATTGGAATACATACAAGACAGCTTTTTAGGATCCAAATGCCATCTATAAAACATTTTATAAAACTTTTCTCTTAAAATTGAGTAAATTTTACATTTCTAACCCAAATTACCTCCCAAACATCCAATGGAATCAGTTCTTGAATATTTTGAGCCCACTTTACCATTCAGTCTTTCACTAATTCCATTTCCGAATCCAATTCTATTAAAGCATTATAAATTCTCTTTATATGCGCTCAAGTTTGATCTTTAATCTGTTTTACCAAATTTTCATCCATCAGTGTCAAACCAACCTTCTGATCTAACTTCCACCTAGCTTGCAGTTGAGTATACTGAAACCAAGACTGTAAAATATTTTCTTGTTTTAACTCAGCTAACGACCTTAATTGCCATTCATTCCCTACCAATCTACGTAATTGCTTATAAGAAATCATATCCAAATTCACACCCATTGCGTTTCCAGGAATCCCCCAAATTGGTATTTTATAATTCAACTTATAATAATACTTTTTCCAAACACGCAATAAAGCACTTCTTAAAATATGAGATTTAGAAGCCTTGTCAACTTTTTTTTTATCATAAATCAAATATGCATGCCACCCATATAATAAGTCCCATCCCTCAAGATATAGTATACTTTTATTTGTTAAATTAAGCCAATCACTAACCAGTGTTAAAACCACCGCATCGTAATATAATTTCAAATTAGGCACCTTAAGTCCTCCTCTTTCCCATGCGTCTTGTAAAACCTTAAGTTGAACTCTCGGTTTTTTCCCCGCCCAAATAAATTTATTAATACCCTTCTGCCAAACATCCAAATTAGCATCCTTTTTCAAAATAGGTATCATTTGAAACAAAAAGAGAAACTTTGGTAAAACATTCATTTTAACAGCTGCAATTTTTCCCAACAAAGATAATTGTAATTTTGTCCAATTATTTAAATCCTTTTGTACTTTTAACCATAACATCTCATAATTATTCTTACATAATTTCACATTAGAAGCTGTAATATATACTCCCAAATATTTAACCTTTTTCACTATTTCATAACCTGTCAATTTTACTAATATTTCCTTTTCATTCATGGTCATATTTTTAGATAATATTTTAGTCTTAATATTATTTACCTTAAAACCTGAAACTTTCCCATATTGAATTATAATTTCCATCAAATCTATAACCGATTGAATCGGTTGGGATAATGTAACAACCAAGTCATCCGCAAATGCTCTTAACCTATAATCATTCTGCTTTATTTTTATTCCCTTTATTTTAGGTGATTCCCGAATTTTAATCAATAAAATCTCCAATGTTAAGACAAACAGTAATGGTGACAGGGGACACCCCTGTCTTGTACCTTTTTCAATTTTAAATGCATCTGTTAATCCCCCATTAATTATAATTTGCGCCGATTGTTGTTGATATATGGCCTTAATAGATTGCAAAAATTTATCCCCAAAATTCATCTTATCCACAACTTTCAATAAAAATTGCCAATTCAACTGATCAAAAGCTTTTTCAGCATCCAAAAATATCAATGCTTGGTTATTCTTATCCAAATATTCAATTAAGTTAACTATTTGTCTTACATTATATTTCATATATCTTCCAGTTATAAATCCAGACTGATCGGTATGAACCATTTGTTTCAAGACTTGCATTAATCTATTTGCCAATATTTTTGCAAAAATCTTATAGTCTGTGTTTAAAAGCGATATAGGTCTATAATTCTTAGGCTGAGTAAGATCTTGATCCTCCTTTGGGATCAATGATATAAAAGCCCTTCTCCAGGATGGAGGCACTTCCCCTCTAGCCTGGATATTATTAAATAATTCCTTTAAAGGTTCTACCATCTCTGCAAGTAAGGTTTTATAATAAATTGCTGTTAAGCCATCTGTACTAGGAGCCTTACCCACTTTTAACTGTTTAATTGCTAATATAATTTCCTCAGAAGTAATTAAACAATTCATCCCTTCCCGTTGTTCATATGAAAGCATAGGAATATGCGCTTCCTGTAAATATTTATCTATATCTAAGGCTTGTATATTCTTGCTAGCATATAACTTTACATAAAAATCCCAAAAACCCTTTTTAATCAAATTTTGTTGATATGTTTCTTTACCCTTATATTCTATTTTCTCTATAGTACGTAACTTCTGTTTTTTCCTTAATTGATAAGCTAGCCACCTACCAGGCTTATTTGCATTACAAAAAGTATTATATTTCGCATATCACAAATTAGTTGCAACCTGATCCGCCATTAACATATTAAATTGCTCTTTCAACAAATTTATTGAAATCCTTAGTCTCTTGTCTGATGAATTCAAAATAAAAGCTTTCTCCTTCAATTTAATCTCTTCTTCCAATTCTTTACATTTTTGCATCTGCTTACGCTTATGACCATTATTCATATAAATCAAAATCCCCCTCATATAAGCTTTACTAGCATCCCAAACCATTTCAATTGGTGTTCCTTTATGCATGTTCAAAACAAAAAACTCTTTCAAATAATCTTTACATTTCTCTGAAAGTACATCATATCTAAATAAATTTTCATTCAATCTCCAAGATCTTCTGATCTCATCTTCCCTAAGTAGCTCCATCCATACAGGACTATGATCCAACAATGTTCTAGGAAAAATCTTGACATTTTTAACCTGGAAATAAGATCACCAGTAATTAAAAAAAAATCAATTCTGGAAAACAATTGATGCCTGTCCGAGAAAAAAGTAAAATCTCTGTCCTCCAAGTTTCGCTCCCGCCAAATATCTCTTAATTCCAAATCATCTTTCAAATAAAAAAAACTTTAGGCAATCTAGAATACTTAGGAGAGTTTTTAGAAGATCCCTTCTTGTCCTTGCTTGAATCCAAAACACCATTCCAATCACCCATCAAAATAACAGATTTATAATCCAATTGAGTTAATTTATCATGTAAAAACTTATAAAACTTTCTTTGCTGTTGATTAGGAGCATATAATCCAATAATGAGAATTTTCTTGCCTTGTAACAATAATTCAATAATAACATATCTTCCCTGTGGATCAGACTCAATTAATGTAGCAGATAAGTCTCTTCTTAGATAAATAACCACCCCACTCTTTTTATCTGGAGCAGATGCTATAAAGTGTAATCCCAACTGGGAATTAATCAAGTACTTTTGATCTTTTGCACAAATATGAGTTTCTTGTAAACAAACAATATCATTTTTATGTTGCTTCAGGTAGTGAAATACTTTCTTTCTTTTTTGTGGTGAATTTAAGCCATTAACATTCCATGTCAAAAGCTTTATCGCCATTCTTAGCGACCTGGAGCCTCTGGAACACTGCCTGAAGATCCGCAGTTGGTCTCTTCGGTCGCGCCCCTCCCACCAGCTCCGTAGTAACAGGGCCTTGTATCATAGGCCCAGAGTCCATCTTCTGTTTCAGTTGCTCCTTTTCTTTATGTTTATGTGCAGCACATGTCATTCTCTGTTCTTTTGGATCACCCTTTAACAGCAAACTCTGTTCAGTAGATTCAGCCACTTGCGCCTCTCCAACAAACTGTGATGTTGCCCCTTCAACTTGTTGTTTATCTTCCAAAGTCTCTTCTGTTCTTTTAAGTAATGGAGATGGTGGTGAACCTGCTTTCAGGACATAGGTATAAAAATCTTTTGCCTTTGCAATCGTATTAAGTCTAAATCGTGTTCCTGCATAGTTTACCACTATTCCAATAGGTATCTCCCATCTGAACTGAATCTGTCGGTTTTTAAGCTCATCAGACAAAAAACCAAAATCCTTCCTTTTTCTCAATATTTTAGGAGGTATTTCTTTCAAAATTATAATATCTTGACCTGCAATTTGAAATCTCTGTTGATAAAAGGCCTGGATGGTTGCATTTCGAAGTGACCTCTTAGAAAAATAAATCACCACATCTCTAGGTAAATTTTTCTGCCTCGCAATCCAGGAATTGACCTTGAAAATTTTATCCACCTCCCTTGATAGCTCCTTAGGATCTCATCCCAAGATGGGAGCTATAACTTTAATCACCTCCTCTTGTAAATCCTCTCGAGGGTTTTCTTTCAACCCCCTTATTCTCAAAGCAAATTCCATGTCTCTATATTGTGAAATAATCACCTCATCCTCAGTTTTATCAATTTTATTTTCCGCTTTAGCAATTCTATTTTCAAGTTTTTCACTATTTTCCACAACCTCATCCACATGATCATCTAAAAGCTCAATATGTGCAGCCAGCCCTTGAAGTGCAAGCAAAATGTCTTCTCTCATCTCTCTATTTTTACACTCAAGAAGATCAGCCACCTCTTCCTTTATTTGTTGAGCCGTTTGTTGTGCTTGAAGCTTCAAAGCATCCTGCAGGTCTTTAAGTGTAAGTGCTGGTGGTGGAGGAGAGGGGGGAGGGGATCTGGGCTTTGAAGTGGATTGCGTTGCAGGCTGTGTTACGGGAGAGGAAATTAAAGTTTTAGAAACAACAGGAATTGCCTGCCGTCTTGAAGCCATTTTCCAACTTGCTACAATTCACTTTCTCTTATCACTTTCACTTTCCCTCTGCACTTCAGAATAAAAATAAAATCCAAAAAAGAAAAAGAAAAAGAAAAATCTTTAAAACTCTAAAATCCAATGTATTGTTTAGACTTTAACAGAATCTTCACATTTTATTCTTTCAAAGAAAAAAAAACATTTTGGCACCATCCTTTCTCTTTCAAAGTCAAGTTTGTGTATGGCGAAGATTAAAGCACCCCGAGTTAAAGTTTTAAATACTTGCAAATTTACTCCTCCTGGTCAGCTCTGTCTGCTTTAAGATCAATCATAAATCACTATAATCTGCAGATGTGGATGCAGCATCTGGCTTCACCCCTGCTTCGGAGCAAAGGCATCCTGGACTCAGAGAAAGCCTCGGGCTCCGTGGGAGCTCTCACCCTCCGAACCCCAGATATTTCTGGGAGGTCTTAGGGAGCTCTACCACTACCGGAGGAGAGCTCACCTCCCCTCTTCTCCCGAGGAGGAAGTTTACAAGCCATGGGACAGCTGATTGTCACCGTCTCTGTGGATCTAATGAAGCCTCAGGACGGGCAGCCAGAGAAAGCCGCCATTCAGCACGGTGTTGCCACCGGAGGTCCCACCGGTTAAACTTTCGATGAAATTTTTCAAAGAGTTAGAGGGGGTAGTTTCTAGATTTGTATGGCAGGGGAAACGGCCCAGGATTGGAAAAAAATGATGCAAGAAATTAAGGAAAGAGGGGGCCTTGGCCTGCCGAATTGGGAACTTTACTATCAGGCTGCCCTTTTAGTTTGGGGCAAGGAATGGATAGGTTTAAGGAATAATCGATTGTTGAGTTTGGAAGGATTCGATTTGTTGCAGGGATGGCATGCTGCTCTTTGGTGGGAAGGTACTCCTCCAAGCAAACAGTTTACTCGTCATTACATAAGGGATATACTGATTCAGAATTGGGATAAGATAAGGGCCAAGTACTATGTGCAAATTCCGTGTTGGTTATCAGCCTTGGAAGCCTTGACCCATCCGACCCTACTCAAGAAGGGAAGAAGACCAACTTACAAAGAACTTTTAGATAGTGGGGGAGAACTCAAAACGTGACAATATCTGGATCAGCAAGGGTTTCAACTAGAGTGGTGGGCCTACCTGCAGATTCAGTCAAGGTATAAGAAGGATAAGGAAGGAAGGGGTATTTATCTGAATCTGCAGGAATTAGATAAGATTCTGCTGGGTCCGGAGAAAGGGATGATATCTAAGTGCTATAAATTGTTGCTAACCAGGGTAGTAGGGGAGGAGGTGGTAAAAGACGTGATGATTGCCTGGGGGAGGAATTTTGGTTATGCACTTTGACTTGAGAAATGGGAAGAGATTTGGTGGATTAATATGAGGCTGGTGGTTTCCATGTTATATAAGGAGAACATATACAAAATGCTTTATAGATGGCATCTCCCTCCGGCTAGACTTTCCAAAATTTTCCCTGGATTGTCGGCCGATTGTTGGAAGTGTGGTAAAGGGATTGGCACGTATTATCACTTATGGTGGACATGTCCGGAAGTGGTTAGATATTGGATGAGGATTCAAAAATGGATAGAGGAAATTACAGGGTGTTTAGTTGATCTTAAACCAGAGACGTATCTGCTTGGCTTCAGACCTGGAAATATTAAGAGAGGATTATGGTATTTAGTTTTACATATCTTAATGGCGGCGAGGATGGGGTATGCTCAATTTTGGAAGGCAAATCATACACTGCCGGATGAAGCTATAATTAGGAGAATACTTGATTGTGCAGAAGCAGATACATTGACCAAGACGTTGAAGGGTAAAGAAGAGACACCAGCATTTCTATCATGGAATAAATGGTATATTTGGATGGATAAAAGATTAAAGAAATGAGGGTGGCTTGGAGGTTGGTCAAAAATGAAGTGATATAGTTTTTGTTAATGAATAAGCTTTGGAGTTGGATAGTTATAAGAGATTTAATGAGTGGAATATAATTGTCAGTTTAGAAGTAGATATAATTTGAAATTTTTGAAATGGTTTTCAATTTTTCGATTTGTTTGTTTTCTGTATATTGTAAATATTTTTTTGTCTTTGTTGGTGTATGGTGTGTTTTTAACACGAAATGTAAATAAAGATTTATTTAAAAAAAGACTGCTATAAGATTTCACTTCAAATGGATGCTAATTAACTATTGCAAAATAAATTCAAAAGAGTTGTATGTTTAAAAGTTCATATTTAGCATTTATTTTCTATTGGGAAAGATTGAAATACTTCTGGGAGGTTGTTAACTGGATCAGTGATGTAATGGCCGAACCGATTTAAACATTTCATTTCATAGTTCTTAATAAGGCAAGGGAAGTAACCTGTAAACGCAGCTCTTTACGGTGGAGAGAGAGAGAAAGAGGATATGCCTTTGGTTTCAATTGGGGTTTTCTTATACAGTGGGCAGCTGAAGATAGCATACTGTGGCTTACAGAATCGGGAATGATGTAGATAAGCAGAACTGCAAAGCGTTCAAAAACCTATTTATTGAAGAGCTTCATGGAAACTCTTCTGCTTGCTCAAGAGAGAGAATAAGGGTGAGGGCTTCTTTGGTAGAGCTGGAAGATCCTGTAAACTAGAGATTCCTCAACCAATCAGGTAATAATGGAGGTTATTGGTATCCTTTTTAATGTGCTGCATTCAGATTATGCTGTTAGCTACTATTCGATGCTTTGAAAACACGCTGGTTATATATAACATTTTTATAGTTTTCGATACTCTGATACAATCTATAACACAAATGCTCTTTGTGTTCCCATCTGAGCTCTGTTTAACTAATTAGACAATAATTGGAGTTTGATTTTATAGTAGTAGAATAAGTTCATTTAAGTTGAAGAGCCTAACTGCATGTATGCCAACATTTAAACTTCCACTGCCTTACAAATACATAGGAGTGTATTTGTAGAAAGCCAGATGATTGCTAGCTAGTAAGAACTTTAATGCCATTTAATGCTTGTCTAAATGTTTACATCTCAGTCACATTATGCTTTACTGCTCCATTTAAGCCAGTGGTTACCAAATTGTAGTCTTAATTATTCGGACTTAGTCCAGGTGGAAAAAACAAAAAGGGCAGCAAGACATGGCATTCCAGTATTCGAGAGCCTTCCTATTTAGCAGTACTGTATATTACAACTCAATTCTCTGCAACAGATGCTGAAAAACCCATATATAACAAGAGACAAGAGGACTGAAAAATTTGTTCTTCATTATCTATGATATGAGAATATTTTTGACAGGGTTGTTTGTATGACTGAATGATACCATGATTGTTTCAATAAACATTGAAAAAATGTATTTGGTGTTTTTAAACATATGGCTTTACATATTTCTGATTTGACTTTACAAGTCATTTTGTATAGGTTGCAAAGTTTTTTTTTAAGAAACGTTTCTCCAATGTCCTATGATATTGCTGTGCTTCAGTACTTCCTAAAGTGATTTCCCTGATTTGCTGAATACATATTAATTTTCTGACAACTGTTTATCTTCATTAAATTTTAGGGTAAAGATTCCTTGCATGTGAAAGAATCAGGAGTTGAGAACATCCAGCTCAAGATTTTTTTCAATCTGCATTTGGTGTATATACATTTTTGTAACCCCCCCAAACCCTAAACCTTTAATCGACAGTGTTCCTAATTTTATATCATATGCTGTAATGCATTATCTAGCTTTGAGAATATGGAGAAGCAAAATAATGTATCTGAATTCATCTTGTTGGGGCTTACTCAGGATGAAGAGTTAGAGAAAGTCTGCTTTGGAATCTTTTTGATCTTCTACATGGCAATTCTGCTGGGGAATCTATTGATCATAGTCACAGTCAAGAGCAGTCGCCACCTGAATTCTCCATTGTATTTCTTTCTCAGTTACCTTTCCTTCATAGATATCTGTTACTCCTCTGTCACTGCTCCCAAACTGATAGCGGACTTCCTTGTGAAGAAGAAAACCATCTCTTTTGTTGGTTGCATAACACAGCTTTTTTGGGGTCACTTTCTTGGTTGTACTGAAATTTTTCTCCTCACACTGATGGCATATGACCGATACATTGCAATCTCCAAGCCTCTCCATTATACCACTATTATGAACAAGAGGGTGTGCAGTTGGATGGTGTTTATGTCATGGCTGGGTGGGTTTGTACACTCAATGATACAGACGCTCCTTACTACACAGCTACCCTTCTGTGGGCCTAATGAAATCGACCACTATTTTTGTGATGTTCACCCTTTATTGAAATTAGCCTGTGCTGATACCTACATTATTGGACTTATTGTCATTGCCAACACTGGCATGATTTCCCTCAGTTGTTTCCTTGTGCTGACTGTTTCTTACATTGTTATCCTACTCACAATCAGAACTCGTTCTTCTGAAGGCCGTCTCAAGGCTCTTTCCACCTGTGGCTCTCACATCACAGTTGTGATTCTGTTCCTTGGCCCCTGCATCTTCCTTTACATGAGGCCTTCAACCACATTCTCAGAGGACAAAAATGTGGCTGTTTTCTATACTATTATAACTCCCATGCTCAATCCATTAATTTACACCTTGAGAAATGAGGAGGTAAAGAATGCCATGAGAAAATTGTGGAGCAAAAATGTAATTTTGGCTAGGAAATTAGAAGTGGATTTAAAATTATAACCTTGGTTTAATGACATGTCATATCAATGGTGGAGAAAAGTGTATTAGTGTCAGAACTGGGCCTGTTGGAAAAGAGACTTTTGTATCTCTAGCAAGGTTTCAATAAAACTGCATCTTTTCTTCTTGAAATAATAAGGGAAACTTCTAATTAGGATGCCTTAAATTTTAATCCAATGTATAAAGGATTCACAGCTAGGAAAAGGTTTAATTTCTTGTCCTGATAAACTTTGAAAACTGTAACTATTACATTGTTGGGATTTAATGTTTAGTTGAAAATAAATGTTGTCAAAGCCTCATCTTGCTATAATCTGTGGTCAACACAGAAGGAAAATGTTTCACTTACTTTTATAAAGCTCATCTAATGTTATCTGTGTTTCTGGAAGGCTAATTTATTCTTCTCCTGCTGTCACAGTTCTATTCTGATAGTGCAAAGAGCACTAGTTTTGTGTGTTAAGTACCTGAGAGGTACCAAGAAGCTGTTTAATTCTTAACTCTGTTCAGTCACATTTGAATGCAACTGCTGTTTAGAATCACTTGCAATCTGATAAAATCCATGCAGAAAATTAATTTTAAAAACAGACAGCTTGCCTGCCTTGCTGGAGATAGTTGAAGGTTATATCTGAATCTTGTTGCCATTATCTCTGTAGACTGTGGTGTCAAGCTTCAAAAGGAACAGTTAGAATGTCTACATTTTATTGTATACCGCCCTGAGTCCTTCGGGAGAAGGGCGGTATACAAATAAAATTATTATTATTATTATTATTATTATTATTATTATTATTATTATTATTATTATTATTATTATTATTATTATTATTATTATTATTTTGCTTTCTAGTTTCTGGATATTTTCACTTTGCAATAATAAAAAAGCAGAAAATAGGTGCCTAAATTTGGGTAAGTTGGAGCATTCCAATTTTTGTTTTAAAGATGACTTCATTTATGAATTTACAGTGGAGAGGGAGTGTACATATCATTAAGATATGAAAATGCAAATGCATCTTTTGGCATTTGGTGATGATATCATTGGTTGTATGCTGTTATTTTTGTGTCATTGGGATTTATTACGAATGCTGCTACTTATCATCTGTACTGTTTTTTGTGCTTTTTTTTGACTCTGTTGCTCTTCAGATTTCAGATTTAATACAAAAACAAGAATACAGGTAAGAGAAACTCAGAAAAATGTTGCAATACCGGTAAATGAAGAGGTTTATTGAGTGCTGATGAGGTATGTCAAACCTTGACATGTGAAAAGAGAAAGCCAGAAACCCCACTAATCATGTCTGGTTAATGTGTGTGAATAAGTCCAGGTCAGAAAACTTGTTTTATTTTGCCTTTCCACTAAGAAGATCATAGTTTCATATGTTTGGTCACTCAAGTAGGCAGAAAGAAATGATGTTGTCCTCAGCCTGCTCCCAGGCTGCTGGAAATTTGACTTCCCATTAAACGTTCTTCTTCTGAATCAAAGTAATATTTTTTCCTACTGGTGCAAACAGGACACTCCATTGCCTTAACTTTGCAGATTGCCAGTCTGTACTCTGAGGGTAACTCTCAGTCTCGGCTTCCTGCTTTTGACCTCCATTTCATGATGAGTTGCTGAGCTGCCTCTCATGAAATACTGGACAGAAAAGGATTTTTGAAGAGAATATTTCATATAGGTTATGCACAGGTGTCAAGCAATTTGCAGTGCAATGCAGAAAAGTACAGCTTTCTAATTGTCTGAGAGGGCTCCTTGTTTATTGCTGACATTATCATGCACCCATGAAACCTCTGAAGACAATTTCTGCACACATCACTGTGTTTTTGCTATCAACATTGTTTATGCAGAATAATCCTTGGTCTTGGATTATCACAGAGCAAAGTCAAGAGAGGTCAAGTTCTTTGATATATGAGCAGAACTTCAACAAACCTTTAAGCACAGAACAAGTTCCCAGATCAGCCCAAACTGGAAAGTAGAGGAAGAAATTAAAATTCTGTGAGAGGGCAGACATGTCAGGAAAATTGCAAATTGTCTCCTTTCCTTTTTGTGGGGGTCTTGCTTTCCTTATATTTGGGCTCTGTGCCACCACTTTTTTTTTTTTACAAAGGTGAAATGTGGGGAAGATTGTAGGAGAGAAATAAACTCTTGGTTAACAGGAACAAGGGAACTGACATCAATCTTGCAAGTCTGAAAGTATATCTCCACATCCACATTATTATTATTATTATTATTATTATTATTATTATTATTATTATTATTATTATTATTATTATTATTATCCCCTTTACAGTGCAGGAAACTATGAAATGGGAGAACTCGCCACAACCAACTTAACGTGGCCAACTCACTGTGGCCAACTTGCCACAGGACAATTTAGCAAATACAAAAGTTAAATTAATTTCAATTGAACCATGGCCAATAATAATAAAATAAAGTCAATCCAGAAATACAAGGGTTACAATAATTTTGATGAAAACATGGCCACCAATAATAAAAGTAACTGAATGAAATGATTAATACAACACTGAATTGTCCTGTGATGAGTTGTCTCACAGTGAGTTGGCTGTGGTGAATTGGCCATGGTGAGTTGTCCTAGACCTGCTCAGAAAAATGGAAATCTCAGAACATCTCATTATCCTCATGACAATTTATACGCAGATCAGGAAACCACAGTATGCCAAAACTTGTTGAAAGAGACTGGGTCCAGGTTAGCAAAGCAGTGTGACAAAACTACATATTCTCCCCTTATTTATTCAAGTATATGGAGAATATATATTAAGAAAAACTGGATTGCAAAAAGATAAGCATAGTTTTTAAAATTGAAAAGGAATATTAATAACTTGCACCAAATTGTTGATGCTACCTTGATATCCAAGTACCTTCAATCCCTAGTAATAAAAGTCAAAGACCACAGTGAAAAAAAACGGAACTAAAATTAATACAAACAAGACCAAACTAATAATAACAGGTGGAATAACCAGCCTTAGAACTGACAGTGAAGACATCAAAATGGTGATAACTTCTGCCTTTTAGGATCCATCATCAACAGTAAAGGAACAAGCAGTCAAGGAGTATGTTGCAGACTAGGACTCAGTAGAGCAGCTGCGAAGGCCTTGGAAAGGGTCTTCAAATGCAGTGATGGGTCTATATCTACAAAAATCAGTATCATGCAAGCCATGGTATTCTCTACAGCCTTAAAATATATTCCATCTTTATCATTTTTATAAATAATTCAGGACAACAAACATACCTAACAATCTTTCCTCCTCCTCCTATTATGATTTCTTTTGCACTTGGAAAATCAGTAGATAGGAGTTTTGACAACACAGAGCTTTTTGGCAGAGAGAAGCCCAGATTAAGAGACTGTGCAGTCCTGAGTTGGATGGGGAAAGGGGAAGAGGTTCAGAGTAGCCACGCCATAGAATCTCCCAGGATACATATAGTAAATAAGGTTATAATGTGGCTCAGTCCATTATTTTTTAATTTTTAATTAGTTATAGAATAAAATACAAAAACAAATAGTAAGAAAAATGGGGGAGGGAAAAGGGAAGAGAAAAGTGCAGAAAAGGGAAAAAGAAAGAAAAGGCATTGAATTCTGACTCCCTTTGGTGCAGTAAAATAAGATAGTAACATCAAACCTCAACTTTTTTACTTTTACATAGAAGAATAAACTAGCCATTTCTATACCAACAAATCTATCTCATCGGTAAAATCCAAAATCAAAGTTTCATTTTTTTCTACCTCTAGCACAAATCCAGAAGCAGTTTCCAAGTAGAAACAAAAATACTTTTTTTTCTTTTAATAAAGCAGTCAATTTAGCCATCTTTCTAACTCCATCAACTTTTGCAGCCATTCGTCCATTGTAGGGATTGAAGTGTCCTTCCAAAAGTAATCTTGCTGCCATCAACATATATAACATCAAAGCTCCAATTTTAACCAAGTCTTTTTCCATTAAACCCCAAAGAAAAGTTATCTTAATATTCACTTTAAGACCACTTTCTACAGGGGGATGATTGAGAGCATCCTGTCATACAGCATCACAGTCTGGTTTGGAAGCATCACTGCTTCAGACGGGAAGGCGGTGCAGAGAGTGGTGAGGATGGCCGAAAAGATTATTGGCAGTTCCCTCCCTTCCATCCAGGACGTAGCACAGAAGCGTTGCTTGAGCAGGGTCCGTAAGATTGTCTGGGACACTACACATCCTCTTCACAACCTGTTTTCCTTGTTACCTTCTGGGAGGAGGCTTTGTGGTATCCACAGCAGAACATCCAGATTCAACCACAGTTTCATTCCATACAGCATTAACCTTGTGAACTCTCAAGGTTCCTCCTTCGGTTATATATTTAAGATGGACAGTATTTGATATTTATTTGTTATGTACAGTATATGTAGGAGTGTGGGTCTATACATATGTTGTATATAGTATGTTTAGGTGTGTGTCATGTATGTGTTTTACTTTGAGAGTGGGCAACTAAATTTCTTTTTTGATGTGTGCCATTATATCCACATTAAAAAATGACAATAAAGGTTATCTTATCTTATCTTATCTTGTCTTGTCTCGTCTCATCTTATCTTCTGTATTAGAATATGATGTTGTTTCCGACTTGACATATGAATCCTACTCCAATATTTCTTTGCATTATCACATGTCAATCACAAATGATAAAAAGTCCCTTCTTTACATTTTGTATATATTCTTGATAACTTATCTGGTGTTAAATACCAATGATATATCATCTTATAAAAATTTTCTTTGAAATAGTAATTTAATGTGAATTTTAAACCTTTCATCCACATATTCTCCCATTGTTCAAGCATTACATTATATCCCAAATTCCTTGCCCACTGAATCATACAATGTTTTACATATTCACTTTCCAAATTCAAATTCAATAGCATTTTATAAACCTAACAATATGTTCATCACTACCACACAGTAGGATTTCCAATTCATTTTTAACAAATTCAAACTCGTAACTCTTTTTGTCTAATTTAAATCTTTCTTTCAGTTTTAAATACTAAGCCAATGGCAGATATGTCCTTCTGATTCAATCCTTAGGCTTGAGGATAGATCAACAAGATTAAATGATATTATTTTACCATAGGTCCACCCATCAGGCTTCACCACCATTTCTTTTCTGAAAAAAGCTTCCTGAGAGGACACCCAAAGAGGCATCTTCATAGAAAACCTTATTTTATATTTATTCCAACATGTCCAACAAAGAGGTTGTTAAAATCAACATTTATTATTCCATAAATAACTATGCTATCCAAATCTTAATTCATGACCCTCTAAATCAAGTAGTCTCTTATTCTGGAGGTTCACCCACTCTTTTAATCAGACCAAACAACAAGCATCTTGTAGTAGTTTATATCTAATTCTTGTTTCCCCCCCCTTGCCATATAAACTTAGAAATATCCCTCTGCTATTGTTTAAATGGAGTATCGGTTGCAAGTATTGGTAACATCTGAAACAAAAAAAGCATCTTTGGTAAGACGTTCATCTTAAATTCTACCCAATAGTGATAAATGCAATTTATCTCATCTTAATAAGTGTTTTTTAAAATATCATTCCAGAGACTTCCGGTGGCGACGCGGCGCCAGAGACAGCCTTTTCGGGCTGCCCGCGGCTCAGCTGTGTAATTTTCACCCGAAACAGCGCCGATCAGCTGTTCGGGTGAATTTGAAGCCCCCTCCTCGGGAGAAGAGGAGGGGGTGAGGCCCCAGGTAGGGGTCGAGTTCTCCGGGGCCGCCTGAGCTTGTAGCTTGGGCGGCTGAAGGATCGAACTCCCCCGTAGCCTGGGTCGCTCCCAGCTGGTCAGCGTCTCTGCTCCAGATTTCTTGGAGCAGAGCCAGGCGTTTGCGACCACCCCTGCCTGAAGGAAAGACTCTGGAATTAAAGGAGCAGGCAGAGCGGTACAAGAGGAAAAGGTGAAGAGGATTATTTTATTTTACTCTCGAGCTTGATGAACTTTTTAAACTTAAAGTGAAAGTGCGTCACAAGTGAAAGTAAAAGATGGCGGCTAAACCTCCTTCAAAAACTCTTCGGAGTGCTGGAACTTCTCCGGTGCAACAGACATCGTTGCAAGCCTTGCTTCCTCCTGCTGCATTGACATCGAAAGATTTAGAAGATGCCCTTGAAAAGCACGCCCAGGTAATTTTAGTAACATTGAGTGATAAACTGGCAAAAATGGAGGAGAGAATAGATGAGAGGATGGAAGAGAAATTTAGTGCGATGAGGGTAGACATTTTGTCTACAGTGGAAAGTGTGGCTGAATGTGTACAAGGTTTGGAAGAAAAAGTGGAAGATTTGACTCAAAAAAATGCTGTACTAGAAGTTAAGGTATTGGAGAATGAAGATAAAGCGGACAGAGAGTTAAGCCTTGTTCAGTTTCACCAGATGCAGTATGCTATTAGAATTAGGGGCTTAAAAGAAAATATTAAAGAAGATTTAAAGCAGCTGATTTCTGAAGCCCTGGAAGCAGTATTGGGTCAGCCAGCATCTGAAATAAAGGGATGTATGGATAAAGTTTTTCGTGTAAACTCATGGATTGCCAGACAGAGGAAGCTACCTAGAGATGTGGTGGTTTATTTTACAAAAAGAGAAATTAGAGATGAAGTTATTCAAGCTGCCTATGATACTAAAGTAGTGGTTGCTGACCAAGAAGTTTTGGTTTTAAAGGAAATTCCTCCAAAGATTTTAAGGAGAAGAAAGGACTTTGCATTTCTGGTGCAGGAACTTAAACAACGTGACATAAGGTTCAGATGGGAGATTCCAGTAGGGCTGGTGGTAATGCATGAAGGTAAAAGATACCGTCTGGTTACTGTGGCACAGGCGCGTGAATTCTACAATAATGTTTTAAAAGCAACCCCACTATCACTTCTGGAAGCAGCAAAGGGACCTGGAGAAGGAAAACCTCAAGAGGCTGAAGATGGACAGACAGAGGAGAATGGTGCAGGAGGGGATCAAACTATAACTTCGTTGGCTGACGCTGGAGAGCAGAGGGTGACGCGTGCTGCTTTAAAAAGAGCAAAACAAATAAAAGAACAAGACCAGCAGAAGTTTTTGGAATTTTCAAAGCGCACTTACAGCGAGGCAGTGGGAGGAGCGCGGCCTAAAGGCGGCAGGGCCATTGGTGAGGTGCTCCAAAAGCTTCGGGGCGATAAGAATGGTGACTAAATTTTTGACTTGGAATGTTAATGGATTGAACTCGCCTCAGAAGAGAAAGAAAGTTTTTTTATATTTAAAACAATTTAAGACTGATGTTATATGTTTGCAAGAAACGCATATTAGGGCTATGGACCAAAAGTTTTTACTGAACTCAAGACTGGGTACGCAATTTGTTGCCTCTGCAATGAATAAGAAAAATGGAGTGGTTGTTTATATTAAAAGTGCCATAACAGCGGACTTAATTGAAGCAGATAAGCATGGAAGATACGTAATGATAGACTTGTTGCTAGAAGGCAAAAAAACGCTTTTAGTTGGACTGTATGCCCCTAATCAACAACAACAACAGGCTGACTTTTTTAGTTTACTTCATACAAAGCTTACCCAGTTGGATTACAAATCGTTTATTTTTATGGGGGATTGGAATGGTGTATTGGACGTACAGATGGACAAGGCTGGTTTTTTTAAGCGTATTCCGTGTCATGCCAGACTGCCTAAGTCTTTTTTTGAAATGAAGGATGATTTGGAATTGCGAGATATTTGGCGTGACACACACCCGCATGAAAAGGATTACACCTTTTTTTCTGATAGACATCAATCTTTTTCTAGGATTGACTTTATTTTGCTGACTAATGATTTTTTTTCTAGGATTAAGAAGGTAAAGATTTGTGCAAGAGCTATTTCTGACCATAGCCCAGTATGGTTAGAGATTAATAAGGATAACAGAGATAGGCGCTCGTGGCGCGTAAATGAGAATTTGTTTAGAAATCAGGAAAATGTGGAAGAGTGTAAACAGCGAATGAAGGATTTCTTTGAAATTAATATGAATAAGGATACTTCTATGGATATGGTTTGGGATGCTAGCAAGGCCTATATGAGAGGAGTGTTGATATATATGAACAACAAATATAGACGTACTTTGGAAGCTAGAAGGAAAGAATTGGAGAATGAAATTAAGGAAAAAGAATGTTTTGATTTTGAATCCATTGGATGTGAAGACTAAGGAGGCTATTAAGCTACTAAGAGGACAATTTGATAAATTAATGGCTGATCAAGTGGCAACCAATTTGAGGTTTGCTAGGCATAATACTTTTTGCAATGCTAATAAGCCAGGTAGATGGCTAGCTTATAGACTAAGGAAAAAGCAGAGGGCTTCTAACATAGACAAAATTGAACACAAGGGAAAAATGGTGTTTCAACAGGATTTCATCAAGGAAGCCTTTGTGGATTTTTATTCTAAATTATATGCTAAGGAGAAGATTAATGAAATAGACATTGATGAATATTTGGAGAATGCTAGCATCCCAGTGCTTACACATGTACAAAAAGAGGAGATTAATCAACTGATTACAGAAGAAGAAATACTTACAGTAATTAAGGAATTGAAGGTAGACAAAGCGCCAGGTACAGATGGTTTGACGGCGGCCTACTACAAAAATTTACAATTAGAGATGGTTAAACCGTTAAAGGAACTGTTCCAGACAATCCAGCGAGGGGGAAAGGTGCCTCCATCTTGGAGAACTGCCTTTATCTCTTTGATTCCGAAGGAAGATCAAGATGCTACTCAAGTAAAAAACTATAGACCGATATCACTATTAAATACAGACTATAAGATATTTGCTAAGGTGTTGGCTAATAGATTGATGAGGGTTCTGCAACGGGTGATTCATGGGGATCAAACTGGGTTTATTAGTGGTAGGCGAATGAAAAATAACGTGAGGCATATAGTAGATGTGTTGGAATTTTTGGAAAGGAACAACCAGATCCCTGCGGCGCTAATTTTTTTAGACGCTGAAAAAGCTTTTGATCAATTGAATTGGCAATTTTTGATGAAAGTTTTAGACAAAATGAATTTTGGGGATAAATTTTTGCAACCAATCAGGGCATTATATCAAAAACAAACAGCCCGAATCATAGTTAACAATAGTTTGACAGAAGTATGTAATATTGAGAAGGGCACAAGGCAAGGGTGTCCGTTATCGCCCCTGTTATTTGTGTTAACGTTGGAGATATTATTGGTAAAAATACGAAATTAGGAAAGAATTAAGGGTATACAGATCAGAGATCAGGATTATAGATTGAGAGCGTTCGCAGATGATCTGGTTGTTACAGTGACCCAGCCGGAGAGCTCTGTTGTGGACCTGATGGAGATAATAATGCAATATGGGAAGGTTTCTGGATTTAAAGTTAATGTACAGAAAACTAAAATTTTGGCTAAAAATATGACAGCATCGCAAAAGGCCCTTTTAGAAGGGTTAACTGGATTTGAGATTGTCAAAAGGGTTAAATACTTGGGGGTGTTTTTGTCGCCCTCTAATACAAAATTATATAAAAATAACTATGAAAAATTATGGGGAAAAATCCAAAAAGAAATGGAGAGTTGGGAAAAACTGCAATTGTCTTTGTTGGGGCGAATTGCAGCAGTAAAAATGAATATCCTGCCTAAATTTTTATTTTTATTTCAAATGATACCGGTTCTTAAGAAAGACTCTAATTTGGAGGAATGGCAGAGAGGTATCAACAAATTTGTTTGGGCAGGGAAAAGGCCACGAGTTAAACTTAAGATTATGCAGGATACTCGTGAAAGAGGTGGTCTTAAGATGCCTAATTTTAAATTATATTATGAAGCTGCTGCGTTAGCAGGTATAAGTGAATGGATTAATTTGACACAAGAGAGATTATTAAATCTTGAGGGCCACGACTTGCTGTTTGGCTGGCATGCATATTGGTTGTATGATAAGAAGGTAGATAATGTGTTTAGAATGCATATTTTAAGACAGGCATTGCTGAGAGTTTGGAAGAAGTACAGACATAAGTTAGATTGTAAGATACCATTGTGGGCAATTCCAAAACACGCAATAGAAAATATACATGCTGGTTTCAAACATGATGTGACTACGTACAAGGAGATCCTAAGCTTGGAAAGAAATGATTGGTGTTTGAAGCCATATAGTCTCTTGCGAGACGAGAAGATTGTTCAAAATTGGTTTCAATATACTCAGCTACGGGCCAGGTGGAAAGAAGATCAGAAAAATGGTTTTACAATGACTGATGAAAATCTGATAAAGCAAATTAGAAATCAGGGACCAGCACATATTAAACGGATATATCTTGCGTTGATAGAGATTGATTCAGAAACAGAACTCGTTAAGGATTGTATGATAAAATGGGCCCAAAACATCCAGGAAGTTATCACAATGGACACGTGGGAAAAGATTTGGGTGAGGAACGTAAAATTTACACAAGCTCAAAACTTAAGAGAGAACTTTTATAAAATGTTTTATAGATGGCATTTAGATCCTAAAAAGCTTGCAAGTATGTATCCGAACTATCAGCCAAAATGCTGGAGATGTGGAGATGAAGATGCAACATATTTTCATGTATGGTGGACTTGTAAAAAGATCAAGGCTTTTTGGATAAAAATTTGGTGGAATATGCAGAAGATTTTTAAGCAAAGGATAAAGTTTTGTCCGCAACTCTTCTTGTTGGGAATAATCATGGATGCTACGGTTGTGGACACTAAGCTGATGTTAAATTTAATTACGGCAGCAAGACTTTTGATCGGTCAGTATTGGAAGAAAGAGGAACTGCCGACCATAGAAGAGTGGACTTTAAAGGTCTCCGACCTGGCAGAAATGGCGAAGATTTCGGCTTATTTGAAAGATCACTCGCAAGAACGTTACATTATGGAATGGAGAAAATGGATTGAGTTTATCCAGAATAAGTATAGGGTTAAGAAGTTTCATGTAGCATTTGAATAAGTCTTCCTTCTTTTTTTTCTTTTTCTATTTTAGTTTCTCTATATATATTTAATATTACTAAGGTTTGTCCTATCCTATATAAGCTAGAGAGTGATGGATTTTAGAGGTTATGGTTGTTAGTATATGGTTGTTTATGATTGTTTTTTTTATATATACCTTGTATTTAGCTCTGGGAAGTCGGGGGGGGGGAGGGGGGGAGGGGGGAGAGGTAGGGGGGAGGGAGAAGGGAGGGGGAGGGGGGACTGTTAAAGATAAACTGTATGTTAAAACTTTTCAATAAAAAAATAAAATAAAATAAAATATCATTCCAGAGAGGCACATAGTTATTTTGAAATAGTTTTTTGTTTGTATTTGTCAGTATGACCCCCCCCCCAATATTTCACCTTTTTATCAACCCTAAAACCAGACTTTTTAGTCAATATATTACAGTCCTATGGGGTCCTACTCTTAGCAAGCATTTTTTTCTGTTTGCTTATTTTAAAAGCCGCTAAAACCCCAAACCCATTCAATTTCCTCATCAAATATTCGTGGCTCAGTCCATTATGTATATGAAAATAAAGGATTGGATTGGTAGGGTAGGGTACACAGCAATTGCAGGAGACAGATAAGCTCCCTCCCAGACCACAGAAGCGCTCCCACCCTATTTCCACTTCAAGCTTGGAAGTCAAACAATCAGTGTCAGTCTGAGAATGGGCTTTTCATGGCTGTTGTTGCCACTATAATTCATAGAAACCTGGGTGGCTTGCGCAGACTCTATCACCAAGCAAGGCTGGCATAACAGCCAGAATCGAAGATGCAGCCACACTGACTATCAAAGAAATCTGTCTTCTAGCTTCATGTTCCTCCAGCTGGAATTACTGTGCCAATAACTATCTTATTAGCCAACTTCTGATCAATGGTGCACTCCATCTGCCACGCTGCCACAGGGATGCCAGGAAGTCTCCTTCAGCCACCTGACTGGGAAGGAATTAAAAGAAATAATTAGTGCCATGAGATATAAAGAAGTTAAAAAACCGTATGCCAGGTTTGGTCCATAAGTGGTAATCAAAAACTGATGGGATAAAAACCTCTTGCAGAAGGAGGTTCAGTTCGATCAGGGGTATCAAACTGGTGGCCCACGGGTTGGATGCGTCATGCACAGGCCACAGCCACCCCGGCTCTGCAAAGTAAAAAAATGTTACGATACATCACAATATGTCACGTGATGTGATCTAGTTTGACACCATGAATTAGATGGAGAGAAGGAAGAGAGAAGGCAATTGCAATTAGACTATTTTGGGCCTATGAGGGATGTTTGAATTATGGACCCCCACAGATAAGCCAGAAACTGCACCAAGGACAAAACCCAGACGTGTTAGGAAAGGTGTGAAAGTCCATGGAGGTACAAGATGCACAGGAGACATCTGGAGGTGTTGGGTGAGGGGAAGGAAAAGAGTAGAATCTATGACATACTAGTTGTTCCCTTGGGCACTTTTCAAGGGAGGGAGAGTGTCAATCTATGGAAATAAATGCCTGGAAGAGGTACTATTATATTGATTCATTAATTACAGTATTACCGTATATACTTGAGTATAAGCCGAATTTTTCAGCCCACTTTTTGGGCTGAAAAATTCCACTTCGGCTTATACTCCAGTCAACAAAAAAACTTACCGAGGACTTGTGCGCGGCCGAGGCTTTGGTGCTTCCGGGATCGCGCGCACCTCTCCCAAGCCACCGCCGTCCGAGACCTGCAGGTCTCCGTTCCTCCGCGCCCTGCCTGCCTGCTTCTTTCAGCTGTCTGCCCATCAGCTGTCCATAGGGATGCTGCAAAGCTCTCCTTCTCTAGGCCTTGGACTCCCTCCTGGCTGAAGAGTAGATGAACCAAGCCAGCAAGGAGACAAAATGTTTCTGCAGCTGTTTTTCCTCTGAAGGTTTTTTTTGTTGTTTTTTTTTAAAGTAATCTCCGAAGGTTATGCCAGAAAATGGAGGACGCTGGGTCTTTGCAAGCTTTAGCTGTCTGCCTGGCTGCCTGAAGGCCGCCCTTTTCAGGCAGTCTGACAGACAGCTAAAACTTGCAAAGACCCAGCGTCCTCCATTTTCTGGCACAACTTTTAGGGATTTATTATTATTATTCCTACTACTACTATTACTACTACTACTACTTCAGGAGTAAAAAGTTGCAGAAAAAAATTCTCTCCTTACTAGCTTAGTTCCTCTACTCTTCCATCTGGAGCCAAGGTAAGATTTTAAAAAGGGATATTGGTTGGAAGGCAGAGGGAGAGTTTAGTTTTAGCATCTAAAAAAAGGGGGGGGGGAAATCAGCGAGTACATCCCAACCAGCTTTTTATGTTTTTGTTATTGAAGAAATATGGGGGAGGGGGAGGGGTTCTGGGGTGGGTTGGGGAGGGGATAATATTGTAACTTCAATAAAAATTTTCAATAAAAAAAAGAAATATGGCTTTCTGGGGGAAGGTGGGGAGGGCGTTAAGGAAGGAAAGGGTTTTTGGAAGCTCGTCCTGAAGCTGCCTTTTGTGCAAGGGGCCTTTTCTCAAAGCCTAGAGAGGCAGCTTTGTTGCCTCCCCGTAGACAGCTGATGGGCGAACACCAAAAGCTCCAAAAGGCTAGGGAACTAGTCCCAGAACACCTTGGTAGGAGGAAGGGCAGAGGCAGAATTGGGAAAGAGGTAAGACAGGGTTTTCCTTCCCAGATGTTTCTCTTTGGCAAGACAGCCAGCTGTGCTGAAGCCCAGTATCTGGGGGTGGGGGAGACCTGAGGCAGGCGGGCTGGTGCTTGCATTAGGCCTCCCAGGATCCCAGAGGCTTGCAGAGCGCGGATCCAGCCTCCGAGGCATGCAGAACGGCGGATCGGCTTATACTCGAGTCAACAACTTTTCCCAGTTTTTGGGGGTGAAATTGGGGGTCTCGGCTTATACTCGAGTCGGCTTATACTCAAGTATATACGGTATTCTGAAAAATGATTGGTGTGTTCCTTTAAACAGAAGCAACCATTTATGTAGATAGAACAAAATAAAGGAATGTATTAAATCAATTCTGCTGCCTAGACTGAGACAAAAAAAATTTGGTGGTTCATTTTTGTTTTCTTCAAAGATTAAAAATATTTGGATTTTTAAATATGTGGCTAAGGTGACAGGACATTATAAGTTGCCTTTTTTATATTTTATGTAAGATGAATCATTTATTTGAAACTGTTGTGTAGCCGGTTTTTTGCGGGCAATAAGTGAGACAGAAGGTTCCAAACAGAAACATGCTTTATTGAAGTCAAGCAGAACAGAACTGAAACAGAGGCTGCTGCACAGCTACTTATACAGTTGGCCACTAGGCGGTGGCCAATAGGCTTAAAGGAAACCATTCCTGCCCCAAATCTACCAATGATATTTCTGGAGACAACAAGTCTGGCTTGGTCTGTAGCTGTTACACAGATACACCACTGAGTAACTGTTAAGCAGCATTTAAACAGACACATGAATCAGTACAAGCAAAACCCCCAATACATTACAGAAATATCCCCCATGAAATAATATTCCATGTCGCATTTATTGTAGGCCATTAAATTATCACAAGTTTAATGTAAAATGTTACAGTTCAAGAAAGAATGAGCATATACAGTATTCCTATGGGGATAATGAAGAAAAATCCATGGAGGAATTGCCTGTTATTCAAATGATTTTTTACTTAAGGAAAAAAAAATCACTGCATACTTCTTCCCTTTCTGACCAAAGCAGCCTTTATAACCTCAGGATCCAAGGACTTAAGCTAGATGCCACCTTTTATTGCTGCAGTAGTGGGAAAGCATCCAGAGTCGGTTAAGGCAATGCATTTTTACAAGAGGTAAATCTTGTAATTTTGAGTTAGGGTTGGAAATCATTTGTTAATTAGAACAATAAAAAGCGCTAAGTTACTTTTGTATTGGGCTAGGAAGCCCAGCTGAATGCTCAAAATGCCTAAAAATAGCAAATGAAAAGGATAGAAATAATTTTCTTTGATCTAACTTAGAGTTAGCATTACTTTCTAAAACATTCTGGGAAGGAGTTAAAAGTGAATTACATTATTTATTTTTCAAGATTTATGGCTGCAAACCCAGATTCAAACATGTTTGTTTAGGCCGCTTTTTATAGGTCCAGAAAAAAAGAACATGAAAATGAAAACCTTGTAGTCTATTATTTTTGTTTTGTTTCTATTTATTGTCTATCTCATTTTTCCTCCAAGGAACTCAGTAGGCAAGCAGAAAGGTTTATTTCTTTTTTCTCAAAGGAAATGATGCTCAAACTGAATATCAATGAAAAAATTTAAGTAGATATACTAACTTGTATTTCAGCTAGTATGATAGAAACATAGAAAAATACAGGTGTCTTTCAAATTAGCATTTCTTAGACTAGCCTACTTCAAGAAGCGGCTTTTGTGGGGGAAAATTGGAGTGTTTTGCTATACAGGTTTTTGCTCTTGAAGGACAGAGGATATTTTAAAGAAAAACATAAAACAGTGCTTCCAAATTTTTTCTTCATTACCTAAAACTGCTTATCAGAAAGTCCTTATTACCCAATGTAAGTCAATTTAAATGTCCCT
The DNA here is from genome assembly GCF_964194415.1 of Vipera berus. NCBI lineage: Eukaryota > Metazoa > Chordata > Lepidosauria > Squamata > Viperidae > Vipera > Vipera berus. Next base: position 119,323,987 of record NC_138202.1, on the reverse strand, counting down.
ATTGTGGCTATGAATTTGTGTGTTGTTACTCAGGGAAAACTATTTTTACCCAACTTTGGGTAATTTACTAGGTTCAGAAAGCACTGATTTAAAAGATATGAGTAAATTTAAAAGTAAACAATATCTACATCATCCTGTTGGGATTGTGAACTTGTCTTTCAAGTCTGAGTAGAAACCTCTTTCAGACCTTTTGGCTCAAGGTAGGAAGATTGGTATCTGCTCATTATTTCCCAGGAGCTTGCAATTACTTAGGTTGCTTCAAATTATGAGTAAAGTCAGAAGTTATGTTCAAATCTGCACAGTCCCTAGTGTTGCTCAAAGCAGGTAAAGTAATAGAGTATTAAAGCAAGGACTGCAAAGATTTTGCTTAAATATAAGGAAAAATCTTCCTGACAGTAAGAACAGTGGAAGTTGTGAGTTTTCCATCTCTGGAAGCTTTTAAGAAGAAGCTGATCAGCCACCTGTCACAGATGGCTTTACAAGATTTCCTCCATATTGTAGAGGGTTGGGTTAGATAGCCCTTGTAGTCCTTTTTAATTTTATAGTTATGTGATTCTAGGAGAGGGTAGGGAGAATGAGCTTTCTTTAATTTTTATCTTTTAATATTTTTCTCTATAGTTGCAAATAGCTTACCGTGTTTGTGTTGCAACGCCCTACACATTCTACACACAGAGACAAATTCTTAGCAATTACCATGTGCATGACAGATTATATGAAAGCATAGTGTCATTCCTTGCAAACTTATTTAGATGTGGTATACATAAAAAGGTTAGTCATTTGTTTCCTTCCTTTACAGCAATCAGCTGATGTTTGCATGTAAATAAAATTAGTATCTAGAGTAACTCAGTTGGACTGAATGTCCTTTGCATGATGAAATGCAAACTCTTCTCACTATGAATTAATCACAGAGCCCATTCCTTATAGCCAGGAAGCTGTCTTTACCTTCAGAAACAATTAACCATTATTTCCTGTGCCTTCCAGGAAGTTCAAGATTTCACACCTTGGGACGACTAAAATCATCCCCAGGAAGACCTCAGACATATCCAGTTCTTTATTGTAGGGGAGCCACAAAATGATAACATGCTAAGCAAATAAGTACCTTCCCAACCCCCACAAAAATGTTTTTTTAAAGAAATGATGGAGATAAATAGCACTGCTGTGACAGAATTCATTCTGCAAGGATTTACAGAACACCCAAAGCTACAGAACAGTCTCTTCCTGATATTTCTTGTAATCTACCTTTGTATCTTGTTAGGGAATCTGGGAATGGTTGTGTTGATCAGAAGTAGTCCTCAACTTGAGACCCCTATGTATTTCTTCTTGCAACATTTTTCATTAATGGATGCCTGTATAGCCTCAACTGTTGCTCCTAAGATGCTGCTTAACCTCCTTGCAAAGAGAAAGACCATCACCTATAGTGGCTGCATTGTCCAGTTTTTCCTTTTTTGCACTTTTACAGACGTGGAAGCCTTCCTTCTGGCTGCCATGGCAATTGACCGCTATGTAGCTGTTTGCAAACCCTTGTCTTACACAGTTATCATGTCTAGATCCTTCTGTCTCTGGCTGCTTTGGGGAGCATATGTTGGGGGTGTCTTGAGTTCTCTCATTCATAGCTGTGCATCTCTGAGGCTCTCTTATTGTGGAAGGAACTCAATTAACCATTTCTTTTGTGACCTGGCTGCTCTGATGGCCCTTGCCTGTTCAGATACTTCCCTCAATGAGCTGCTGCTCTTCACTTTTGGCATCTTGGTTGAAGGCTTGAACACTGTGACTATTGCTGCCTCCTATGGTTTCATCATCATAGCAGTGATCAAGATGCACTCCTCAGGAGGCAGGCTGAAAACCTTCTCGACCTGTGCTTCCCACCTGACAACCTTTGCTTTGTTCCATGGCACCATCCTCTTTATGTACTTCCGACCCAAATCCAGCTTCTTCATGCACACTGATAAAAAAGTCTCAGTGTTTTACACTCTGATCATCCCCATGTTGAATCCTCTAATTTACAGTTTGAGAAATGCTGATGTAAAAGAGGCCCTCAAAAGATTGCTAAGGAAGATAATAAACCCTCACTGATGGTTTTATTTTGGATAGCCATTTTCCATTTTTCTTCCAAGGTGGTGCACGTTGTTGTCTCCCAGCACTGTTTTATCTTCAGAATGGTATTGGGAGGGAGGTTTGAAGGAGAAGGATCCCGAGTAAGCTTTGACCTTGATCTCCCAATGCTAACTCAGGAAACTGATCACCTCATTTTGTTTTGTAATCAATAAAATAGTAAAGGTAAAGATAAAGGTTCCCCCGCACATGCGTGCTAGTCGTTTCCGACTCTAGGGGCCAGTGCTCATCTCCATTTCAAAGTCGAAGAGCCAGCGCTTGTCCGAGGATGTCTCCATGGTCATGTGGCCGGCATGACTAGATGCCAAAGGCGCACGGAACGCTGTTACCTTCCCACCGTAGTGGTCCCTATTTTTCTACTTGCATTTTTTTACGTGCTTTTGAACTGCTAGGTTGGCAGAAGCTGGGACGAGTAACAGGCGCTCACTCTGCTACGCGGCACTCGGGATTCGACCCGCCAAACTGCCAACCTTCTGATCGACAAGTTCAGCATCCAAACCCACTGAGCCACCGCGTCCCTATCAATAAAATACTTTTACATAAATGCAGGTGTTGATCCAGAAGCTGAAGGAAGGCTATAAGAACATCACTATTTATTTTGTGTAAATGTGCAAATTTCTCTTTCAGTTTGTATTGTGTCAAAAAGAATAAAACACATACTAAGAGAAAATAATAGAAGGAAGAAGCTTTTATTTTTTGCCTTGTTTCCAGAAAAATCTCAGTTCACCAAAGAATTAGAACTATTACAGCTTTATATAAAAAAGTCCTACAATACTGTACCTACAGAAAAACTGCAGACTGGTAATACATTTTGTGTGCAGTAGTTCAGCCCATTTTTGTTGATTGAGCTGGATCATATGAAGCATCTTCCCACCTCTGCTGTTGAAATATAGTCCATGTGTAACTTATGGAAGAACTGCCTTCCCAGCCTAGAAGCCCAACCTAGAAATTAGCAATAGATGAGTCATCAAATACAATTTGTTATATTCTAGATAGGAATGAACTGATGAGTCAATTGAAGATGATCATATATCCCCCTAACAAAGATGTTACAGGTTGTCCAGAAGGGATAAGATGGAACTTGTTTGTTAAGAAAATGTGTGATCAAGAGCAAGAATATTTCCAAAATTTGTCATCCAGCCCTATTATCAATAATAACCTTGTGTTGTCTGAATTCATCTGATTCTCCCATGTTCAAGTCTTTATAATTTAGAGGAAGGCAATTTTCATAATGCAAGAAAGCAAAAGCATGATAAAAAACCTAATTCTATATTAATTAGACAAAATTAGCCAAGTAAGGCAATTCTGACAGTAATATTGTAAAAGGTTGACACCAGAGCTTCCCTCCTCCCTAATTCCAATGCTCCATGATTAGTGATGTAAAAATTCACTGAAAGATGTAAGTGTATAAACAGGGTTTTACTTTCCCTATGTCTCTGCTAGTATAGCTAACCCATCAGGGTGAGCAAGGCTTGTTTACTACATTTGGGCCTGATCAATGGCTGGGTTGGATCAAGATAGTTTATTGCAGTGCTTTTTTTGTAAAAAAAAAAAAAGGTGCCGGAAGCCATGCACAGCTCCAGCTCCAGTTGAAAGCCCTTTAAGGAATGTGTGTGTGTGTGGGGGGGGGGGGAGAAAGAAGAAACTGCTTTAGGGAGCTTCCGAGGTGCAGATCACATGAGCAATGTCAGCTGACAGATGTTATTGCTCTGGGTTTTGAGAGGGCATTTGTTTGGAGCCAGCATGTATTCTGCCACCTTGTCCTCCTCCACCTCTGATGACACAGAGGCTTCCTCTGGAGCCAGACTGACCAAGGCGGTGGTGGCACTGCTGCTTTGGGAGTGTGCCTGGTCCCTCAAAGAGATTCACTCCAGGAGTCAGTCCTGGTCCCTGGTGGCCAACATGGGGGTGAGGACAGGCGGTGGTAGCGGGGGGAGCTCCATGAACCAAGGCAGAGAAGAGGATCTGCTTTCAGGGCCATGGAAGTGTTTCCTATACTCCGATTTCCCCGGGCAGCTTCCTTTCACTGAGCCAGAGCTTTACAGGTAGTCCTCGAGTGACGAATGTAACGGAGCCTGCTCATTCCACTCATAACTGAAAAACTCATAGACTGAATCTTGTTCCTTTAGTGAGATCACTCTCTTCCTCATTTAACCTCATGCCGCTCATTAAGTAAACATGAGGTATCTCAGGGTGGGGAAGGCCATGGAGGGCCTATTGATGGAACAGGCCCCCAAGGCCTCCCCAACCCACTAATATACCCTCCCTTCCTGCCACATGCGACTCACCTGGAAAAGGTCTGTCTCCTCTGTGCCCGAACCAGGCTACGGAAGCCTGGAAAAGACCTCTGGAGCCTGAATCCATGGCCGCGGAGTGATTTTGCGGTCCCCCCAGTGGCCCTATCCAGGCTCCAGAAGTCTTTTCCAGGCCTCTGGAGCCCAGATCAGGCCATGGGGGGGCCAAAATCATTCCATGGCCATGGATTCGGGCTCCAGACGCTTGCAAAAGGCCTCTGGAGTCCGGATTGGGCTGCTGGGGGGCAGGCGCAAAATTGTTCCACGGCCATAAATCTGGGCTCCAAAGGTCTTTTCCAGGCCTCCGGAGCCTGGATTGGGCCACGGGGGGGGGCTGAGGACACATCCCCTGGCCTCAGATTGGAGTGGCAGCAAGAACCATGGCAGAGAGGAGACAGACCTTTTCCAGGTGAGTCCCACGTGGCAGGAAGGGAGAGGGAAGCATGAGAGTAAAGAGGAAGCGTACTAAAGTCATTGTGTAAACAAACCTATTCCTGTCCTTAGGTGATCAAGGTAGCCATAATCCTGTTAGCGTAGCTGCACGTATTCCCCTGCAACTGTCTTATGCAAACTGTCTTCTGATAAGAATGTGTAAAATTTAACCACATAAGGAACAATGTACAACCGGGAAATATTTTTTTATTTTTTTATTTATTATTTAAATTTATATACCGCCCTATGCCCGTAGGACTCAGGGCGGTTTACAGGGAAAATTAAAATACATAGTATACAAAATTAAAATCAATTAAAACTATTGATTAAATTACAGTCCCTGAAGTTAAACTAAAACCCAATTAAATTAAATTAAATTAAAACCCCTCAGTCTGGGCCAAACAGCTCGAAGAACCAGGGGGGTATAAATATGTACACCCCTCGGGGTTCAGACCCTTTGCTTTGTTTAAGCTCTCTGAACCTGCGTAAAAAGTGAATGCTCATAAGTCGGGGATTATCTGTACTAACGCTGGCAGCTTAGAAGGTACTTACGTTCAAAAAAAGGTGCCAGAATGGCATTCTATGACAAAAAAAAAGAACTGGTTTATTGTAGCTAATAGCTCCTGAAGCTACTCTCCTCTCACCTTGGGTAAATATCAAATATTGTGAGAGTACTGACACCTTTGGACAATTGTTCACAGAGCTATCAGGAAGAATATCCACCCCTTATATAATTGCTGCAACATATGCTTCACATACGTTCATGCCTGATCTGATACTAGCTCCAATCATTTGCCATCATCTTACACTTCATATACCATGGAATACTATGAGCTCCCACATGTAAATAGAACACTCTGTCATAATATGAACACACACAGAGAGAGAGAGAGAGAGGGAGAGAGAGAGAGAGAGAGACAGAGAAAGAGACAGAGAGATCTTGATGGGTATTATGGTGTACAGACTGGCTCTGAAGCAAGCTAGGGCTTGCTCCTGTGAAAAATAATGTTCTTGTTGATAATACTATTTTAAGCATTAACAATGGTTATGTTGGCCAGGGAGGTTGGACTAGAAAACCTCTAAGGTCCTCACCCTATGATTCTATAATCTATAATCCAGCAGCAATTTCCTGCCATTAGACCAGTTAAAGTCCTATTTCTGCTTCTAGTAAAAACATTGTTGCTACTGTTACTAAGACTTATATAGCCATCAAAACAGAAATACTCAATTTATTATGTCAACCTATAAGTTAATCAAGTCAGGAGAGGATAAAACAGAAGGCATATTTAATTCAAAAGGCTGGAAAAGAAAGGGTGGCTGTAGCTCTCATTTAGTCTTGAGGCAAGGACTCCATTTAGCAATGTTCCTGATGCCCTAAACATTGTTTCATATGGAAACAGCAAACCTAATTGATTTCTGTTTTATTAGGGAGCAATCCACACTTCCAGTGACCAATAGATTTTTTATTTTTTTTATTTTTCTTTTGTAAAGATGTGGACAACACATTATTTGCCAACTATCTTGCAGACTGCAGTAAAACCAAATTACTGAAACGTGTAGTGAGTCATAAAGTAGAAGTCTTAAGAGCAGAGCCATGAGGTACACCCTCCAACAGCATGCATACAGAGAGGACCAATCTATGTGTTAAGACACCACAGACTGGAATTCAGACCTTTACAATCCTGAAAAGGATTGGAATGCAAATGCAGTTGTGGAGAATCTAAAAGAGGTTCTTAGTTGTTTAGTTGCAGAGAAGGCCTTTGACAATTGAACTGGCCTTTCCATTTTAAAGTTTTGGAAGCTGTGAATTTTGGAAAGAATTTTATTAAATGGGTAAGATTGATTTGCACTTTTTTTGATAATTTATGTGTCTTTGGGCTTCATTCCCTTTTTTCTTTTTGTGTTATTATTTTAAAAGCAACAAAATCTATATATCTAAAAGAAGAAACCCTATACCACCTAATGCCTCCCTAAGTAACACCAGTTGCCTGCAATTAGTGCAGGTTCGCATCCCACCAGGCTCAAGGTTGACTCAGCCTTCCATCCTTCCGAGGTAGGTAAAATGAGGACCCAGATTGTTGGGGGCAATAAGCTGACTTTGTAAAAATGCCGCTGGGGGGGGCGAAAGCCCTAATAAGCAGGCATATACATAGAATGAAGGCTATTGCTAAGCACATTGGTTTGTGCTTTAGATTGTAAGCCACCCTGAGTCTTCGGAGAAGGGCGGGATATAAATGGGATTAAAATAAAAATAAAATAAAATCCTTTGCCAAGGTTTAACAGAAGAAATTATTTAAGGGCTTGTTTTTAGAGAAAGGAAGGAATTAGTATACAGATTGGAAGAGATTTGGCATATGAGGTGTTTGATAAAGTTTATATGTTTTGTTCGGGTTTGTTTAAATGTATGTATGTGAGGGAGAGACTGACTTTAAATCTCCTTTACTACCATTACTATCCTTTCACTAGGTGAAAAACTATTTGGTGGGCAACTGGATAAATATAATTAGATATCCTTATAGAATGGATGGATTTTATAATAGATCCAGATGTAAGCAGCAATTTACACTGACTTATTTTGATGCAGCTAGTCTCTGATTTCAAATGTAAATACTTAATTTTAAGCTTTGATTTCAATATAATCATTAATTTAATACAGATAAGTTGGCCAGGATGCAATTACCTTGGAGCCATGTTTATATTTAAATATGGAGAATGGGAACTACAGTTTGGATATTTATTAAATTGAGCTTTCACTCCAGATGAAATACTTTTGTGCTTAATATTTTAACATCACTACATCTTTTTCTTGGCGTATTTTTACTCAATGCTCTTCTGTTTCAGTTGATTCCAGATAATTTTGGATTAAGGGAGCCCAGATGAACCACAGCCTTCCTTTACATAAAATTAATAGGGTTTAGATGGTATGAAAACCCAATGTAATCTCTCAAAGGTTTATTGATAGTGTTCTGTTTTTTTCCTTATTACAAAAGCTGAAATTTTTTTGATGCCACCAAGTATCATGAATTTGTATAATCTTTATACAACACACTGATTTTGGGGTGGGCAAATTCTATGTGTCCTGAACTTATCATCACACAGTTTCACTGAATGATGGGGAAAATGTGTTCTACGAAACACATTTCTAAGAAAAAAAAAATAGAATTCATGAATAGACTGGACTAAAATATAAACCTGAAAAGTTTCTGCTAGTTGCAAAGTTCCATATTAATTCAATCAGAAATTGTCTTTATCCCTTTTGGCATCAATTTTCCTATAAAGAATAATATACATTCAAAACTAACCCTAAAGAAATAGAAAACTCATTCCAGTCAAAATTGTTAAAAGGTTTTTATTAAAAGGATAATGGTATAATATTTAGCATGCTGTATCTTTCTTCATTCTGGTTCCCTTCTGGGTGTGTTGAATTCCAAATCCAATAAACCCAAGCCTTCCTGGGAATAGATTGGATAAAGGTAAAGGTAAAGGTTCCCCCGCATATGCGTGCTAGTCGTTTCCACCTCTAGGGGCCGGTGCTCATCTCCGTTTCAAAGCCGAAGAGCCAGCGCTTGTCCGAGGACGTCTCTGTGGTCATGTGGCCGGCATGACTAGACGCCAAAGGCGCACGGAACGCTGTTACCTTCCCACCGGAGTGGTCCCTATTTTTCTACTTGCATTTTTACGTGCTTTCGAACTGCTAGGTTGGCAGAAGCTGGGACGAGTAACAGGCGCTCACTCTGTTACGCAGCACTCGGGATTCGACCTGCCAAACAGCCGACCTTCTGATCATCCTAACCCACTGAGCCACCGCATCTCCAGATTGGATAAGCCTAGCTGAATATGTGTTTGATTTTTCTATTGAAATAATATGGAAATAGCTATTATTAACATTGCAAATGTGATAATCATGGATCCAAAAAACATCTGGATAAAATGCCAGGCTTATGATACAATAGCATGATTGTTTACAATATTAATCTGCACCCAATTAATATATGATAATCCTCAAAAGGACGAGAACATAGAAGTCAAGCTTTAAAAAAACTGTACAAAAATATTGATTTTCACTAATATTCTTCTTCTTTAGAAACAACAATCATGAAACAAAGTCATTTATTACCAGGTGATTTTCTCAGGGCATTTATGACCTCCTTGATCACTCCAAATCAGATAAATCATAAACCGTATTGCCCTAGTTTGGCAAGGCTAATTGAAAAGGTGGATCTCCTTTTCCACAAAACCAAACTGGATTTGGATATTTTTAAGTTTGTAAAGATAATAACTAAAGCTATATATTAAAAAATTCACAGAGATATAAGAATATTAAACAGCTTATAAGTTTGAAAATTCAGAACCAACCACAATCTCTATTTTTGTTGAACTATGAACTAATATAATATTTATAGTTATATTACATAATATTGTATCACAGTGGTTCTCAACCTGTGGTCTGCAGACCCCTGGGGAGGCGTGATGTTATCACAGGGGGTCCACGAAGGCTGGAAAAATGTTATGATTTAAATATTGAGTTTAAGGGGGTCAGTGGTAAAGAAAAGGTTGAGAACCACTGTTGTATGAAATTTACAAACTTCTAATTTTTACTATCCATAGTGATAAAGATTTTTGATGCTGTGATGTGTAAAAATCATAATTGTGATTTAAGCTTATCATGAACCTTCTCCTTGTTGATTGCTAGCAAATATATTCTTTTCCTTATTGATGTTCTTCGTTTTTGGAAATGGCAATGCTTGTAATTAAGTTGTCCATTAAATGTATCTAGGATTATTCCCTTTAAAAATCCATATGTTGCCCACGGATTTGGTTGCAGCGTCTTTCACTTCCTTATTCCTCAGACTGTAGATGAGAGGGTTGAACATGGGGACCACAACTGTGTAGAACAATGAGGCCCATTTGTCTTGGTCCATGGAATAGCTGGAGCTGGGCCGAAAGTACATGAAGAGTATTGTCCCGTGATATATGCCAACAGCTGTCAGGTGAGAGCTGCAGGTGGAAAATGCTTTGTGCCTACCCTCAGCAGAGCGCATTCTCAGGACTGTACTCAAAATAGAAGCATAGGATACAAGAATCATAGCTATGCTGCTTACTTCAACAAAGCCAGCAATGACAATCATCATTATTTCACTGATGTATGTATCTGAACAGGAGATCATTAAGAGTGGAGGTATGTCACAGAAGAAATGATTAATAACATTTGACCGGCAGAATATCAGTCGAAATATTGAGGATGTATATATTGTTGTATCCATTAGGCCTATGCAATATGCAACAGCAATCATTTGTTGGCAGACCTTTTTGGACATGATTGCTGGATAGAGAAGTGGATTGCAGATGGCCACATATCTGTCATAGGCCATCATAGCCAACAAAACACACCCTGTATCTGCAAATGTAGCAATCAGAAAGAACTGTGTAACACAAGCACCAAATGAAATTCTTTTTCCTTCAACCAACAAGTCAACCAGCATTTTTGGAGAAATGGCTGAAGAGCAGCAGAGATCAACAAAGGAGAGGTTGCCCAGGAAGTAATACATGGGTTTGTGAAGCTGGGGTTTAGTGCAAATCAACAGAATCATCCCAACATTCCCTAAGACAGAGATGACATAAACAAAGAGGAAGATCGTAAAAAGTAAAAACTGCATTCCAGGATTGCCTCTGAATCCCTGAAGAATGAATTCAGTAATGAGAGATTCATTTTTGTTGTCCATGATTTTTCTCTGTGGGCACTGGGTTCATGATATTAGCTGATCTTGAAATGCCTTTCTGATCCTTGGTTAGGGCAAAGAAAATTGCATTATTCAGGGCTTCATTCATGTTTCTCTCTTCATAAAACAACTAAGCATTTTTGAGGATTTTATCATATCTACTACCATATATCATATATATATATATATATATATATATATATATATATATATATATATATATATATATATATATATATATATATATATATATATATATATATATATATATATATATATATATATATATATATATATATATATATATATATTTGCTAGCAAGAAAACTTTTATTATATAGAATAATACTTTTTTTAAAAAAAACCTAGTTGATGAAAATTCAGTATGAAGCTTGTTATATACAAACTCATTTACACACTGCCATGTAAGTGAAAGCTACAAAATAATGTACCACAATTTTGCTATATCTATTGCTGTAAACTATACTGTAATATATTTCTAGCTGAAGCAGTCTCTATTTTCCATTCCCCAATTTAGAAACCTTCCATTATATTCTGGAAAAGGGGACTTAATGCTAGATTCCTGTTTATTTCAGCTCCCTTTTCAGTAGAGTAGGAGTTGACCAGAAATATAGTTGGTGAATTTCCCATCCAATTCATTTCCCCATTTTATTGTTTAGGGTCTATTAAAATATATTAAAACAGGAAAAGCATTAAACAAAATTCAATAAGTAGCATTACAGAGTGTTTGCTTCAATTCCATTTGGAGTTTATGACATAATATTTGCACAATGCTAATGATGATAGAAAGCAGAGTTGATTGTTGATTGTTGACATGAAAAATACTTATGGTGCTCCTACAATGACCCCTTAAAGTTGGGAAATGAACTACACAGAAACAGTGGTTCTATAAGGAATACCTAAACATTCTTTTATTTGGGGACAGTAACCTCAGTTGATTCCTTTTGCAGTCCTGACTTCCATTGATGCATGAATTTTGATGTTATTTGCTTTGACTGCAAAGTTGTGTTGATGTCTTATTGCCAACTTTCTCCTAGACTGCATTGTAACAAAGGAGGTCAAAAGTAGAGTGATTCAAAAAGTAGTCTTAGGTGGGAGACCCACGAGCAATACCCTCAAATACTGTATGGAAAGGACAAATCCACATGTGAAGTCATTGCACATTGACGCTTAGACCTTTACAGTACAGAAAAAGATTGGAATGAAAATTGAGTCATGTTAAACCATTTCCCTAAACTCAATTATTTTGTTTTTGAAATTCATTGTTGTATGAGATGGGTAGCCATACAAATATGATAAATAAAACTGTTTTCTTAGTTCTCACTTTATCGTTATATCAAAACTGGCCACCACACAAATATATGATCAAAAGAAGCCAATTAATATACTTGTGCTTTTTTAGCAAGAAATGGAATAACAAAAAATTAAATGAGAAGCTTAAGTCCATTGCAACTTTACTTAAAGGTTTATGGACTTCGATATATAACCTGATATATTGTTTAATAATGGGAACTCTTTCTGATGCATTTCAAATCATGAAGAGCGTTATTAGTAGCTTCAGTTTACTCTCTGTTTACCTTTAAGTGAAAGTAACTTTACTATCTTCTGTTAAACATGGAAATCAAATTCTCTTCTTATAGAGGCATTATGATATGCAAAGCTGAGATTAGACACTGAGAAATTGAATTAACCAATAAGAAGTATTCAAAACCTTGACATTGTGAAAAATCATAAATGCACTGAAGATCAGAATTTAAGCTTTCTCTTTGATACGATACGTCTTAGGATTCCATGTGAATTGTTACTGTTAATATAACTATGCAGTGTGTAATGGCAAAAAGTCTAGGGACATCCTATTTAGTTTAGGGGTTAAGGCCCCAGGCTAAAAACCAGGCTAAAAACCAGGCTAAAAACCAGGCTAAAAACCAGATTTCTACTCCTGCTTTAGGCATGAAAACTGGCTGGGTGACTTTGGGTTAGTCACTCGCTCAACGCAAAATGTGAGGCTCAAGTACAAGCTGGTGGGTCAGTTCTTGTTGCAATCAATGGATCAACACACTCCATTGATCTGGGAAAAAAAAGCATGTCCTGCACTTACAGGAAAAACACTAGGAAGAAAGGAAGAAAAAATGGCAAAAAGTCTAAGTTTAACACAAACATAAATCTTTTTCTAAATTAACATACCTGGAGTCAAGTCAGTGGCTTTGTTGCTTTTACAAAACCTGCAAATAGGGGCAGAGATCTTATATGTGTTTTCATCCCACCTGGGATAATATCCCTGGTGCATTTCAATACTCCAGATGGTGGAGATAAGTGGTTGCATTTTCACAGTTTCTGGTGATAGTTTTAATTGGAGGAGTGTTAGAGTAAAAAGTAAAATTCATCTTAAAGTTTCTTTTTGATGGCTGTACTATGTAATTAAATTAAACTCTCTAGCTCTAATGTCATCTCCATCATCCCACTAATGGCAGAGGTAGTTCTTGAGTTATGACTGGTCACCTAAAGGCCATTCAAAATTCCAACAGATCTATCTTGGGGGTACTTATGCCTTGGATTTGATGTTCTGATGGTCACCTCTCCCTCTTCAGTCACCTGACTGCACTTTGGGTACTTGGCAACTGGGCTGCATTTATGCCTGTTTGCAGTGACTTACAGCCATATGAAACATTTGACAACCGTTTTGCTGAAACTGGGATTTATTTCCAGTTTTTGGCAAAACTGCACCCATGGTGAACTATTGTGGTGATTCACTTAATAAGTGCTGCAAAGAAGGTTGTAAAATCAATTTGGTCACATGGATGAGGCAAGCTTTATTACTAGCCGATCTTGCATTAAGAAGTCAGAGCCAGAAATCAGAGGTGCTAAAACTCTGACGTCCAACATCAAACATTGGAACTGAGCATTGCTGGGGGGTTGGGGGGGCTGCAACATGGAATTGGCAACAGCCACTAAACCTATGTGTTTTATTTTCCAAAAAATGCATACAGATCTATATCAAGAAACAGAAGAGCATATATGTAATCAGGGAGTGGAGAACCTTTACTTGGTATTTTCCTATAAGCTGGGAGTGAGTCTGGAACTATATATCATTCTTTACATTCATGGATGGATCAGCACCTATATTAGCAGGAACCATTATCTATGGGTGCAGCTTTTCTAGCAATGTGGAATCCTAATCACGTAGTACCCCATACCTGTTTATAGTAGGGATAGTATAAAGTGTCTATGGGTGTTCCATAATATCACGCTTTTACTTGTCAATTGCTCAAACCTGAAAACTCTAGGATTAGACCCACATCTGTGGAACTCAGTATACTGAGAAAATAAGAATATTCATCATGACTATCAGTTAAAAGGACTTCTGCCTGTTTCTGATTAAAAGTGGAGGAAAGAAGATATGGGAAGGGAAATAATGAAGAGATCAGAAATAGTTTGAGCGATAGATGTGAACAAGGTTGAACAGCCACTACAGGCTATGCATGATAAAAACATCTGAAAATCAAATGTCTATATCTTCCCATCATAGTTAAATAGAATCTGATAAGGGAGTCGTGTACAATACAAGAGGGAAATTCTAGTTTTGTTCACAGCTTTCCCCACTGTAGAACTAAATCATAATCAATATTGTCTTGGGTAGACTATTTGAACAGGTAGTCTCCTTTACCATATAGAAAAAAAATCTTGGAGTTAGATATTTTTAACCTTGTAAAGAAAGAATGTAATTATGGGTAAATAAAAAATATCTGAAGTACTTGTTTTACTCCATAGTGAGCTGCTTATGACATGACAAATTCAGAATCAACAACAGCCCTTAATTTATTATACCACTATGAAATAGTATAATATTATATACGTTTCCAGTCTTGTGATTGCTAAACCCCATTGTTACAAAGGTGTTTTGATTCTGTGCTTTCTACCATAAATTATTTTGATTTATGACTGTTAGGAATGGACTGCTGTTAAAAACTATCATTTCTATGGCTGAAGATTGTGGGAAGAGGCTAAAGGAGTGAACCAGTTGAAAGTGCCAAATTTCTCTGATTAAACTGAAATGGTGGCCTTTGGCAGAAGTGGAGACTTGTATTGTTGAATTATACTTAAATAACTTATGCTTTTTATTGAGATAATATTCAGAGGATTGAGCAATTTCATGTAGAGTTGAAAAAACAAGAATATAAAATGTATGCTTTCCTGCCTCAATTTCCTCTTTTTTTAAAAAAAAGTGGTAGAGATTATTATTAAATTGTCTATTAAATTTTTCTAGGGCCATATCCTTTAAAAATTAACATATTCCCCAAGACTGGAAGAAGGATTGATTCCTCAATGTGATTTTATCACACCTTCTTGATAAATCTTTTGTATGTCCCTCCCTCTCAAATCGCCACCCTAACAAGCTATTGTAAAACAAAATTTCTTCCTTTCCAAATCCATATATGGTCAAGAGATTTTGACATAGCATCTTTCACTTCCTTGTTCCTCAGGCTGTAGATCATGGGGTTCAGCATGGGGATCACAACTGTGTAGAACATAGAGGCCCATTTGTCTTGGTCCATGGAGTAGCTAGAACTTGGCCGGAAGTACATGAAGAGCATTGTCCCGTGGTATATCCCAACAGCTGTCAGGTGAGAGGCGCAGGTGGAAAATGCTTTGTGCCTGCCCTCTGTAGAGCGCATTCTCAAGATTGTAGCCAAAATGTAAACATAGGATACAAGAATCATTCCAATGCTGCTTGCTTCAACAAAGCCAACAAAGGTAAATAACACAATCTCACTAATATAGGTATCAGAACAGGAGAGTATTAGAAGTGGAGGCTCATCACAGAAGAAGTGATTGATAACATTGGAGCTACAGAAAGATAGCCGGAATGTAGAGGAAGTTTGTATCATTGAATCTAGCAGGCCTGCAAAGTACGCAATAGTGATCATTTGCTGGCAGGCCTTTTTGTTCATGACGGTTGGATAGAGGAGTGGATTGCAGATGGCCACATATCTATCATAAGCCATCACAGCCAACAAAAGGCATTCTGCATCTGCAAGGATATCAAATAGAAAGAGCTGCATAACACAGCCACTGTAAGAAACCCTTTTAGTTTCACTTAATAAGTCAATCAGCATTTTAGGAGCAATGGTTGAGGCACAGCAGAGATCAACAAAGGAGAGATTACCTAGGAAGTAATACATGGGTTTGTGAAGTTGGGGTTTAGTGCAAATCAACAGAATGATCCCCAGATTGCCTAATACAGTGATGACATAAACCAAGAAGAAAACTGTAAAAAGAACCAGCTGCATTTTGGGATTATCTGTGAATCCTTGAAGAATGAATTCAGTAATGGCAGAACCATTTCCTTTATCCATGATTTCCTGAGTAGATGGGTTGGTTCAGGTGATTTGCTGTCTTTCTGATCCCTTGTAAAGAGAGAGAAAATTATATTACTTAGAGATTCAACCATGTTCCTATCTTTATGCAACAAGAATCTGGATTTTTTCAAGAGCATTGGTACGATACTACTTACTTAACTCAGCATACAGCATATTTGCTAGATGGAATTTGTTTATTATGCAAAAAAGTAGTATTTGAGAATATATATAAAATTCTAATAAATTTACTTCATTTGCTGTTTCAATTAAGTGAAGGATGCAGATTGCCACAGTAGATATTTTGCTATAAATGTATGTGTCAAATTGTAATTGATTTATGTCTGTTAGCAACCATAATTCTTCCTCTTCCACTCATTTGGATAGTGTGCAATATATCCTGGAAAGTGGGATGATTTGAAAGTGCCAGAACTCCTTTTCAGATTCCATTTATGCGAATTCTACCTTCAAACAGTAGTTGATAATTAGGCAGTAGTAGGGTACATGAAATTCTCACACCATCCATTTTACAGGGTTTTTTTTTGGTTTTTCCCCCTAGATTTCAGGTTTAACCAGCCATTAAAAGATTCTTGGTTTCCATTGCTCTTAATATTCTAGCAATATTGAATTTTATGTCCTTTTATGGTGCAATAAAACATGTGTTTGCTTTTACACAATTTTCCTTCCATATTTCCCACCTTTATGTGGGACCCCAATACCCACCCCCACCCCAGTGTCCCTGTCCATCAGGAGCCAATCCACTGGCATGAAAATGTTGTGAGAACTCCGAGCGGAAAGGTGATAATGAGTTGTCAGGACCCTACCAGAACACTTCCATTCTGAGGCGGGGGAGTGTGAGTTCGGGATTGAGGATGTTTCTACTCTCCCTTTGATGTATCTGCATGGGAATTGGGGACGGGGAATGAGCCCTCAGGGGATCTGGTTCGACTCCTTTCTGGCTAATTCCAACCTTCTAGCAAGAGTGCGGCACCAAAAAACCCCCTCATTATCACCTTTTTGGCTCAGAGTTCTCACAACATCTTCATGCCCGTGGATTGGTTCCTGATGGACTGGAGCATTGGGTTGGGGTTTGGATAGTGGAAAATTTAGCTTAATGTTTCCCACGGGAACTTCAGATTCCACTTGATTTCTTTGCAATCACTTTCTCAGTAAAAGATCCTTTTGAAATAATGCTTGTATCAAGAGTCATGCTTTTCTGGTAGGATAAGTTGAGGCAGAACCTTACATCTAGGGTGTCTCTTGCCTGTGTTCATTATTGAACCTCTTTTTATGTGGAGCCAAGTAATATAGGAGGTAGATATATTTGATTAGCTTGTTTAATAATCAGGGACAAGTCACTCTTTCTCAGCCCAACTCACCTCACAGGGTTGTTTTTTGTGGGGAAAACAGGAGGAAGGGAGTTGGATATGTTTGCCAACTTGAGTTATTGGTAAAAATTAAAAAAAGGATATAAATAAATAATTTTAGACCAATGTTTCAATGATATTAAATTGAAATATCAATTTAACATATGATAATATCATTTCTAGAATACAACTTTTGATCATCTCTTCATGATCAATGATGTAAAAAGCCAACGATGTAAAAAGAGGTAGATGCACCAAGAAGGCTACATCCTCCTGATGTCTCTGCTGGTATAAATCATCCATCATGATAACCAAAAGATCTATATGTCAAATCAGTGCCTGATACCTTTTCAAGGTAATTTGTTTAATTTATGAAATCTTGAAGCTGTAGGCACAATAAAGCGTTCTCTGTAAGTTTGGTTAAATATCAAATACTTTGGCTGAGATTATTCTTAATAAAGAACCTCACAACACCTCATCTAAAGAAAAACAGGTTTTGGTGGTCTGATTGATTGTTGTCAAGAAGAAGCCCTTAGAATATTCTTTATCTGGAGGAGGATAAAATTTTATGAGCTTTCTGAGTAAAGAAATCACACTTATTAAAACAGATAGCAAAATGGATACTCTAAGTATAATATTCCCTCAAAAGACATCCTGTCTGTCATAAATATGGGTTTTCCTCTCCACAAAGAATGTCCAAATTTCTCATGATGGAGTATAGATGGTGTCTAGATGGACTTAAGCCCTGGAGGCTGGTCTTCAACTGGGAAATCCCTTGGACAATTCACCCCATAGACAACAAGACAGGAAGCATTTATCTTCCCTTTTTCATGACAATAGTCCAAAGCAATTTCCTGCCATTCTTTGATACATTTTCCTAATTTTGCTTCTAGATGATGTCTTATTCTTATTTAAATTTATATGGGTCTGAAATGAGAAAGATTCAACTTTATTAGATTAAATTAGACTTAGTAATGCTTAGATCAGACTTTCAAGAAGAAAGCATACCTTAAGGTGAGGATGAGCCAGTCTTATTAAAAGAATCTTTCTGATACTAGTCAGAAAGTATCAGAAATTCATTTGCATTAATTCTTATTTTTGAGGCTTTCTCTACATCATGGGACTCTGTTGAAAGGATTCTTGCAACAAATGCAATTTTTCTTCTTACAGCAAAATGATCCATCTAGAATAAATTCTTAAGAAGGCTTTAATATCTGAAAAGTACAAACTTTTATAAATCCACTAAAACTCTAAAACTAAGATTGTCTCAGATTTTATTATGGTTTACAAATTTCTTAGTAACATTTTCCATATGGAGTTAATATAAATATGCTGTTTGCAAAGACTAACCTCAACATTAGTGTAAATCTTTTTGTCAATTAGCAAACATACCTGGTGTTGAGTCAGTGGCTTCTTTGCTATTACAAAACTGATAAATAGGGGCAGAGATCTTAAATGTCTTTTCATATCACTTGGGATATAGTCCCTTACGTACTTCAATACCCCAGATCCTGGAGATAAGTGGTTACATTTTCATGCTTTGTTGTAATAGTTTTAATTGGAGTCTATCATTAAGTAAATAACACCTTGAGACCCAATCTACAACTCAACAATTTTCAGGTCAAGCCCAAGAATGAGATGGAACAATCCAACCAAAGTTCGTTTTTTTAATTTGCTGACACCACATAGACAGAATCTAGTTAGTCTAACTCTATCCCATTCTAACCCTAACCCATATACCCCGGGAAATTCTAGGGAGCACCTATTCTAATTCTCTTCCCTTTTATCTGGTCTAGCTCCAGGCTGTGTTGACTCTTCTCTCTCTCCCCCCCCCCCCCAGAATGCGCTCCCTTTCTCCTGGGAAACTGTTGTTTGTCCATCACACAATTCATAGACAAAATCTATCACACCAATCTGCAACTCAAACATGTTTGGCTGCTCATAAATTAAGAAGCAACATACTGTGCCTATTATATCTCCAGCCTAGCATTTGCCAGGCATTTAGTGGTCTTCCAAGGAAGAAATTCAAACTGTTAGCAGAGCTAATAACTTGGCAGAATGAAGAGCAGGCAGGTAGTTCAGCTGTTTCCTAATTCCTCTTCAGAGAAGGGGAGAACTTGAGATCATTCACAAGTGCTCCAGATAATTGCTCCTCACAAGGAGACCACAAGACAGCAGTCACCATCAACTGTAGAGCTCTGGGAAATGAAGGAAAGCTATCTTCACTCAAACTGAGGTCGATACTTACATGAATTTGCATACTTTCTTTTCTAATTACTTCTGCATATTTCATTTTCTAATTACTTTTAGAAGTTGCTTGTTCACTGTTTTTCAGCTATTCCAAACCATTGGATCAACACATTTTAAGAACCATGTGAATTTTGCTCAGCCACTAATGACAGAAATTTTAAATACAAGTGTTATGCGCCACAATTCAGAACATGACTCTGACCTGGAATCTGACAATGTTGCTGCAGATGACCATGTGTTTTAGGATGTTAGCCTCGGGATCCAATAAGCTAGGATTCAGTTGAGACTGATCAATCACAGGCATCTCCTGTTTAGCTGGAGCAGCCAGATGATGAGGCACAGTCCCCAAGCTCCAGGTCTAGACATTTACAGAGGCGAGCAGAACTATGGTCCTCAGTGATACTCCTCACTTGACAAAGACATGAGTGATTACAGCCAGTTGTCAAAAGATGAATTAGGTAGCAGCTTTGTTTGCAGTTTTTGTTAGAGACGACTGGCTTTACAACTTGTGACTCTTGTTCCTGCTTCTTCCTTGTTTTTGGAAAATTACAAATGGGATTAAAGATCCAGATAGATTTAAAATAAGACTTTGGAATTAATTATAAGACTCTTTCCCATGGGAAAATAATTTTATTTTGAAATCTTAAAAAAAAGATAGGGTGGGGTTGTGAGATCTTCCATCTTCAGCTCTGTGCTTTGTTGGCATCCTGTCATAAATTGTTAAGGGGGAGGAGGAGAGCAATTGTAATGTAGAGAGTAGAGATAAGAGGGGAGGGGGTTGATAGGTTTGATGGAAATCAGAGGTGTGAGAACCAGCCTGTTCCAGTTTTCAAGGACACCTGGCCTGGGAAAAGAATGTGAAATTGTACCAAGTGGCACCAAACACGCAAACTGTTCCCAAAACATCAAAATGGCATGCCATTGCACAGAGCTGGACTGGTCAAAGGGGGAGGGCTGGGGAAAGAGGGAAAAATGTTATTGTCATGGTTCTGATAGATGAAATCCATCAAAAGAACTTCAAGGCAAGGATTCTTCCTTAAAGAACATTTTATTCAGGAAACAAAGTATTGCACTACATAGCTGAACCAAAAACTAATTTCCCTTCCCCTGGATACAAAGTAACAAATTGCAATTCCACCCCTAACAAGTAGTCATAAATCATGCTCTCCAATTAGCCTGAAATGCGGGCTTTCTCCCCAGCTCCCCTGCCAGCCAAAACATTATCAATTTGACCTTGGGTTCTCACAAAGCAGCATTTATTATTACAGCTAGCTGAGTTCAAGTATTCATCCCAACCCCCTGTTCTGCACCTGACTTCTAAATAGGAGAAAAAGCATGTTAAAAGCAAAAAGAGAAAATGGCTGTGATTTTCATCAGTTGTCAGAGCAGGAACATCCAATGTTTACAGTGTTGACAGTTATGTTGTATGTGGGAATCTCAAATCTAACCTTGCTTTTGCTGCAACCACTAATCCTTAGTAAAAGAACTGTCACTTGAACCAAATGGAGTCGAGGGTCTTTCATTCTTAGGGACTTAGCTGGGGCAGTCCTGATGGGGGTGGGGGGGGCTTGAATGTTGGATATTAGAGGGAACCAGAATGAATTAAGGAGAATTAAGTATTAAGCATTTAGGTATGACTTGATCTGGTGAAATGTAGTCAGGAGTTTCAAGAAGGAGGGCTCTTTCACAGAGAGCAAAGAGACAGTAGAACTTGGAATGTCTGGTAGGTAGGATGAGAGCAATTTGCAGAGTATATCTATAGTTATTGCAGATAATTGCTTTAATCTGGCAATATTCTTCACCTCCTAGTTCCTCAGACTGTAGATCAGAGGGTTATGCATGGGGGCCATGACCATGTAGAACATAGAAGCCCCTTTGTCTTGGTTCACTGAGTAGATGGACATGGCCTGGAGGTACATGAACATAGAATAATCAAGGTGGAGGTCTTCTAGTCCACCTCCCCCACCCCCCTTGAGCAGGAGACCCAATACCATTTCAGACAAATGGTTATCCAGGCCCTTTTTGAAAGTCTCCAGTGATGGAGCCCCCACATCTTCTAAAGGCAAGCTGTTCCATTGATTGATTGCTCTCACTCTTAGGAAATTTCTCCTTAGTTCTAGGTTGCTTCTCTCCTGGATTAGTTTCCATCCATGGTTTCTTCTCTTGCCTTCTGGTGTTTTGGAAAATAGTTTGACATGAAGACTACTGATCCATGGAATATCTGAAAAGCCGTCAACTGAAAAGCATAAGTGGAAAATGCCTTGTGCCTGCCCTCAACAGAGCACATTCTCAGAATTGTATCCCAAATATAAACATAGGATAAAAGAATCGTAACTATGGTGCTCCCTTCAGTGAAGTGAAGAAAGATAAAAAGTACAACATGATTAATGTATGTGTCAGAGCAGGAGATCCTTAAATGTGGAAATATGCTTCAGAAGAAGAGATCGATAAGATTTGATGTGCAGAATGGTAATCAGAATGTAGAGGAAATGTCTACTATCATATCCAGAAGGCTTATATTGTATGCTACAGCAATTATTTGCTGGCATAGGTTTTTTGGAGAGAAATGGATTACAGATGGCCAATATCTGTCATAGGGCATCAGAACCAATAAAAGGCACTCTATGTTTACAAGCATGGCATACAGAAACAGCTGTAAAACACAGGCACTTTAAGAAATCCTTTTAGTTTCAGCTAATAAATCAAACAGAATTTTAGGAGTAATGGCTGAAGAATAGCAAAGATCAATAATGGAGAGGTTTCCTAGAAAGTAATACATGGGTGTGTGAAGTTGGGATTTAGTATAAAATAATAGAATTATCCCAATATTCTCTAATACACAATGACATAAACTGAGAGGACAATCGTAAAAAGATCAAATCTACCAAAAGCAGGAAAAAGATTTACATTCTTTAGAGTTGCATCGGTTTTGGCTTCTCAATAATCCAGAGGACCAGGTCACATTTTTATTGCATTCATCTAAATGATAGTTAAATTTGCATTATACAAAAATAGAAAGTGGACAGTATGTACAGCTATTCTAATCTTTACTTCAGTTGCTGATGCATTGCATATGAGAATTCATATTAATAGTTTGTGCTATTAATATGACTGTTTCTACAAAAATCTATGTTGGAAGGAATGTTAAAAATATTATCTAAATTTTGAGCCACTGCAGGGCGTATTTAAATTTGCCTGGTTCCTAGTTATCTCTTCAGCTTGAGGGCCTGGTAACTTATTAGCTTATTAATAAATAATTCGGGGTTTTTTGTGAGCTCTGAATTAACTTTGGCCAGAGGCATTAGCTTATTTTTTGCTTTTGCCTACTAGAAGTAACATTTCTTTAATACCTATTAGAAAGAACTAGAAGAGTTAACCACAAACTCTTAGGTTATACATTACTGAGCAGTAATGTATAACCTAACTGATAGGTTGTGGTTTTGACACTTGGCTAAGATATATTGCAAGTGAACCCGTTACTGGAATCAAGGAATATCAGATGATATTTAGCTTAAGCAGTGATTATAGCCATCTAGAAAAAGGCCCGGAGGTAAGCAAAACATATTAGCATAGTAACATAGCACACCCAGAGGTAGTCAGCTTCAATCAGAATAGAGATGGAAGAGACCTTGGAGGTCTTCTAGTCCACCCTGCAGTTCAAGCAGGAAACCCTATATCATTTCAGACAAATGACTGTCTAGTCTCTTAAAAACCTCCAGTGATGAAGCACCTACAACTACTGAAGGCAAGCTGTTCCAATGGTTAATTATCCTCACTGTTAGGAAGTTTCTCCTTAATCCCAGGTTGTTTCTCTCCTTGACTAGTTTCCATCCATTATTTCTTGTCCTGCCTTCTGGTGCTTTGGAAAATAAGTTGACCTCCTCCTCTTTGTGGCAATGTAAATGATAATGAAGCAGAATTAAATAATTTTGGATATTATGGAATGGTTTTGCTTTGTCTGCATGTGTGATTGTCATGTAACCAATCAGCAATTCTCTTATTTTGTTTCCCCGTGGGAAATAAAAAAACCAACAACTGTGCCTGATTTGTGGTGTGCTCCCTGGGTGTGAAGCCCAAAGGTGTCATCTTCTGCATCTGTACGGAAATAAAAGAATTTTATCTTTCTTTGATCCTGTGTGAGCATTGGCTTCTTCACACTGGATTCTTGCATCTAGCCAGCCTTCTGCCCAACCCTGCTAATACACCTTATTTTCCCTTCTTCTTTCTTGAGAAGTCTCTAAATAAATAAATAAATAAATAAATCTGAGAATTCTGCTGATTTCAGTGAACTGATAGATTTTAAGCCGATATTGTCAGGTTTCTTGTTCCACTTAACACAGCTGATTTTCACATTTTGTAAATTATGCTTTCTGAAAACCTTTCCAATTGCTATACTTCTGTGATTCCCAGGTGTCTTCTTCATGTGTTGAAAGCACTACTGTTTCTTACAACTAGTCCTTGACTTATGACAATTTGTTCAGCAACCATTTGAAATAACAATGGAGCTGAACGAAAAGACTTAATGACCTCTCCCTGAAATTCTGTTTGTTGCACTATCCCTGTAGGTAGTCATCAAAATTTGGATGCTTGGCAGCATGCCTGCCTTCACAACTGTGGGAGTCCTGCAACTCTCACTCCATCCATGGGCTGGGAGACGTTGGCTAGCTAAGCCTAGCAGCTTGTGCAATTATGGCTAACCCCCCCCCAAAAAAAAAATCTGAAATACTGGGTTTACCTCATAGCAACCTGCTTATAACTTGACAAATTCAGAACCAACAACAGTATTTAATTTACATATATGGAATGGTATAATATTATATGTGCTTCAGGCTTTTGAATTCTAAAACCCATAGTTATAAAAGCATTTTGATTCTGTACTTTCTACAATAAATTATTTTGATTTATGACTGCCACCTTTTTTTCTCTGATAGACTGGTGTCAAATTACCATTTTTTATGGGTGAATGTCGTGGGAAGGGGCTGAAGGAGTGAACCAGTTGAAGTGCCAGGTTTCTCTGATGAAACTGAAATAGTTGGCTTTGGCAGTAGTGGGGACTTGTATAGGTGAACTATATTATATTTAAATAATATATGTTTTATATTGAGATAATATTCAGAGGATTGAGCAATTCCATGTATACACAGTTGAAAGAACAAGAGTACACAATGTATATTCTTTTTTACACTGAATTTCCTCTTCCCAAAAGCGGTAGAGAGTTGTATTAAGTTGTCTATTAATTTTTTCTACGGCTACAGTCTTTAAAAATTCACATATCCCCCACTGATTTTACCATGCCTTCAAGATATGTGTTCTATATGTCCCCCCTCCTCAAATGCAAGTTATTGTAAAATATTTTTCCCCCAATCCACATCCAAATACAGCCAAAAGATTTTGGCACAGCATCTTTCACCTCCTTGTTTCTCAGGCTGTAGATCAAAGGATTGAGCATGGGGATCAAAACTGTATAGAACATAGAGGCCCATTTGTCTTGGTCCATGGAGTAGCTAGAACTTGGCCGGAAGTACATGAAGAGCATTGTCCCGTGGTATATCCCAACAGCTGTCAGGTGAGAGGCGCAGGTGGAAAATGCTTTGTGCCTGCCCTCTGCAGAGCGCATTCTCAAGATTGTAGCCAAAATGTAAACATAGGATACAAGAATCATGACAATGCTGCTTGCTTCAACAAAGACAACAAAGGTAAATAACATAATCTCACTAATATAGGTATCAGAACAGGAGAGTATTAGAAGTGGAGGCTCATCACAGAAGAAGTGATTGATAACATTGGAGCTACAGAAAGATAGCCGGAATGTAGAGGAAGTTTGTATCATTGAATCTAGCAGCCCTTCAAAATACGCAATAATGATCATTTGCTGGCAGGCCTTTTTGTTCATGACGGTTGGATAGAGGAGTGGATTGCAGATGGCCACATATCTATCATAAGCCATCATAGCCAACAAAAGGCATTCTGCATCTGCAAGGATATCAAATAGAAAGAGCTGCGTAACACAGCCACTGTAAGAAACCCTTTTAATTTCACTTAATAAGTCAATCAGCATTTTAGGAGCAATGGTTGAGGCACAGCAGAGATCAACAAAGGAGAGATTACCTAGGAAGTAATACATGGGTTTGTGAAGTTGGGGTTTAGTGCAAATCAACAGAATGATCCCCAGATTCCCTAATACAGTGATGATATAAACCAAGAGGAAGACCGTAAAAAGAAGAAGCTGCATTTTGGGATTATCCGTGAATCCTTGAAGAATGAATTCAGTAATGGCAGAACTATTTCCTTTATCCATGATTTTCTGAGTAGATGGGTTGGTTCAGGCGATTTGCTGTCTTTCTGATCCCTTGTAAAGAGAAAGAAAATTATATTACTTAGAGATTCAACCATGTTCCTATCTTTATGCAACAAGAATTTAGATTTTTTTCAAAAGGATTGGGACCACACTACTTACTTAACTCAGTATATAGCATATTTGCTAGGTCAAATTTGTTTATTATGCATTTGTTTATTATTAAAAAATGTAGAGTTTGGGACTACATATTAGAGATAAATTCTAATATATTTACTTCATTTGCTGTTTCAATTAAGTGAAGGATGCAGATTAATACATTGCTACAACAGATATTCTGCTATAAACATATGTGTCAAATTTTAACGGATTTATGTCTGCTAGCAACCATAATTCTCCCTCTTCTACCCATTTGGGAAGTGTGCAATATATCCTAGAAAGAGGGATGATTTGAAAGTACCAGATCTCCTTTTTCAGATTCCATTTATCCCAATATTCCCTTCAAATGGTACATGCTACGTTGGCAATGCTAGAGTATATGAAATTTCCACAACATTCATTTCTCAGTTTTGTTTCTTTGGGTTCCAAATTTCAGGTTCCACCAGCGATTAAAAGATTATTGGTTTCCCTTGCTCTCAATATTCTAGCAACATGGAATTTCATGTCTTTTTATGGTGCAATAAAACATGTGTTTGCTTTTACACAATTTTTCCATCAATATTTCCCATTTGACATACCTTTCTATACCTAGGATGTCTCTTGCCTGTGTTCATAGCTCTAACTCTTTTTAAATGGAACCAAAAATATAGGAGCTAGAGATATTTAATTAAACTGATATAAAAAACCACTGAAAGAAGTAGATGCACTAAGAGGGATACATTCTCCTGCAGTCTCCACCGGTATAAATCATCCATCATGATAACCAAAAGCTCTGTATGTCAAATCTGTGCCTGATGCCTTTTAATGATAATTTGTTTTATTTATGAAATCTTGAAACTGAAGGTTCAATAAAACCCTCTCTGTCAGTTTAGTTAAATTTCATATATTTCATAAATTTCATATAAGTCCTTAGATATCCTAATAAATGAAGCTGGAGGAAGATAAAATCTTACGTATTTTCCAAAGAGAAAAAAAATCACAGTTATTGAAACAGATAGCAAAATTGGTGTCCTAGTTGTAATGTTCCCTCAAAAGACATAATGTCTGTCATAAATATGTTTCCCCCCCCCCCACAAAGAATTTCCAAACTTCTCGTGATGGAGTTTAGATAGTGTTTGGATAGACACAAGTCCTGGAGGCTGGTATTCAACTGGGAAATCCTGAAAACCTCCCTTAGACAATTCACCCCATACTCAACAAGGCAGGGAGCCTATCTCTTCCCTTATTCATGGCAATGGTCCAAGCAATTTCCTGCCATTCTTAGATACATTTGATAAAGTTTCCTAATTTTGCTTCTAGATGATGTCTTATTCTTATTTAAATTTACATGGGTCTCAAATGAGAAAGATTCAACTTTATTAGATTAAATTAAACTTAGTAACGCTTAGATCAGGAAGGAAATAAGAATTCCTTAAGGTGAGGATGAGCCAGTATCTGAAAGGTACAAATCATTATACAGTAAATGCATTGAAACTCTAAAACTAAGACTGTCTCTCATTTTAGTACAGTTCAGAAACTTCTCAGTAATTTTTTCCATATGCACTGTGTAAAGGCTAATCTCAACATCTGAATAAATCTTATTGTGAATTAGCAAACATACCTGGAGTTGAGTCAGTGGCTTCTTTACTCTTACAAAACTTGTAAATAGAAGCAGAGATCCTAAATCTTTTTTCATATCACTTGGGATATAGTCCCTTACATACTTCAATACCCCAGATCCTGGAGATAATTGGTTACATTTTCATGCTTTGTTGTAATAGTTTTAATTGGAGTCTATCATTAAGTAAATAACACCTTGAGTCCCAATCTACAACTCAACAATTCTCAGGTCCAGCCCAAGAGTGACACTGAACAATCCAGCCAAAGTTAGCTCTTTATTTGCTGATGTTATATAGACAGAATCTAGTTAGTCTAACTCTTTTCCACTCTAACCCTAACCTATGTACCCGGGGAAATTCTAGGGAGTGGCTATCCTAATTCTCTTCCTTTTTCTCTGATTTAGCTCCAGGCTGTGTTTTTCTTGTCTCATCCTCCCCCCCTCCCCCCAATGTGCTTCCTCACTCCTGGGGAAACTGTGACTTTATTGTACTCCATCACACCACCTCCCCCTTCACAGACACAATCCATCACATCATTCTACAACTCAGATATGTTTGACTGCTCATAAGTTCATGAAGAAAATAACCTTCATACTATGTCTCGAGCCTAGCATTTGCCAGGGTTTTAATGATATTCCAGGAAAGAAATGGGGAACTGTTAGCAGAACTGATAGTCATGGTAGAATGAAAAGCAGGCCAGCTCTTTGATAATTGCTCTCCAGACAAGGAGAGAACTTGAGATCACCTACAAGTGCTCCAGATAGTTGCTCCTCACAAAGAAACCACAAGACAGCAGTCACCATCAGCTTTAGTGCTCTGATTGATGAGGGGAAAGCTATCTTCACTCAAAATGAGGTTGACACCTACATGGATTTGCATACTCTCTTATCTAATTTCTTTCTCATATTTCCTTTTCTAATTCCTTTTGTAAGTTGTTAACTGCTTTTCCTCTATTAGGAACCTTTGGACCAACATGTTTTTACAGCACTGTGTGAATTTTATTCAGTCCTTAAGGAAAGACGTTTTAAATATAAGTGTTATGAGCTGCAATTCAGAACGTGACTGTTATATCTTCAGTTCTTTAGGCATTAAGTGAGACGAAGTGTTGAAACAGCAAACAAGTTTATTAACTCAGAACAGAAGCAGCCCTAATGGCTGCTGTGCAGCTATTTATATGGTTAGCCTCTAGGCGGTGGCCAATAGGTTTAAAGTAACGGTTTCCCTCCCCAAACCTAATTATCAGCCTGGAGACAGCAAGTCTGGCTTTCAGTAACAGCAACCGTTACATAACATAGAAATCTAGGTCAGACATTAAGCAAGTGATCAGACATTAAGCAAGTGATTTAAAACAGTTATGGCCAATACATTACACTCCTTCCCACTAGACACTTCAAACTGCCAATTGTTTGACATAATCTTGCAGATATTTAGGTGGCCTTCTTGACCATTCAGAACGTCTAAGGGTTGCAGGGATCTCCCGGTCTACTTGCTTGCCTGCCAGACTGGGTAGACCAGGGCTCTGAGGTTCAGTGGAGTCGGATTGACTCGAGTCCTTTGGCTGGCCAGTCCTGGTCAGCCCAAACCAAAGTCCAATTGTGCAGCAAAGTCTGCAGGGCTGTCTCTCACTGCAGTTTGCCTGTCATGATCAGTGGATACAGTCTGTGTTTCCGGAGGAGACTCTTCTACAGCCATCCCCCCATCTCCTTGAGCAAGAGTTCTGTTGGAGCATGCAAGCTGCTCTGTTAGACTGCTGTCTTGTGGGCCCTGTGTTCGGCGCTCTTGGGAGTCCTGAGCCAGTGACTGATCCACTAGCCGCTGACGCAGCTGGTCAATGTGCCGGTGAATGACTCGCCCATCTTCCAGGACCACCTGATAGGAAAGTGGTCCTGACACCTTAACAATCACTGCTGCCACCCACAAAGCACCTTGCCTGTAATTCTGGGTCCAAACCCGGTCATCCACTTGTAAACTTCTTGGTGCCTTTGGCTGTGCAATGTCTGAGGCGACTCTGTCGGGGTGTAGCTTGTCCAGTTTGGTGATCAAGCATCAGCCCCATCGGAGCTCAGCTGGGCTCCTGCCCATGGCAGTGCAGGGCATTGTGGACTGGCAGAGTAGGAAATCAGCCAGTGTGTGGTGCCAATCCCCTGTGATGATCCATTTCAGGGATTCCTTGGTTGTGCGGACCATGTATTCTGCTTGACCATTCGATGCTGGGTGAAAGGGAGCTGATGTGGTGTGCCTTATGAGATTTGTCCTGAGGAAGGCCTGGAATTCTGAAGTGGTGAACTGAGCCCCATTGTCTGAGACTAAGACATCTGGAAGCCCATGTATTGCAAATATTTTGTGCAGTTCCTGGATGGTCCTGGCAATAGTCATAGTGGGAACTGGTGCAACCTCTAACCATTTAGAGTGGCTGTCGACCACTATTAAAAACAGCTGTCCCTGAAATGGCCTGGCAAAATCGATGTGGATTCTTGACCACAGTGTATGTGTGTGTCCTCCCATTGGTGGACAGGGTCCTGCGGCATCTCCGGTCTGGATTGTTGGCATGTGTAGCAACCATGTACTTGGACCTCGATAGCTTTATCTAGCCCTGGCCACCAATGGTGGCTCCTCACCAGTGCCTTCATCCGGACTATTCCCGGATGGCCTTCGTGCAGAGACTCAAGAACTCTGGGCCTTAAAGAGCTGGGGACTATGACACTACTTCCCCAAAGAATGCACCCTTTATGAGTTGAAAGCTCATCTCTCCTCATGAAGAAACTCTGAAATTCTGGCCCTGGACATTTGTCCAACCATCCTGTGTGTACCCAATTTAACACACGGCTAAGTGTTTTGTCAGCTGCTGTCTCAGCAGCTACGTCTCCAGCATGGAGAGGAGATTCTGGCAAATCCTGTATACCCAGGATGTGTGCAGCCGGACCTGGATCTGGCTCCATGTGTGGCAGGGGCAATCTGCTAAGGCCGTCTGCAGGGTCCATTTCTTTGCCCGGTTTGTGAATCAGCCTGTAGCTGTAGGCTGAAAGGAATATAGACCACCTCAGCATTCGAGGAGACAGAATCTGAGGGGTCTGCTTGTTTGTAGTGAACAACCCTAGAAGTGGCTTGTGGTTTGTAAAGACCACGAAGTGGCGGCCATACAAATAGTCACGGAACTTTTTAACTCTGGCCACAATGGCCAAGGCCTCCTTGTCAATCTGTGTGTAATTGTGCTCTGCAGATGACAGGGTCCTAGAATAGTAGGCGATGGGAGACTGCTTCCATCAGCTGACAAATGGCTCAACACAGCCCCAACCCCATATGGTGATGCATCACATGCCACTGAGCTTTTTTGTGTAACGGTTCTGTCACTGCGACCTTATGTGGGAGGAATGCATGATAAAAATTAAGAAGGCCCAAGAAGGCTTAAAGCTCTCCCTTGGATTTTGGACTTGGGGCCTGCTGAATTGCTTTCAGCTTTGAGTCCACCGGATGAATGCCATCAGCATCGATGCAGAACCCCAGGAACTGAGTTGACTCTACCCCAATCTTGCACTTTTCTTTTTTTAAGTCCCACTGAGCAGAACCGCTGAAGGATGGCTCTAAGCCGTTTAGCCAGTACCTCTACAGATTACTCTGCAATGAGTACATCATTGAAGTAGGGCAGACCCCTGGAATGCCCTTGAGCATGCGCTCCATTACTCCCTGGAAAATCCCTGGAGCTACACTCACCCCAAACTATAGGCGCTTGACCTTGAAGGCCCCCCGATGGGTGACAATGGTTTGGGCGGTTGCCATGGCCTTGTCCACCGGCAGCTGTTGGTAGGCCTGTGCCAAATCTAATTTGGCAAACACACCGCCTCCTTGCAATGACACCAAAATATGGCTGACAACTGGCACCGGGTGTCAGAATCCATTTATATCCCATTCCTAAATCCCTATCTGTATATTCCCAAATCTCACACCCCTCTTTCTGGATTCTGCCATTCCCAAAGAGGAGAAGAGAAAATGTTAATTGGACATCCCTATCCATTAGGTGTAAGGTTGTTTATTCAGCCTGCCTGGAGGCCATCATCAACGACCAGGGGAAGAGCCTTTGAACTGAGAAGAACAAAGAAAGAGGGGGGAGAGATTCTGGTTTGTATCTCCGATTAGAATCTGAAAGGAAGGAAGTAAATGTCGTAAAGGCATGGAAGATCCCTCTTCCCATGGAAGGTTTTGACACCTGAACCTCGATTGATCCGGGACTGACCAAATGAACTGAGGGGAGGGGTTTTTGCTCGGGGACACTTTAAAAGTATCAATCTGCAACACAGTTTCCAGATCCTGTCTAGATTTTCCACTGACAATCATGTTTTAGTAAAAGTTCCTGCTTGGACAATCCTGTCTCCAAGAGTTCTTCTTTCCTAAGACGTGGATTGGGGTGGGTCCTAACACCGGGTACACATGCTGTTGAAGTGCCCGGTTAATGGTACACTTATAGTCAGCACATATGCGTACTTCTCTGTTGGCCTTAAGTGGCATTACTATGGGGGTCTCCCACACCCCACTGTCTATGGGCTGCAATACCCCCTGACTGACCAGCTTGTCCAGCTCTGCATCAATTTTCGGTTTTAAAGCGAAAGGCACTCAACGAGGCTTGACCTGTATTGGCGTTACCAGGGGATCAAGCTTGAAGGCTATAAGAGGACCCTTGTACTCCCCTAGGTTTGAACTGAAAACATCTGTGAACTCTTGGCAGACTGAAGACAAGTCTGCCACCTGTGTTCGGTGAATGCCGGTTACTTGAATGACCAATGCATCAAAACAATCGAGCCCTATGAGGCTCGTGCATTGGCCTTCCACAACTACAACATCTAGTGGGCCTGCAAACTCCTTGAAATTCACCAGAAGTGTGGCTTTGCCCTTGACCACCACTCGGGAGTTTTGGAAGTCTGTGAGCAGTAGATTAGATGGCTGAAGTTTGACCCATCTGTTGCTTCGGTTGCAAATGTGCCTGAATGTCCCTATGGAGATGATGGCCATGGCTGAACCTGTGTCCAGTTCCATTTTGCATAGAACTCCCTGAAGCTTGACCTGAAGTTGAAGCTTCTGTTTAAGGGGGTAATGGGCACCAGTGCGGAACACGCTCCTCCGGCTGGAGCAGAACCCTACTTGGTGTTGCCCCAGGGCCCCGGTACCTCTCCTGACTGGGTGTTCCTGTGGACAGCCCCTCTGGTGACCTCGGCAGATAGCGAAAATGTGGCCTGGTTTGCCGCAGGCCTGACACATGGCTGTTTGGAATCAGCATTCCGTGTGTTGATGGCGGCCTCCGCAGCCCATGCATCTAAGGAACAGAACTGCCTTCTCAGCTGGCTGCAGTCCCTTCTCCTAGTGCTTCTGTAGCTTGTTGACTTCATAGTCTGAGTCAGTGTCTTCCATCCATTTGGCGTCCTCGTGGTGGACGGCTTCAGTGCTTGAAGTGCTTTTGGAGGGCTGCAGTGCTTTAATGGCCCTTCCAGTGGCTTCATCCTCCATGACCTCCTTCAAGGCCTCCTGTAGCGAGAGAGTCTCCTTGGTGAACAGTTTTTGTTGGAGCTCTCAGTTCCAGAGTTCACAGACTAAACGGTCTCTTACTCTCTCCTCCAAATCTGCAAAATTGCAGTTGGGACACTTGACCAAGAGCGGCAATGAATTCTGTAGCAGACTCGCTGGGCTGTTACTCCTGCTGCTCAAAAGCATGCCTCCATGCTATGACAGATAATTTGGGCTTGAAATGGTCTCAGAGTTTTTTCTTCAAGTCCATGTAGGTGACGGACTTGAGTGATGTTGGTGCGACCAGGTTCTTGGCAATGTTGAAGGTGGTGGAGCCGAACACGCAGAGGAGGGTCATGGCTTTCAGCCCATCTTCGCCGACCTGGTTGGCGCAGAGGTAATTTTTGACACGGGAAATGTAGGACACCCAACTCTCTGGGTGTGTGACGTCGAACTCTTCAAGTTTTCCCACTTTCGCCATGGTGAGTTGCTTGCATTTCTTGTTGCTCACATTTCCTTGTGCTGATTGCTTCTGCGTAGGCCCTAGGATGGATCCTTAGGGCGAGGTGGTCTTCAGCATGTCTTGCTGGCAGACCGAGGGGGGGGAACGTGGTCCTTGCCAGGCCTCACCCCCTAGTGACTTCAGACTCTTACGATGAAGCAGCACATCCCACCTTCCTCACCACTGTTATATCTTCGGTTCTTTAGGCATTAAGCGAGATGAAGTGTTGAAACAGCAAACAAGTTTATTAACTCAGAACAGAAGCAGCCCTAATGGTTGCTGCACAGCTATTTATATGGTTAGCCTCTAGGCAGCAACCAGTAGGTTTAAAGTAAGAGTTTCCCTCCCCAAACCTAATTATCAGCCTGGAGACAGCAAGTCTGGCTTTCAGTAACAGCAACTGTTACATAACAGAGAAATCTAGGTCAGACATTAAGCAAGTGATCAGACATTAAGCAAGTGATTTAAAACAGTTATGGCCAATACATTACAGTGACTCTGACCTTGCCTCTGACAATGTTGCAGTTGATCCTGTCAGCCTCAGGATCCAGTAAGCTAGGATTCAACTGAGACTGATAAATCACAGAATATCCTGTCCTGTGGTCTCCTCGTGAAAAGCAACTATCTGGAGCACTTGTGGGTGATTGCAGGTTCTCTCCTTGTCAGGAGCAATCAGGTGATGAGGCACAATCCCCAAGCTCTAGATCTAGACATCTACAGAGGTGAGCAGAAATTTGGTTCTCAATGAGACTCCTCACTTGACAAAGGCATGAGTGATTACAGCCAGTTGTCAAAAGATTTCAGTAGCTGTTTTGTTTCCAGTCTTTATTAGAGACAACCATTTAGCTTCCCAACTTGTGACTCTTGTTTCTGCTTCTTCCTTGATTTTGGAATATTACAAATGGACTAAGAGCATTCAGATGGATTTGAAATAAGGCTTAGGAATTAATTGTAAGATCCTTTCTCCTGAGATTATGCTTTTTTTTAAGATTTCTTTTTAAAAAATGATAAATTGGGGCCTTGAATGTTGGATATTAGAGAGGCAGAAAGAATTAAAAATTAAATCAAAGGAGAATTAAGTAATGAATTTAAGTATGACTTGAGGTGATGATGTGATGAAATGTAATCAGGAAGGAGAGCTTTTTTCACAGAGAGCCAAGAGACAGTAGAATTTGGAATGTCTGGTAGGCATGATTAGAGAAAGGTTGGATCCTCCTTAGCAGTTTGCAGAGTATGTCTAAAGTTATTGCAGATAATTGTTTTAGTCTGGTGATATTCTTATTTTTCACTTCCTAATTCTTCAGGGGTGTAGATCAGAGGATTAAGCATTGGGATCATGACCAGAACATAAAAGCCCATTTGTCTTGGTTCATTGTATAGCTAGATGAGGGCCGGAGGTACATGAATACTATTGTGTTATGGAATATCTGAAAAGTGGTCAAATGAGAAGCCCAGGTGAGAAAAGCCTTGTGCTTGCCCTCAACAGAGCACATTCTCTGAATTGTTCCCCAAATATAAACATAGGATAGAAGAATCATAGCTATAGTGCTCACTTCAGTGAAGCGAACAAAGATAAACAGTACATTACGATTAACATATTTGTCAGAGCAGGAGATCCTTAAGTCTGGAACTATGCTTTAGAAGAAGTGATTGATAAGATTTGATGTGCAGAATGGTGATCAGAATGTAGAGGAAGTGTCTACTATCATATCCATAAGGCTTATATTGTATACAACAGCAATTATTTGCTGGCATAGTTGTTTTGGATTTTATAGCTGAATAGAGAAATGAACTGCAGATGGCCAATATCTGTCATAGGCCATCAGAGCCAATAAAAGGCACTCTGTGTCTACAACTGTGGCATACAAAAACAGCTGTAAAACACAGGCACTTTAAGAAATCCTTTTAGTTTCAGCTAATAAAGCAATCAGAATTTTAGGAGCAATGGCTGAAGAACAGCAAAGATCAATAATGGAGAGGTTTTCTAGAAAGTAATACATGGTTTGTGAAGTTGGGATTTACTGCACATCAATAGAATTATCCCAACATTCTCTAATACACAGTGACACATACTGAGAGCATAATCATAAAAAGATCAAATCTATCAAAGGAAGGAAAAAGATTTGCATTCTTTTGAGTTCCACCTTTTTTTGGCTTCTCAATAATCCAGAGCACCAGGGCCACATTTTTTATTGCATTCATCTAAATTATCATTAAATTTACATTAAACAAAAATACAAAGTGGGGCAGTGTGTACAGGTATTCTAATCTTTATGAGAACTCATATTAATACTTTGTGCTAGTGGTGCGACTGCTTCTACAAAAAATTATCTTTGAATGAATGTTGAAAATATTATGAAAATTTTGAGCTACTGTAGGACGAGTGGAAATTTGCCTGGTTCCAACTTATCTCTCCAGCTTGAGGGTCTGGTGCTTATGAGCTTATTAATAGGTAATTAGTTGTTTTTTTTTGTGAACTATGAATTAACTTTAACCAGAAGCATTAGCTTATTTGTGCTTTTGCCTGCTAGAAGTAACACCTATTAGAAATAGCTAGGGGGGTCGACCACAAACACTCCCTTAGGTTGACCAGAAATGTCTTCTATATAAACTAGCTGACAGGTTGTGGTTCTGACCCTTGGCTGACACATTACACATGTATTCTTTTTTTCCACTGAGTCCTCCCCCCTTTTTAAAAAGGAAATAGAGATTTTTATTAAGTTACCTATTAAATTTGTCTAGGACCACATCCTTTAAAAATGTATGTATCCCCAAGGTGATTTTATCACACCTTCTAGATAAATCTTTTGTATGTCCCTCCCTCTCAAATCGCCACCCTAACAAGCTATTGTAAAACAAAATTTCTTCCTTTCCAAATCCATATATGGTCAAGAGATTTTGACATAGCATCTTTCACTTCCTTGTTCCTCAGGCTGTAGATCACGGGGTTCAGCATGGGGATCACAACTGTGTAGAACATAGAGGCCCATTTGTCTTGGTCCATGGAGTAGCTAGAACTTGGCCGGAAGTACATGAAGAGCATTGTCCCGTGGTATATCCCAACAGCTGTCAAATGAGAGGCGCAGGTGGAAAATGCTTTGTGCCTGACCACAGCAGAGCGCATTCTCAAGATTGTAGCCAAAATGTAAACATAGGATACAAGAATCATTCCAATGCTGCTTGCTTCAACAAAGCCAACAAAGGTAAATAACACAATCTCACTAATATAGGTATCAGAACAGGAGAGTATTAGAAGTGGAGGCTCATCACAGAAGAAGTGATTGATAACATTGGAGCTACAGAAAGATAGCCGGAATGTAGAGGAAGTTTGTATCATTGAATCTAGCAGGCCTGCAAAATATGCAATAGTGATCATTTGCTGGCAGGCCTTTTTGTTCATGATGGTTGGATAGAGGAGTGGATTGCAGATGGCCACATATCTATCATAAGCCATCACAGCCAACAAAAGGCATTCTGCATCTGCAAGGATAGCAAATAGAAAGAGCTGCATAACACAGCCACTGTAAGAAATCCTTTTAGTTTCACTTAATAAGTCAATCAGCATTTTAGGAGCAATGGTTGAGGCACAGCAGAGATCAACAAAGGAGAGATTACCTAGGAAGTAATACATGGGTTTGTGAAGTTGGGGTTTAATGTAAATCAACAGAATGATCCCCAGATTCCCTAATACAGTGATGACATAAACCAAGAAGAAAACTGTAAAAAGAACCAGCTGCATTTTGGGATTATCTGTGAATCCTTGAAGAATGAATTCAGTAATGGCAGAACCATTTCCTTTATCCATGATTTCTTGAAGAGATGGATTGGTTCAGGTGATTTGCTTATCCTGAAGTGTCTGTCTGATCCCTTGTAAAGAGAGAGAATATTATATTACTTAGGGCTTCACCTGTGTTCCTATCTTCATGCAAAAAGAAACTATATTTTTTTCAAGAGGGTTGGGACCACACTACTTATACCTAACTCAGCATACAGCATATTTGCTAGGTAAAATTTGTTTATTATGCAAAAATGTAGTCATTGAGAATATATATAAAATTCTAATATACCTGCTTCATTTTCTATTTCAGTCAAATGAAGGGTGCCGATTAATATATTGCTACAGTCGATAAATTACTATAAAAGTATGTGTCAAACTGTAATGCATTTATGTGTGCTAGCAGCCATACTTTCTCCTATTCCATCTGTTTGTAAGCTTTGCAAAATATCCTAGAAAGGTGGGGTCATTTGAAAACTGCATATCTGCTATTTTAGGTTCCATTTATCCCAATATTCCCTTTGAATGGTAGATGATAAATTGGCACTAATAGAGCACATGAAATTCCCACACTATTCATTTCCCAGTTTTGTTTTTTTGGGTTCTAAATTTCAGGTTCCACCAGCCATTAAAAGATTATTGGTTTCCATTACTCTCAATGTTCTAACAACATGGAATTTCATGTCCTTTTATGGTGCAATAAAACATGTGTTTGCTTTTCCACAATTTTTTCCTCCATATTTCCCAAGTGACATACCTTTCTGTACCTAAAGTGTCTGTTGCTTGTGTTCATAGCTGAACCTCTTTTTATGTGGAGCCAAATAATATAGGAGGTAGATATATGCAATTAACTTACCTTAAAGGTGCTTTTTTAAAAAGGCAACTGGACTGTTTTTTCCTTGAAGAAGACGTTTCACTTGTCATCCAAGAAACTTTGTCAGTTTTGAAAGAATGGGGGGGGGGAATGGAAGGATTAGTTCTGACAGGATAGGTGGATCATATTGTTACCTTATTCAGCTTTATTTAATCCCATTTATATCCCGCCCTTCTCCGAAGACTCAGGGCGGCTTACAATCTAAGCACAAATCAATGTGCTTTAACATAGATGGCCTCTTTTACTACTCTTTGAAACCAATGGTTCTCTCTATCCAGAATGTGGATATAGAGAACTATTGTAATAGACAAGATAAGACACTACCTATCTCCTGTCTGCAATACAATGCTTTCAGCAGTTCCAAAAAGATTCCACACCCATTTGCATTCTGATTCAGGTGACCCTGAGGGCACAGATAAACCCCCAAGAGGCTCAATGGCTCTCAGAAAGAGTGCTAATGACCAGATAACTGCAAACAAATATGATCCTTCCATTCCCCACCTCCATCCTGTCAGAAGTGATGAAGCTTCTTGGATGAGAAGCGAAACATTTCTTCCTCAAGAAAAAAACCATGTACAGTTGCCTTTTGAAAAAAGCACCTTTGAGATAACCATGGCCTGGATGATTAAGAATCTTCACAGACATTAAACTGTTTAATAATCTTTGGTTAATCAATCTTTTTTGGCCCAATTCATCTCACAGGGTTGTTATTGTGAGGAAAATAGGAGAGGGTGGTGTGTTGGATATGTTATTGAGTTATTGAGTAAAAATAATAAGGCAGGAAATAAATAAATAAATAAATAAATAAATAAATAAATAAATAAATAAATAAATAAATAAATAAATAAATTTTAGACCAGTATTTCAAAGATATCAATTTGGAATATTAATCAATATTTCTAGATTGGCAGTGTCATTTATAATAGGTGGGAGTGCAACTGTTGCAAAGTGATGTCTCCAAATATTCACTGACATCTCTTCATGATCAATGATGTAGAAAGATAGTAGAAGAGTAGGTGCACCAACAAAACCTCCTCTATCAGTTTGGTTAAATATAAAATATATTGGCTAAGATTATTCTTAACGAAGAACCTCACAATACCTCCTCTAAAGAGGCAAAGTGAAAAACAGGTAATTGGGGTCCTATTGATTGTGGTCAAGGAGAAACCTTTAGACATTCTTATAAACCAAGTTGGAGGAAGATAAAATCTTATGCCCTTTCTGAGGAGTAAAGAAATCACACATATTGAAACAGAGAGCAAAATGGATACCCTAGTTATATTGTTCCCTCAAAAGACATAATGTATGTCATAAATATGTCTCTTTTTATCCACAAAGAATCTTCAAAGATCTCATTATGGAGTTTAGATGGTGTCTGGATGGACTGAAGCCCTGGAGGCTGATTTTCAATTGGGAAACCCTATAGAGCTCCCTTGAACAATTCATCCCATGGACAAGAAGGCAGGAAGCCTTTCCATTTTTCAAGACAATGGTCCAAGCAATTTCCTGCCATTCTTTGATACATTTTATTAATGTTACTTCTAGTTGATGTCATATTCTTATTTAGGCTTACATGGATCTTAAATTAGAAAGACTCAACTTAATTAGATCAGGAAAGCTTAATTAAAGCTTGGATCGGATATTCAAGAAGAAAGAATTCCTTAAGATGAAGATGAGCCAGTCTTGTTAAAAGAATCTTTCTGATTCTAGTCATTTGATCTGTATTCTAATATTTTCAGGCTTGCTCTTCATAAAGGGACTTTGTTGAAGGGATCTTTGCAATGGATGCATTTTTCTCTCTTCTCTGTTCGCATCCATCTGCAATTAAGTCTTAAGAAGGATTTAGCATCTCAAAAGTACAAACATTATAAATCCATTGAAACACTGAAATTAAGCTTCGCTCTGACTTTAGTATAGTTTAAAAACTTCTCGGTATATTCATGTATGGATTGTTATTGTTAATATAAACTCAACATTTGTATAAAACATGTGTAATTAAAACTTACCTGGAGTTGAATCAGTGGCATCTTTGCTATTACAAAACTTGTAAATAGGAGCAGAGATCTTAAATCTTTTTTCATATCACTTGGGATATAGTCCCTTATGTACTTCAGTACCTCAGATCCTGGAGATAATTGGTTGCATGTTCATGCTATGTTGTGATAGTTTTAATTGGAGACTATGATTAAGTAAATATCTTAAGTCCCAGCTAAAAATTCCACTTAGGCTTAGGTTTATGTCACTATGATCTTGGAGAGCAAAATGGACATCACCAACCA
This sequence comes from Vipera berus, assembly GCF_964194415.1. Classification (NCBI taxonomy): domain Eukaryota; kingdom Metazoa; phylum Chordata; class Lepidosauria; order Squamata; family Viperidae; genus Vipera; species Vipera berus. The sequence goes on along the minus strand of NC_138202.1, from coordinate 119,283,463 downwards.
ATTCATAGTGTGTGGGTATGGCTAGGAGGGCACTGACTTTTCTAGGCTGCCCTATCTATGTTTCCTTGTAAAATACATGTGAAAATCCCATTGGTGGAAAATTCCTCTTAGGGTTAGGGTTAGGTCACTATGAACTTGGATAGTAAAATGGACATCACCAACCAACTTGGAGTACTTGGGTTTGGTTAGGAGGGCACCGACTTTTCTAGGCTGTCATATCTATATTTCCTGATAAAATGCATGGGAAAATCTGATTGGAGGAAAATTCCACTTAGGGTTAGGGTTATGTCGCCATGAACTCAGAGAGCAAAATTTACATTGCCAACAAACTCAGAGTTCTTGGGTTTTGTTAGGAGGGCACTTACATTTCTAGCCTGCCTGATCTGTGTCGCCTGGTAAAATACATGGGAAAATACCATTGGAGGAATATTCCACTTAGGGTTAGGGTTTGGTCACCATGAACTCATAGAGTAAAATGCAGATTGCCAACAAATTCAAAGTGCTTGCGTACAGTTAGAGGGCAATAACTTTTCTAGGCTAGATTCTATGAGGTTCCGCAAGGAAAGAGAAGATAATAGCTATTAGTTCTGATTTCTTTGTGGGTAGCAGTGAAATATATGTGAAACTCCCATTGACAATGAAAATGAACCTAGGGTTAGGGTTAAGTCTAGGATTTCAGTTAGGGTTAGATCAATTTAGAATCTGAGCTAAAAAATGGTGTGAGGGCTAGATTCTAGGAGGATCTCAAAATATTGAGAACATAAAAGCTATTCGTTCTGACTTGTTTGTGGAGAGCAGTGATTGTCAAGGAAAATGAAATTCGGGTTAGGTCTAGGGTTAGGGTTAGGGTTAGATCACTTTAGGGTCAGGGCTGAAAAATAATGTGATGGGTAGATTCTAGGAGGTTCTCAAATGAAAGAGAACCTAACATCCATTCGTTCCAAGTTGTTTGTGGGAAGCATTGAAATATATGGGAAAGTCCCACTGAAAATGAAAATGAACCTAGGGTTACGGTTAGGTCTAGGCCCATGATGGGGAACCTATAGCATGTGTGCTACAGGTGGCACACACAGTCATCCCAGTGGGCACGCACGCCATTGCCCCAGAGGGAGGTGGGGCTAGGCTGCTCCCCTCTGCCTCTCCACGTGTGCCTTTGCTCTTGCTCTCTTTTGCTCTGCATTGGGATTTACATAGCTGCAAGAGCTGGGGTGATCCGGGTGGGATGGTGGAGGCAGCTACCAGTGCGAATCCCAGTATGCCTGCAGAGCAATTTTTGCGGACCACCAGCAGCCCAATCTGGGCTCTGGAGGCCTGAAAACGTGATTTTGCATTCCTCCCCCATGGCCAATCTGGGTAGTAGAGGCCTTTTCCAGGCCTCCGGAGCACTGATTGTGCTGTGGGGGCACTGCAAAATCGCCCTGTAGCCTTGGTTCAAGCTCCGGAGGCTTGGAAAGGCCTCTGCTGCCCAGATCGACTATGTGGGGGGTGGCACACAATTGCTCTACAGTCATAGATCCTGGCGGCAGAGGCCTTTTCCAAGCAGCGGCGGTGGCAGGGCGATCTGTGTGGGGTCGGGTGGTGGGGAAACAGCGGCAGTGTCAGATTACAGCAAAGATTAATATTATGAAGGGAACAAGGCAGGGATGACCTTTATCGACATTATTCTTTGTATTGACACTAGACATACTAAATAGAACTATAAGACAGAATAAGGATATAAAAGCTATGAAAGTTAAGAGAGAAGAATATAAGCTACAAGCTTTCACAGATGATCTAGTATTTATCTTGGAGGAGCCAAGAAAAAAAAGGTATTCTCATCTAGCTCAGCTGTTTTCTGTAACTCTAAGCTTTTTCTTTGTCTCCGACGTTCAGCTGGTAATGGCTGCCTGCCTAAATGCAGTCTGCCTTTCTTCTGCCGATTCCCAGGGCTCCTTTGACTCTGCTGGTCCCTGGTCCCCAAAGCTTCACCCCTTGATAGCCACCTCTCCGGGGTAGTTTTCAGTCCAAATGGACCCACTGGCAGGCGAAAATCTGACTTGGGGCGAGGAGAATCTTTCCCGCGGGTCTATCCTTCAGCTACGTCATGTATGGATTCAGAAAAGCTGTTATGTTCTCTTTCTTTTGAGAACCTCCTAGAATCTAGACCTAACACAATTTTTCACTCATGACTTCAAAGTGATGTAACCCTAACCCTAACCATAGTTCTAACCCTAAGCGTAGTTTCATTTTCATAGTGAATGGGCTTTCCCCATGTATTTCACTGCCGGTTCCAAAAGAGTCCGAACCAAAAGCTTTTATGTTCTCTTTCCTTTCAGAACCTCCTAGAATCCCTTTTCACATGTTAATCCAAAGTGATCTGTCCCTAATCCTAACCCTATCCCTAACCCTACTTTCATTTTCATTGTCAATGGGAATTTCCCATGTATTTCACTGCTGCCCACAAACGAGTTAGAACAAAAAGCTGTTATGTTCTCTTTTCTTTCAGAACCTCCTAGAATCTAGACCTAAGACCCTTTTTCACCCCTGACTCCAAAGTGATGTAACCCTAATCCTAGTTCTAACCCTAAGTCGAGTTTCGTTTTCATAGTCAATGGGATTTTCCCATGTATTTCATTTCTGGCCACAAAAGAGTCCAAACAAAAAGCTGTTATATTCTCTTTCCTTTCAGAACCTCCTAGTATCTTTCCTAACATCTTTTTTTCACATGTTACTCCAAAGTGATCTTACCCTAATACTAACCCTAGCTCTAACCCTAGTTTCATTTTCATAGTGAATGGGAGTTTCCCATCTATTTCACTGCTGCCCACACAACAACAACAACAACAACAACAACAACAACAACAACAACAACAATAATAATAATAATAATAATAATAATAATAATAATAATAATAATAATAATAATAATAATAATAATAATAATTTTATTTATATACTGCCCTTCTCCCGAGGGACTCAGGGCGGTGAACAGGGCAAACATATAAAAATACAAAGATACAAAAGTTAAAAAGAATTAAACACAATGCCTAGCTAAAACAATAAATAGATATATTAAAAACAACAGTAAAATCCCAACCCATCCCCTATCAGGCCAGGCCGGCTTGTTCAAATAAGTAGGTCTTCAGATCGCGTCGGAAGGAGCGAAGGTCGGGCGCCATCCGGAGCTCGACCGGCAACCGATTCCATAAATCCGGGGCGCCCACAGAGAAGGACCTCCCCCTGGGGGCCACCAGACGACATTCTCTGACTGGTGGCACCCTGAGGAGACCCTCTCTGTGGGAACGCACAGGGCGGAGGGAAGTTGATGCTGGCAGCAGGTGATCCCTGAGGTAGAGTTAGAGTTAGAAAGAAAAGCTGTTATATTCTCTTTCCTTTGAAAACCTCCTAAAATCTAGCCCTAACACCCCTTTTCACCCCTTACCTCAAAGTGATCTAACCCTAATTCTAACCCTATCCCTAACCCTATCCATAGCAGGACTCCTCCCCACCCACCGCATTGTGTAGAATTGCATTTAGTCATTTGCCTAAATAAATAAAATCCTTGTAATTAAAAGGGAAAAAAAACAGTGAAAATAAGATATTTTTAAGTATGTAAACATTACAGTCATGGGTAATATGTACACTTACAATGTTTTCTTTTCTACAGTCAATAGTTAGAAAGGTTTTTGATCCTGTGATTTCTACAATTGAGTATTTTGATTAAGAACTGTCAGGAATCCTCTTTTTGTGCCCTGCTGTCAAGTGACGATTTTTATGGCTGAATATCCTGGGCAGGGGCTAAGGCGGGAACCAGCTGGAAGTTCAAAACTTTTCTTTTTGAACTGAAAGAGTGATTTTTGCAGAGGTTTGGACTTGTATTCATGAATTATAGTTAATATAATATTTAATAAATAAATTAAATAAAGTGATCAATCAATGCTTTGAAATATTTATTATATTCAAATAAAATGTGTTTGTTTTTGAAAAAAAATTCAGTACACTAAGGATTTCACATATACACAGTATGAAATACAGGAGTATACAATGTATTCTTTGTTCCACTAAAGTTTTTTTTTTTCTTTTTCAAAGTGGCTGAAGTTATTATTAAGTTTTCTATTAAATTTGTGTAGAACTACTTGCTTTAAAAATCCACATGTTGTCCACTGATGTTACCATACCTTCCAGTTAAGTGTTCTGCATGCTTTCCTCCCAAATGGCCATCCTTGCACCTTATATATTTCTCACTTTCAAAATCTGCATATTGCCCACTGAACTTGTCAAAGCATCTTTCACCTCCTTGTTCCTCAGGCTGTAGATCAAAGTGTTGAGAATGGGAATCACGTCTGTGTAGCACATAAAGGCCCATTTGTCTTTGTCCATGAGGTAGCTGAAACTTGGTCTGAAGTACACAAAGAACATTAACCCATGGTGTATCCCAAGAGCTGTCAGGTAAAAAGTGCAGGTGAAAAATGTGCCTGCCCTCAGTGGAGCACATTCTCAAAGTAGAAACATAGGATACAAGAATTATATTAATGCTGCTTGCTTCAACAAAGCCAACAAAAGGAAATAACACAATCTTGCTAATATATATATATCAGAACAGAAGAGTATTAGAAGTGGAGACTCATCACAGAAGAAATGATTAATAATATTAGATCTGTAGTATGATAATCAGAATGTACAGGAAGTGTGTACTGAATTCAGCAAGCCTCTAAAATATGTAATAGAGATCATTTGCTGGCATGCCTTTTCGGACACCCACTCTCAGTCTATCCACCCACACTAGTCATCCTTCTAGTTTTCTCATCTTCACCCAAATGGCCACTAGAGGAAAAACATCTCTATGACTCACTAGGAAGGGTACAAAACCCAGCATCTACCTGCTCATCCCTCTGTTTCTCCCAGAGAGGAATAGGCAGCTCTTGTCTGCCCTACTTTACCAAACTGTTCAAATTGATTATCCAGAACCTCTCATATGTACCCATCTGATTTCTCATTCCATGGATTCCCAGCTGGATTTATATAGTGTTCCCCTCCTCACTGTGAGCTTCGTTTTGCAGTCATTTCAATAGTTCCTATTTGAAACAAATTCATTTCCTTTGTTCAAAATGGGTTGGGGATGCAGACAAAGCAATGCTGTTTTTCAAAAGGCTAGTGCTTTCCATAATGATGGAAAAAGGCATAGTTTTGTTGTTTTGGGAGTTCCTGAGTAGGTTCCTGCATAAACTGCTTTGACTAAGAAGCAGGCGAGACAGCGAGTTAAACGGTTTAACTTTTATTCCGAACCAGACAAACAACAGAAGAACATGGCTCTTATTTATACTGGCAGCTGTCAGTAGGCTAGCCAATCAGGGCTGAGCCGGTTCCCGCGCCGTTCGACTCCTCCAATCGGAGCCGGCAGATTTTGACAGCTCGGAGCTGTCAGTGGAGGCGCGTGCAGAACTGTCAGTCGGTGCGCCTGCGTAGTTCTGTCCGGCAGCTTTTGACAGCTGTCAAAAGCTGCCGCGGCTTTTACCTCAGCCCTGTTAATCTCTATTACAATAATACCTAACAATGTAAATAATGACAAAGCAATGCTGTTTTTCAAAAGGCTAGTGCTTTCTATAATGATGGAAAAAGGCATAGTTTTGTTGTTTCGGGAGTTCCTGAGTAGGTTCCTGCATAAACCATTACTTATTTAGTTCCGGCATAAAGAAAATTAATCAGATGCTGTGATTAACTATATCAGTGGCTGATATAGTTTGATGGTATTTATGCTGTCTTGCAAAAGGTTGTGAAACTCACTAGAGCTACCTTCCAAAGAATTAAACCCAGGTCCATTTCAAGAAGCGAAAGATGGTGTGAATTATTCCTAGCTTTGGGTGACCTGTTGAAGAAGACACAGCAAAGCTATCAAGGCAGCATATCCCTTTTGGGACTTACTAGATTGGCTGAGAATGGAGGATACAAGAGTCCCCTCCAGTGGAGATCTGCTGAGCTCTAGTGTTTTCTAGCTAATTTATAAGTTTTTTTTCCTCTCTCACATCGCCATTAGATCAGAGGGGTGAGCATTTGATCCTGGAGTGATAGAGTCAAAGTATATAAAAAAACTGCCAATCAAAGTTTCCCATATGAAGAGACCAGAACCCCATTTTATTAATCAGGAGCTGATGTAGTTTTCCTCTATCCAGAGGAACATATGTAAACTTTGTATCTCCAAAGAAGGCTAGGAAAGTGTCCTGTGAAATTTTGAAACAATGACAACAACAACAATTAGATAGCACAGAACTAGGTTTAGGTTTAGGTTTATTAAATTTATATGCCACCCTTCTCCCTGAGGACTCAGGGTGGCTCACAACAATAAAAAGTTAAAAAGATATAAATACAAAAATTAAAAGAGGATTAAACAATATAGGAAATAAGAACAATTTAAAACAATATTTTTTTAAAAAAAACCATGATCAATCAATCCAGGCCCGCTTGTTGGAATAACCAGGTCTTTAGGTCACGGCGGAAGGACCGAAGGTCAGGGGCCATCCGCAGCTCCGGGGGCAGTTCGTTCCAGAGAGTTGGTGCACCCACAGAGAAGGCTCTCCCCCTGGGGGTTGCCAGCCGGCATTGCCTGGCCGACAGCACCCTGAGGAGGCAGACTCTGTGGGAGCAAACCGGGCGATGGGAGGTTGACATTGGCAGCAGGTGGTCTTGTAAGTACCCCAGGCCTAAGCCATGTAGAGCTTTAAAGGTGATTATCAGCACCTTGAATCATACCCGGAGGGCAACCGGAAGCCAATACAGCTCGCGCAGGAGTGGTGTAACATGGGAGTATCGAGATACTCCCATAAGCACACGCACGGCCGCATTTTGCACCAGTTGAAGCCTCCGGGCACACTTCAAGGGCAGCCCCATTTAGAGAGCTTTGCAGTAATCCAGGTGAGAGGTGACAAGGGCATGGGTGACCGTGCATAGGGCATCTCAGTCCAAAAAGGGGCACAACTGGCATACCAGGTGAACCTGTGCAAAAGCACCCTGGTCACGGCAGTTAGATGATCTTCCAAATTAAGCCGTGAATCCAGGAGGACACCCAAGTTGCGGTGTCTTTCTGAGGGGGGCAATAGCTCCCCCCCATCAAAAGAGATGGAACCTGTTGGACGGTACGAGATGCCGATATCCACAGCCATTAGATGAACCTGTCTTGTCCCTTGGCGTAGGGCCAATGGAACTGGCAGATTGCAACCTAAATGAAGAAACCAGGTACAATACCAGATACAATTAACCAGTGGAACAGCTTGCCTTCAGAAATCATGGGCGCTCCATCACTGGAGGTTTTTGAGAAGAGACTGGACAGTCACTTGTCTGAAATGGTATAGGTATTCCTGCTTGAGCAGGGGGCTGGACTAGAAGACCTCCAAACTCTCATTCTATTCTATTCTATTCTATTCTATTCTATTCTATTCTATTCTATTCTATTCTATTCTATTCTATTCTATTCTATTCTATTCTATTCTATTCTATTCTATTCTATTCTATTCTATTCTATTCTATTCTATTCTTACATTAACATACTTTTATTAGTTTTATTGACCATGTTGCATCAAACAAAGCATTAGAAATATGATAATGATGAAGATGATGGCCACTCATATATTAAAGGTAGAAGTGCTGTTGACCATTATGGGAACAAAACCATGAGCTCATTAGTACTGCCACTTTTGAATGGAAGTGTGCCAAGTGTCTTCTAGAATCTACTCCCAATGTTTCTATAACATATTTCTCTCTTGTTAACATCTCCATGATGTACTTTGCCCTTGTTATGGCTATTGCGGCTTAACTCTGAGTGCCATTTTTACAGGCTATTTTGAAACTCCATTCTTGTCTAAGAACACTGGTCAGGACTGCTGGCTGCTTCTTATTAAAAATGGAGCTTCCACAAGATGTAGGTGTAGGAGGTTCTGAAATGAAACAACGAAGAGATCTGTAATAATTTTGGTAAGAGATTTATTTCTAATTTATTAATAGTTTTATTTAAAACCTATTGGGTAGAGTTGGCTACCCAACTCTAGTGGAGATCTGAATAAAACAAACATGACAGAAACTGATCATAATAAGACTATAAGGAGATAATATGTAGCATAAGAAAAAAAAAGTATTATACTCATGGTCTTCACCTGAAGATATTGAGACTTTTACCTGGAAAGAGGGGGGGGGGAACGGGGCTAAAGTTCTCAAATAACTGTTCTCAGCCCTATCCTATATTAACTTATACAATCTTCAATACCTCGATGGCAATCAATTACATAATTTAGAGGAGGAGTTTCATTGATTTGCCTAAAAGTTCTTATTACTGAAAGATCGTCAGTTCTGGTGTTATGTTTCTCTCCCAAGATTTTTGAAACACTTTTGTGACCCTGTCCCCTTGTTTTCTTCTTCCAATGTAAAATATTTTTCCTATCTGTTTCTCAGTTTTTAATGTAGCCTTATCAATTTCTGCAATTTATAGAGTGCTATAGGAATTTTATAGAAATCACTTCATTATTCCAGCTCAGGATTTCTTATGCTTGGTGAATTACAAAAAATATCCTAAATTAAGGGGGAGAAACTCAGATTTTTTAAAATATTTGATTTTATTTATTTTGATTGGACACATCTTAATACAACTCTTCAGATCAGCATCCCTCCATATATGTTGGACTCCAAATCCCATATTGCCTTAGATTGGACAAGGCTAATTAAACATGTACGGTAGTCCTTTTTTCCACAGAAAGTATATGGGCATTTTAAACATAAAAATGAAAATTATGGTTAAATATAAAATCTGATAGAAATATTTGGTTTATTACATGTTAAACTACTTGCAATGTGATAAATTCAGAATGAATAACAACTTTTAATTTATGTATATTGAACTCTGTATGCTGACATAGACTTTCACCCTTGGGCTTTCCACAATCAAAAATTATACAGGATTTTAATCCTGTGATTCATACAATTAATCATCTTGGTTTATGAAACTAGCAACTCTCATTTCTTGGACGCTTGCCATGCTACCATTGTTTGTGGCTGAAGAGCCTGGGAAGTGGCTAAGAGCTGGAAGTACAAAGTTCATCTGATTAAACTGAAGGAATGGTGTTCAACAGGGTTGAGATTGTTATTAGTTAAGTCTACTATGTTAAATAAGTTGTGATTGTTATTGAGATAATATTCAGAAGCATAAAAGCATTATGACACAATGTATTTCTTTTACCCAGTGATGTTATTCCTCTTTAGATCAGAGGTTATTACTGAATGAAGCTGCCCCTTACATTTATTTGGGTTTCCTGCCTTTAAAAGTCCATACATTGCCCACTGATTTTGTCAGAGCATCTTTCACCTCCTTGTTCCTCAGGCTGTAGATCAGAGGGTTGAGCATGGGGATCACGACTGTGTAGAACATAGAGGCCCATTTGTCTTGGTCCATGGAGTAGCTGGAGGTGGGCCGAATGTACATGAAGACTATGGTCCCGTGGAATATCCCAACAGCTGTCAGGTGAGAAGCACAGGTGGAAAATGCCTTGCGCCTACCCTCAGCCGAGTGCATTCTTAAGATTGTAACCACAATATAAACATAGGATGTAAGACTCATACAAATGCTGCATGCTTCAATGAAGCCATCAAGGATAAGTAGCACAAGCTCATTCAAATAGGTGTCAGAACAGGAGAGTACAAACAGTGGAGGCATGTCACAGAAGAAATGATTAATGAGATTTGACCTGCAGAATGTGAGTAGGAATGTAGAGGAAGTGTATACTATTGTATCCATTAAGCCTATGCAATATGCAAAAGCAATCAGTTGTTGGCAGAGCATTTTGGACATTTTAGCTGAATACAGAAGTGGATTACAGATAGCCACATACCTGTCATAGGCCATCACAGCCAACAAAACACACTCTATGTCTACAAAAAACACATAGAAAAAAAGCTGTGTAGCACAGGCACTGTAAGAAATCCTTTTAGTTTCACTTAACAAATCAATCAGCATTCTAGGAGCAATGGTTGAGGAACAGCAGAGGTCAACAAAGGAGAGATTACCCAGGAAGTAATACATGGGTTTGTGAAGTTGGGTACTAGTGCAAATCAATAGAATCATTCCAACATTCCCTAAGACAGCAATGACATAAATTGAGAGGAAAATAAAAAAAAGAACCAGCTGCATTTTGGGATTGTCTGTGAATCCCTGAAGAATGAATTCAGTAATGACAGAATCATTTCCTTTATCCATGATCTTTCACAATGGGTGCTGGGTTCAGAATATTAGCTGAATCTGAAATGTCTTTTTTTTAATCTATCAAAGGAAGGAAAGAAGATTTGCTTTCTTTAGAGTTCTATCTAACTTGGCTTCTCTATGAAAAAAATAACTACAAGAACATTTCCACTTTACTCATCTAAATCAGGCATGTCCAACCCATGTCCCAGGAGCCACATGTGGCCCTGGACAGCTAGGAATGCAGCACCACAAAAAAACCCCAAAATAAAGGAGATTTGTTATTTATATAGATTAACTATATTATAAATTTTGAATGTGGCACAAGACAAATCCTCTTCATTCAATGTGGCCCAGGCAAGCCAAAATATTGGACACACCTGATCTAAATAATCACTTAAATTTGCATTAAAAAAATACAAAGCAGGGCAGCTATTCTAATATTTATTTCATTTGCTGAGGCATTGTATGTGAGAATTCATATTAATAATTGTGTGACTATTATTATAAAAAATCTATGATGGACTGAATGTTACAAATATAATATAAATTTTGAGTTGCTGATAGACCTTCTTTCCCCTTCTTTCTTGAGAAGCCTCTGAATTAAAAATAAATAAATAAAGTCACCTGCTTTCAGGGTACTGGTAGATTCCAAACACTGTCATATTTCTTGTTTCACTTAATGCATTTGACTGTCATATTTTGTAGATTATAAATTTTTAAAACTATTTTCATTGAATATCATTGTTATCCTTCTGATTCTGGGGTGTCTTTTGCATACGTTGAAAGCACTACTGATTTTTATATGGTCCCAAATACGGACGGAAATAATTTTGTCTGAAAACACCTAAGCTGAGTACAATAACTTCTCATCTGATGTAGTTGTCTATATATTAATTCTTTCTCACAAACATAAGTTACAAATATTTTAATATACAGATTACTAGAGTCTCTTATTTGAAGTCCTTCATTCTGGCTCAAATCCAGAGTCAAATAAGAGGTTTTAATAATTTATGTACTAAAATATTTGTAGGTCGGTTTCATTCATGAGACCTGTATGGCAGCACCCAAAATGAACAGAACTGTTTAGATAATTGTAAAGGGGGAGCTGCCTACATTTCCTGCTTAAAAGGTAAGAAGAATGAACTAACTGGCTGAGATGCTAAACTATCTCATGATAGTTTAGTAATTCTAAACAGATGTCATAGAAAAATCTCCAGTTAGAAAGTGGGAATAACCTGTCACTGTTTGGGGGGCGGGGGAAGTGTCTCCTTTTTCCCCCCTTCCCAACTTGTGAAAGATAAAATGAGAAGCACAAGACCACTGCAATTGTGAGACTTCCTTTCGCTTTTCAAAGACTGGACACACCACAGCATAGAAGAGAACTGTACACAATGTTCCACTGCAGCACACACCTCACTTTATCTCTCTAACATAGGCTCCTGTATATCCCCCCTTCATCATGGCACTCTTTGTTGAAGGGATCTTTACAATTGATTCATCTCTTTCTTTTTCTCTTATATTACTAGAAAATAATCCCTTTTAGCACAGTACAGCAGAATACATCATTTAATATTCAATAAGTTGTTGTTTTAGTATCTTAACATGAGTTCAGAAGAAATCTTGATCTTAATGGTTCAGTCCAGGATTCCCAAACTTTGCAGAATCACAAGTGCACATTGTGGATAGTATCTGTGATATACAGATTAAAATTCTGTTATTAAAAGTAGGTTCTGTATTTAGATCTTCCCAACCTTGACATCAATGAAATCATTAATTTTATTCATGGGGTAGTGACAAACAAACTTGAGAACTATTGAGTTAATCATTAATTCATATCTTAAAAATGAATAGTTTGCTCTGGTTTTTAAGGCATGGGTTGAAAAAGTGGGACATGAATATACTGTGCTAAGATCAATGAAAGAACAGTATGGCATCTCTTTCCTCTATTTTTATGAATCTAAATGATAATTAATAATGTAAATTGTTATTTATAGCAATTTTATCTTTTTAGAAAGAGATTGGGAGGGTTGTTATTGTGGGGAAAATAGAAAGAGGAATGAGCATTAAGTATGTTCACTATACTTAATGTTTACATTTACATTACAGTTTACATTCCAATTCCAAAGAAAGGCAGTGCCAAAGAATGTTCAAACTATCGCACCATTGCACTCATTTCTCATGCTAGTAAAGTTATGCTTAAAATTCTACAAGCTAGACTCCAGCAGTATGTGGATCGAGAATTACCAGAAGTACAGGCAGGATTTCGAAGAGGCAGAGGAACTAGAGATCAAATTGCTAACATACGCTGGATCATGGAGAAAGCTAGAGAGTTCCAGAAAAACATCTACTTCTGCTTCATTGACTATGCTAAAGCCTTTGATTGTGTGGATCATAACAAACTCTGGCAAGTCCTTAAAGAGATGGGCATACCAGACCATCTTATTTGTCTCTTGAGAAATCTATATGCGGGCCAAGAAGCAACAGTGAGAACTGGACACGGAACCACTGATTGGTTCAAAATTGGGAAAGGAGTCCGGCAAGGCTGTATACTGTCACCTTGCCTATTTAACTTATATGCAGAGCACATCATGAGAAAGGCAGGGCTAGATGAATCAAAAGTTGGAATTAAGATTGCCGGAAGAAACATCAACAACCTAAGATATGCAGATGATACCACTCTAATGGCAGAAAGTGAAGAAGAACTAAAGAGCCTGTTGTTGCGGGTGAAGAAGGAGAGTGCAAAAGTTGGGTTGAAACTAAACATTAAGAAAACCAAGATCATGGCATCTGGCCCTCTCAATTCCTGGCAAATAGATGGGGAAGAAATGGAGGTAGTGACAGATTTTATTTTCCTGGGCTCCAAGATCACTGCAGATGGGGACTGTAGCCAAGAAATTAAAAGACGCTTGCTCCTCGGGAGGAAAGCCATGGCAAATCTAGACAGCACACTAAAAAGCAGAGACATCACCCTGTCAACAAAAGTGCGTATTGTCAAGGCTATGGTCTTCCAAGTTGCAATGTATGGCAGTGAAAGCTGGACCGTAAGAAAGGCTGATCGCCAAAGAATTGAAGCCTTTGAACTATGGTGCTGGAGAAGACTCCTGCGAGTCCCTTGGACTGCAAGGTGATCAAACCGGTCAGTCCTAGAGGAGATCAACCCTGACTGCTCTTTAGAAGGCCAGATCCTGAAGCTAAAACTCAACTACTTTGGCCACCTAATGAGAAGGAAGGACTCACTGGAGAAGAGCCTAATGCTGGGAAAGGTTGAGGGCAATAGAAGAAGGGGACGACAGAGAATGAGGTGGCTGGATGGAGTCACTGAAGCAGTAGGCATGAGCTTAGATGGACTCCAGAAGATGGTAGAGGACAGGAAGGCCTGGAGGAACATTGTCCATAGGGTCGAGATGGGTCGGACATGACTTCGCAACTAACAACAACAACATGTTCACTATCTTGATTAATTTATAAAAATAATAAAGGCAAGATAAAAATACATACATACATACAATATCTATATTATACCGTACTGGGCTATACTATAGTTTATATTATAGACACATATATTTATAACTTCAGTAATCAAGTTATTCTGAGAATAAATGGCTATGGCTTATATGCATGAAAACTGTAAAGGCAAGATATAAAAGTTTGCCTTTAGCACCAGTACATGTACTAAAAATCCTTCCCAGAGTTAACAAACATACCTGACGATGATGGAGTTTTCTCTCTTACAGACTCTGTAAGTAGGCAAAAAGATCTTATATGTCTTTTGAGACCATCTGGGATATAATCCCTGATGGACTTCAATATACCATTTGGATAGAAACACTTTAAGTACCAATAATTAACTTTCTTGCTTTGTTGTGATTTAATTTTTTAATTGCAGGTTAGTTGCAAGTGAATAACATATAGGGAATTGTTTTTTTCTGAAAGTTGTATTGTTAAATTTAAATCACTAGTTCTAAAGTTTTGTCTCAATTTTTTTCCAGTGGTAATGGCCATTCTGTCAGTCAGTGTCAGGATTTTTATCAAAATGGGGCAGTCTGCAATCTTATTCCCTGATGGAAGATTACCATACACAAATTGTCCTCTTTTTATCTTTCTCAAGAAAACAGTGGGCATTTCAGGTAACAGATGAATATATAGATATATTGAAAACTCTATGCTAATATAATGGTGAAACAATCAATGGTGAAATTCTAGTTCTAATTGTTGAGCGGCAATAATACAGAATCAATGTACTTTTCAAATTTCACCACAGAAACATGTACAAGTCATGTGATCTACAGACTATAGCAACCATAGTGTTAAATAGTGGGTTCTTTGGTGCAGGAATGAAGACGCATAACTGAGTACACGGTAACTCATAGTTTATTTTGTGAAGAAACTGTACTGGGGAAATGGTTGCAACTAGCCGCAATATATAGTCTAGCCCCTAGGTGGCAGCCAATAGGTTTGAATCAACCATTGCCACCTGGAGATAGCCAATTGCAGCACAGGAGACTTGTAGTCTGGGTTGTTGGAGAGCCGTTAGCTGCTCCAGCAACCCATGTGGTATTCCTCAGGAGCCCAGTACATAACACATAGATTTGAAGGATCTGGATTGAAGCCGATTCCTGGTATAAATAAATATATAACATAAATCTGGGTTGTTGAGTTTGTCAATGGATGAGGTAAAGAAAGAAGCAGACAATTCACAAGATCATAATATGTGAAAGTTGCAGTGACTACTCTTGTCAAAACAGTTCATTTAAAAAAAAAAAATACTCCAAAAGCTGGGCAATATTTGATTTTAAGGCTATGCCTGCCAAACAGAGGAATAAAGAGGATTAGAAGTCTGATAATCCTAGCGGTACCTAAAATTCAAGGCAGCCAGGGACAGAAGGAGATGCATCACTGCATATCATTTATACGCAGAAGAAAGGCTGTTGAGATCTGAAACAACCTAGCAACATATTGTAAACCAACCATATCCCATTTGTCTGTCTATCTGTCTATCTGGTGTCTCAGGGAAATGCTACATGGGAGGGCAGAGGAGAAAGGGGGCAGCTGGTAATTAAACATCCAAGTGTGTGTTTGCTCATATGTAACTCTGGGAGAGAGGCAGAGAAAATGAGAAACTATAAAGTTTGGCCACTGTGATGTAAATAGTTCTGTTTTTCCTTAGTTTATGTAAATATACCTGTACACAGTATCTATCATAAATACTTACACTGTCTCTGTCTCTATGAATTAATTGTCTGCTTTAAAGACTCACAGACACAGAGAACGCTGAAATAACTCCCAGCCATGCAGTGACATATCCCCAAGAGAAAAATGAAGGACAATACCAGTTTATAATAAATACATTAGAATATATCAACCATAAAAAAGGCAGCAGTAGTATTTTTTGATATAGAAAATATTTTTGAGAATTTGGAATGATCTATCTTATCAGCCGTTTTAAGCAACGTGAATCCAGGGGAAGAATTTAAGACTTGGGTAGGGAGCGCATATCAGTGGCAAACAGCAAGTAGAAGTAAGCAAAGTATAATGGTCTGTGAGGAATGTTCCTGAGAGACAGGAGCTGCAAACTAGGCAATAGTCAGATAAGAAGCAGCTTAGCTCAGAGAAGCAATTGGGAGCATGTCAAACATGTTTCTTGGATTATAAAGGCAAAGGGGAAGAAATGTATTTTCATATATGCAAAATTTTGTTACATGTAGCCCTCAAATTACAACCAGTTGCATAGTAACAGACCTACATTACAATAGACCTACCTGGGGACTACTTAGGACCCAGATACAAAGTTCCAATGGTCAGGTGCTTGCCACCGTCATGTGACCGAACTTCAGTGATCAGCAGCCAGGCCACATTTACATTCGTTTGCAGCATCCTGTGGTCATGTGACCATGTTCATGATTGCTTTGGCAGCAATCAACATTTACTTCTGGTTTTCAATAAAACTGTGCCTATAGTGAACCTTTGCCACAAAAAGGTTGTACAGTTGGGTTGGCTCACCTAGCTGATATGTTTTACAACTGTCATGAGTTACAACTGTGAAGGGCAAGCTCCACTATGGTTGTAAGTTGAGGACTACCTATACCACAACCTTACAATAAAATTAGTGCTAGTATGCGTGGTTGGTGTTTCTTGCCTTGAGTACCTGAAAGGACTAACACAAAAGTGCTAGGCCAGGTGCCCGCTTTCTTCCTTATTATTTGCAATAGCTTTAGACATTTTGGTAGACAAGGTACAGATAGACAAAGTGCTATTTGTCATTAATATTCAGAGAGAGAAATACAAGTTGAAATGTTACACTATTTGTTATGTAACCATAAAGTGCTATAAAACAGTTGATGAGACTTTGGTGAATTCTCCAGAGACAAATTCAATGAAAATAAAGCAAAGACAACAAACAACATGATAAGACTTTTAGAAAAAAAAGTCTGAGAGAACAAAAAATCCAGTGGGGAAAAATTGACTTTATTTGGCATGATGCAATAAAGATATACTTCAGAGTAATTATAATAAAATATGAAAAGAAATAAAAACAAGATATTGAAAAGTGGGAAAAATTTAAAACTTTTCTGACTAATATGTGGTGGGACAGTAAAAATTAATGTACTACCCCAGATGAATTTCTTATCTCAAATAGCACCAGTTCCAGTATCAGAAAAAAACAGTTCTACTATTGTCTTCATTCTCTAATGCCTTTTACTCTCAGGACAACTGTACAGTAGTAAGAAAGACTTAATCACATATTTATTACATTTATATAGCCACCCATTTCATACTTGTGACTGTGGGTAGTGCACATAATTAAAATTACCACATACCCCTCAGACAATTAAAACAATTAAAATGCACTTAAAACTATTAAAAATTATAATAACAAAACCAGAGAAGAATGCATTCCAAGTTTATACATAGTATAACCATTTCACGGGCTCCACACTTCCATGGGGTTCCTAAGCCCAATGACAAGACAAATTTACAGGGCCTTCTGGAAGGCCGATATGGTTGGGTTCAATCTGATTTTGGGAGTAGTGGGGGGGAGGACATTCCAAAGGGTTGGTGCTATGGCAGAAAAGGCTTGTTATGTCAAACGAAGCTCCCTGACTGATGAGACTTCCTTTTACTGGGCCTGCTGGGATGGATAAATGTAAATAGGGAGAGGCAATCCCTCAAATAACTTGGCCCCATGCTATGTGTAATGTAGCGTGGTCACACACAGAGATGGACACTCGGCTGGGTGAAGAGACTTCTTTATTGATGGTCAGGAATGAAGCTGGGGAAAGGGGGTTACCTGGCGTACCTTTATACCTGCCCAGGTGAATACCAACCAATGGATTCAAACCTGGGCTTCCCGCCAGTGCAGGTGGCCAATAGATTTAAACCCTGGCTTCCCACCAGAGCTGGCCATAGCCCGGGGCTGTCAAACTCGTTCAAACCAGGCTTTCCCTCCAAATGCGGTTATAGCCTGGAGCTGTCCAACCACGCGCCTCCTGCTGTGCTGACAGCCTGTGTATGCTTTAGTCGCATACACTACACCATGTAGGACTTTAAATGTCATGACCAGTTGGAACTGGATTCAGAAGCAAACTGACAACCAATTGAGACTGTGGAGCAAAAATATAATGTGAAATTTTAGAAACACACGTAACTACCGTCACTGTTGCATTTTGCATTAGTTGAAGCTTCTGGAACCTCTTCAAGAGCAGGCCCATAGAGAGCACATTACAGTAATCCATCAGGGTAGTGAACAGGACATGAGTGACTGAGAGTATGCCCATATGATCCATCTCATCTCAGAAAAAGACAACGGACTCAAGCAAGAACTGCTTAATGAAGGAAGGAATTTCCCGGTGCCTTGGGAACACCAACTTTTGAAGAGTGACATAACATTTTAAAAATAAATTAATAGAGTTGATGACCCAGGTTTATTTTTTATTGGTACTTAGGGAAAATGATGAAGCTGCAGCTACCTCTTGCTATAATATTATAGCAACTCTGAATTAAATGAAACCCCTTGTGGGGTTTCAGTGAACCACAGGTTTAAAAAGAACATATAAACATCCCAAAGGTTATGTTAGAACTGGGCAGAGAAGCATAAGGACAATTTGGCACCTTATGTTTTTTAGCTATAAAGAAAATAAAATCAACTTCTTTTTACTATAGCTTGATGGCAATGTATAAGCTTTATTATGATCATTATCACTTAATAATGAAGACTACTTATTCTTTTGCGAGATTTGGGAAGGAGCAAATCATTTTCCTTTGTGAGAAATGACTCCCAACATTGTGTAATGATGTGTTTTATTGATGTGATTTTTTTTCATGGAGTGTAATTCACGGACTGTAATTTAGATAACTGAACTTTCATGTTAGACCAACTTAGCATCCCGATCATCCTCAAATCAAATTGTTTTGGTATGTTCTTCTGCTTTTCTTCATGGAAATAATAGCAGATTGGCTATATTAGCTATATTAGCTATATTAGCTCCTTACTGTCAGGTAAAGTTTTAAGATGTTTTTCCTCTCTGATGAGCTGATGCCTTGTACTGTGTACTTTTAGCAATAAAACAGAAAGATCAAGCTTCCACACTCTTTGAAAAATCATGTTTTCTTTCATCCCAATGGATCTTTGAATGGTGACATATTTGGTAACATATATCAAAATCTTTTATTCATACACTTTTCTGAAAAGCAGAAAAATTACACATTTGCACAAAACTGTTTCTCTTTCTCAGACATAATTGGGTTTTCAAGGTACTAATAAGTCCAGCTTCTTTTCAAGGAAAATGAATGATATCTCAGTTATTGAAACTTTATTTAGATGTATTAGAAACAGAGAAGGAAACGGAGTACATCCAGCCTCTTGTCCTCAGTTTATTATTTATGCCTTTTTGGATCACTGAAACACCACAATAATTATTTCCTACCTTCTGGTAAGTTTTAAAAGAAGAACTGTTTAAGAGTTTGGTCAGGGAATTTATAGAATTTGATTACAGGGTTCAAAAAGATTTGGCATTAGTAATGTTCAGTGAAGCTTATTTATTTTTTTGTGTTTCTGTGTTATTTTGTGATGCAGCAACTTGATGGAATTTAGGGCTAAAGAGTAAAGATATGATACAACCATAGCTTATAGGGTTTACTTTTTACATTGCCTTTAAAATTTTTAGTATACTTCTACTAGTTCAAAGATCTAGTAGGAAAAACACATTCAGGACTTGAGAAATATACTGTAATTAGATTAAATTTTTAATTACATACAAATGTGTGTGTGTGTGTGTATGTGTGTGTGTGTGTAATTGCTGAAGCTTAACAATGCTTGGAGATTTAATGAACTTTATGTAGGAACCAGATTCAAGCAATAATTTTTACAGTCTGGGATTCACACAAACCTGAGGAAGCTATTATGTTGATTTTGGTATCACTATCTTGTTATGATAAGCTTGCCCTCATTAAAAATGAATTTTGATGCAGTTAATTTGTGCAGCCTCCAATTTTCTTGTGGTTGTATTTAATCATTCATATTTAACTATTGATAATGAGGATTT